>NW_026652289.1:27871527-27962859 GCF_009828535.3 Hylobates moloch | reverse complement strand
CTTTATTTTGAGTCTATGTGTGTCTCTGCACGTGAGATGGGTTTCCTGAATACAGCACAGTGATGGGTCCTGACTCCTTATCCAGTTTGCCAGTCTGTGTCTTTTGATTGGAGCATTTAGTCCATTTACATTTAACGTTAATATTGTTATGTGTGAATCTGATCCTGTCATTATGATGTTAGTTGGTTATTTTGCTCGTTAGTTGCTATAGTTTCTTCCTAGCCTCTATGGTCTTTACAATTTGGCATGTTTTTGCAGTGGCTGGAACCGGTTGTTCCTTTCCATGTTTAGTGCTTCCTTCAGGAGCTCTTTTAGGGCAGGCCTGGTGGTGACAAAATCACTCAGCGTTTGCTTGTCTGTAAAGTATTTTATTTCTCCTTCACTTATGAAGCTTAGTTTGGCGGGATAGCAAATTCTGGGTTGAAAATTCTTTTCTTTAAGAATGTTGAATATCGGCCCCCACTCTCTTCTGGCTTGTAGAGTTTCTGCTGAGAGATCAGCTGTTAGTCTGATGGGCTTCCCTTTGTGGGTAACCCGACCTTTCTCTCTGGCTGCCCTTAACATTTTTTCCTTCATTTCAACTTTGGTGAATCTGACAATTATGTGTCTTGGAGTTGCCCTTCTCAAGGAGTATCTTTGTGGCATTCTCTGTATTTCCTGAATCTGAATGCTGGCCTGCCTTGCTAGATTGGGGAAGTTCTCCTGGATAATATCTTGCAGAGTGTTTTCCAACTTGGTTCCATTCTCCCCATCATTTTCAGGTACACCAATCAGACGTAGGTTTGGTCTTTTCACATAGTCCCAAATTTCTTGGAGGCTTTGTTCATTTCTTTTTATTCTTTTTTCTCTAAACTTCCCTTCTCTCTTCATTTCATTCATTTCATCTTCCATCAGTGATACCCTTTCTTCCAGTTGATCGCATCTGCTACTGAGGCTTCTGCAATCTTCGCGTAGTTCTCGAAACTTGGCTTTCAGCTCCATCAGCTCCTTTAAGCCCTTCTCTCCATTGGTTATTCTAGTTATCCATTCTTCTAATTTTTTTTCAAAGTTTTTAACTTCTTTGCTATTGTTTTGAATTTCCTCTCGTAGCTCAGAGTAGTTTGATCGTCTGAAGCCTTCTTCTCTCAACTCATCAAAGTCATCCTCCATCCAGCTTTGTTCCGTTGCTGGTGAGGAACTGCGTTCCTTTGGAGGAGGAGAGGTGCTCTGTTGTTTAGAGTTTCCAGTTTTTCTGCTCTGTTTTTTCCCCATCTTTGTGGTTTTATCTACTTTTTGTCTTTGGTGATGGTGATGTACAGATGGGTTTTTGGTGTTGAAGTCCTTTCTGTTTGTTAGTTTTCCTTCTACCAGACAGGACCCTCAGCTGCAGGTCTGTTGGAGTTTACTAGAGGTCCACTCCAGACCCTGTTTGGCTGGGTGTCAGCAGCGGTGGCTGCAGAACAGCGGATTTTCGTGAGACCACAAATTCAGCTGTCTGATAGTTCCTCTGAAAGTTTTGTCTCAGAGGAGTACCCGGTTGAATGAGGTGTCAGTCTGACCCTACTGGGGGGGTGCCTCCCAGTTAGGCTGCTCAGGGGTGAGGGACCCACTTTAGGAGGCAGTCTGTCTGTTCTCAGATCTCCAGCTGCGTGCTGGGAGAACCACTACTCTCTTCAAAGCTGTCAGTCAGACAGGGGCATTTAAGTCTGTGGAGGTTCTTTGCTGAGTTTTTGTTTGTCTGTGCCCTGCCCCTAGAGGTGGAGCCTACAGAGGCAGGCAGGCCTCCTTGAGCTATGGTGGGCTCCACCCAGTTCGAGCTTCCTGGCTGCTTTGTTTACCTAAGCAAGCCTGGGCAATGGCGGGCGCCCCTCCCCCAGCCTCGCTGCCGCCTTCCAGCTTGATCTCAGACTGCTGTGCTAGCAATCAGCGAGACTCCGTGGGCATAGGACCCTCCGAGCCAGGTGCGGGACACAATCTCCTAGTGTGCCGTTTTCCAGGCCCGTTGGAGAAGCACAGTATTAGGATGGGACTGACCCGATATTCCAGGTGCCGTCTGTTTCCCCTTTCTTTGACTAGGAAAGGGAACTCCCTGACCCCTTGCACTTCCCGAGTGAGGCAATGCCTCGCCCTGCTTTGGCTCGCGCACAGTGCGCTTCACCGTCTGTCCTGCACCCGCTGTTAGGCACTCCCTAGTGAGATGAAACCGGTACCTCAAGCAGAAATGCAGAAATCACCAGTCTTCTGTGTCGCTGGGGCTGGGAGCTGGAGACCGGAGCTGTTCCTATTCGGCCATCTTGGCTCCACCCCTACCAGCACCAGGTTTGTGTATGATATTAGTTCTTCTTTAAATGTTTCCTAAAATTCAGCAGTGAAGTCATTCGGTCCCAGGCTTTTCTTCGTTGAGAGACTTTTTTTTTGTTGTTATTATTATATCCTATTTTATTTCATTTTCCCTGAAAATTTATCTCCATGCTGTAAGGAAATCAATTTTTTATAATATAAAAGATTTGCTCTCTTAAACATAGCAAATATAGCAAGTAAATAATAAACTGATATTTCTTTATTTTCATTGCAGCAATCAGCAATGTCTTGTACATATTGACTGATTAACTGATACAATTCCAGAAATTCTTTTTTTTTTTTTTTTTTTGAGACGGTCTTGCTCCATCCCCCGGGCGGGAGTGCAGTGGTGCAGTGGCACAATCATGGCTTACTACAGCTCCACTCTCAAGCTCAAGCCATCTTTCCACTTCATCCTCCTGAGTAGCTGAGACTACAGACATGTGCCACTATACCTGCCTAATTAACAAAAAAATTTTGTTGTTATTTTTGAGATGGGGTCTCACATTGTTGCCCAGGCTGAGAGACTTTTTTAGAACAGTTTCAATTTCGTTACTTGTTACTGGGATGTTCATGTTTTGGATTTCTTCCTGGATCAATCATGGTAGGTGGTATGTGTCTAGGAATTTATCCATTCCTTCTAGGTTTTCCAATTTATTGTCATAGAGTTGTTCATAGCAGCCTCCAATGATACTTCGAATTTCTGCAGTATGTTGTAATGCCTCCCTTTTAATCTCTGACTTTATTTATTTGAGTCTTTTCTCTTTTATTCAAAGTTTGTTGGGTTAATGGTTTGTCAATTTTGTTTAGCTTTTCACAAAACAACTTTTTTGTTTCATTGATTTTTTTGTATTTTTAAATTTCATTTTCATTTATTTCTACTCTAATATTTATTATTTCTTTCCTTGTACTAATTTTGGATTTGGTTTGCTCTTGTTTTTCTAGTTCTTTAAGATGTATCATTGGACTAGTTAAAGCTTTTTTTTTTTTTTTGGACAGAGTTTCACTTTGTCCTTCAGGCTGGAGTGCAGTGGTGCATACATGGTTCACTGCAGCCTGAACCTCCTGGGTTCAAGGAGTCTTCCTATCTCAGCCTCTCAAGTAGCTAGGACTACATATGTGCACCTGGCTAATTTTTGTACTTTTTTATAGAGACAGGGTTTGGCTATGTTGCCCAGTCTAGTCTCAAACTCCTGAGCTCAAATGATCCACTTGTCTCAGCCTCCCAAATTGCTGGTAGTACAAGTGTGAGCCACTGTTTCTAGCCTATTTAAAATTTTTCTACTTTTTTGACACAGGTGCTTGTTGCTATAAACTTTCCTCTTAGTACTGCTTTCACCATATTCATAGGTTTTGGTATGTGGTGTTTCCTTCTTTATTTGTTTCAAGAATTTTCTTATTTTGTTTTTGAGACAAAGTCTGTCTCTGTCACCCAGGATAGAGTGCAGGCATGATCACAGCTCACTGCAGCCTTGACCTCTTGAGCTCAAGTGATCTTCCTGTACCAGCTTCCTGAGTAACTGGGACTACAGGTGCACACTGCCAAACCCAGATAATCAATTTTTTTTTTTAAGTGACAAGTTGGTCTGAAACTCCTAAGCTAAAGGAATCCTCCCACCTTGGCCTCCCAAAGTGCTGTGATTATAGATGTGAGCTACTGCACCTGCCAGTTTCAAGAAAAGTTTTAAGTTTCCTTCTTAATTTCTTTATTGACCCACTGGTAATTCCAGAGCATATTGCTTAATTTCCATATGTTTGTATGATTTTCAAAATCCTTTTGTTATTGAATTCTACTTTTATTCATTTGTGATCAGAGAAGATACTTAATATAATTTCATTTTTTTGAAAGTTTAAAGACAAGTTTTGTGGCCTAACATATTGTCTATCCTAGAGAATAATCCAGGATAGACAATGTGTATTCATTACTGGTTGGACAAAATGTTTAGTAAATATCTATTCATCTGGTCTTCAGTGCTGTTTAAGTCTGATGTTTCTTTATTGATTTTTCTGTCTGGATGATCTGTTCAATGCCAAAACTGTGGTATTGAAATATCCAGCTATTATTGTATTGGGCGTCTATTTCTCTTTTTACCTCTAATAATATTTGCTTTATACATCTGGGTACTTCAGCGTTAGGTGCATGCGTATTTACAATTATTATATCCCGTTGCTGAATTGACACTGTTATCATTATATAATGGCATTCTGTGTCTCTTTTTATAGGTTTCATCTTGAAATCTATTTTGTCTAAGTATAGCTAATCCTTCCCTTTTTTGGTTTCTATTTGCTTGGAATATCTTACTTTATTTCTTTATTTTCAATTTATGTGTATCTTTATAGATAAATTGTTTTTTGTAGGCAACATATCATTGGGTCTTGTTATTTTTTTCCATTCAGCAAGTGTATTTTGATTGAAGAGTTTAGTCTTTTTACATTCTGTGTTATTATTGCCAAGTAGGGACTTATTCCTGCCATTTTATTTGTTTTCTGGATATCCTGCAGCCTTTCTCTTCCTTTTTTCCTTCCTTCCAGTCTTCCTTTTAGTGAAAGTGTTTTTTCTCTTGTGATATGTTTTAATTTCTTTAAAAAATTTTTTTTTGTTATCTGATGTATATTTTTTGATTTGAGGTTATCATAAAGTTTGCAAATATATCTTCTAATCCATTATTTTATTTTATTATCATTATTTTTTATTATACTTTAAATTCTGGGATACACATGCAGAACATGCAGGTTTGTTACGTCGGTATACCTGTGCCATGGTGGTTTGCTGCACCCATCAACCTGTCATCTACATTAGGTATTTCTCCTAATGCTATCCTTCCCTTAGCACCCCCACCTGCTGACAGGCCCCAGTGTGTAATGTTCCCCTCCCTGTGTCCATGTGTTCTCACTGTTCAACTCCCACTTATGAGTGAGAACACGCAATGTTTGGTTTTCTGTTCCTGTATTAGTTTGCTGAGAATGATGGTTTCCAGCTTCATCCATGTCCCTGCAAAGGACATGAACTAATCCTTTTTTATGGCTGCATAGTATTCCATGGTATATATGTGCCACATTTTCTTTATCCAGTCTATCATTGATGGGCATTTGGGTTGGTTCCACTTCTTTGCTATTGTGAACAGTGCTGCAATTAACATACATGTGCATGTGTCTTTATAGTAGAATGATTTGTAATCATTTGCTAACCCATTATTTTAAACTGATGACTACTTAACACTGCATAAACAAATAATCAAAAAGAAAACTAATAAAAACTCTATACCTTAACATTGTCCCTCCTTTGTCTCTTTTTAACTTTATGTTGTTTCTGTTTATATCATTTTGTGTTATGTTTTGAAAAGTTGTAGTTACTAGTTTGGATCAGTTCATTTATTAACCTTTCTACTCAAGATATGAGTAGTTTATACTCCACTATGACAGTGTTATAACACTGTGTTTTTCTGTGTACTTACTATTAACAGTAAGTTTTGGACCTTCAGATGATTTGCTATTGCTCATTAACATCTGTTTCTTCCAGACTGAACTTTCTTTAGCATTCTTTATAGGAATGGTGTGGTGTTGACAAAATCCCTGAGCTTTTGTTTGTGTGGTAAACTCTTTATTTCTTCTTCATGTTTGAAGGATATTTTTGTTGGCTATGTGATTTTAGGATAAAAGATTTTTCCTTCAGTCCTTTAAATATATCATGTCACTTCCTGTTGGCCTGTAACATTTCCACTGAGAAGTCTGCTGCCAGACGTATTGAAGTCCTTTGTATGTTATTAGTTTCTTTTCTTTTGCTGCTTTTAGAATCCTTTTTTATCCTTGATCTTTGGGAGTCTGGGCTTGTTTGTACCCATCCTTCTTGGGAAGGCTTTTGAGGTATTCAAAAGGTTTGTGACCCAAGTCTTTGATCACTGCAGCCATCTCTGCCTTAGGGAGCACCCTAAACCCACAAATGCTATTGCTGTTGCAAACTCATTGATGTATCATCTTGCAGGAGACTCCCCCTGTAGCCACCACAGCTGGGAATGTGGTGGGTCACACCTGAAGCCAGCATGACTCTGAGTCTCACCCAGGACCCACAGCGAGTACTTCCTGGTGACCACTGGTGATTATTCAGGGCTCAAGAGCTCTTTAGTCAGTCCATGATGAATTCTGCCAGGACTAGGTTCTTCCCTTCAAGGCAGTGGGTTCCCTTCTGGCCCAGGGATGTCAACTGAGAACTAGAGTCTAGGATGGGGGACCTCAGAACTCTGCCTGGTGTCCTATTGTACAGTGGCTGAGCTGGTATCCGAGTTGCAAGACTAAGTCCTCTTTACTCTCCATTCTCCTCTCCTTCAGCAGAAGGAAGGAGTCTTTTCCAGAGCTGTGTGCTGCGCTGCCTGGAGTTGGGGAGGGGTGACAGAAGGACTCCCTTGGCCACCCCAGCTGGTCTCCCTAGATTACATGCATGACAAGTCTACTGGCTCCAAGCCCAGCACAGCCCCAGGACTTGCCCAGGAATTGCATTCCTTGTGGCCAAACTGCATTTTCAATTTATTCAGGACCTCAGAGCACTTCAGCCCATGGCGGCAGGGCTTACCATAACTCAGGTTCCAACTGCTGGGATGGACAAGTCACCTCTGGCAAGGGCTGGTCTAAATGCTGCCTTCATGAGTGCTGGCTAAGTTCTGCTCCATGTTGCTTTCCACTGTGCTAGGGCAGCACTGAGTTCCATTGCAAAGTCACACAATCACTGTGCTTTCTCTCCCCCAAGTGCACAAATTCTTTCTATGCACCACATGATCACTACTGGGGGATGGGGGAGGGGTGATGTAGGTTATTTTAGAGTGTCTTTTCTACACTTTTCAAGGCCTCCTTCCTTATTTTGATGTTAAAACCAGGTACTGTGTTTCCTCACCCAATTTTTGGTTCTTATGAAGGTGCTTTTTTTTTTTAATTTGAGTAATTGTTCAATTTGGTGTTCTCATGGTGGGAGATGATCACTGGAGGTCTCTATTCAGCCATGTTGCTCCACCTCCTTCTCTCTTGTATTTTTTGTCTGATTGCTCTTGCTAGATCTTCCAGTACTCTGTTGAGTAGGAATCCTTTCCTTGTACCAGATCTTAGAGGAAAATCTTTCCATTTTTTTTCTCCGCTGATTATGAGGTTAGTTGTGGGCTTTTCATAAATGGCCATTATTATGTTGAGAAAATTTTCTTCTTATATCTATTCTGAGGATTTTTATCATCAAAGGATAATAAACTACGTTATATTCTGTTTCTGCATCTATTGAGATAGTCATGTAGTTTTTTTCTTTTATATTGTTAATGTGGTGCATCATGTTGATTGATTTGCATAAAACTAAGCTTGCTTCTCAGGGATAAATTCCAGCTGGTTATGTTATAATATTTTTGATGTGTTAAGTTTGCTTTGGTAGTATTGGATTGAGAATTTTTGCATCTATGATTATTAAAAATATTGGCCAGTAGGTTTCTTTTCTCATTGTATTTTGGCTTTGGTATAAGGATGTTGCTGGCCTCATAGGATGAGTTGGGGGAGGAGTCTCTCCTCAATTTTTTGAATAGTTTCAGGAGAAATGATACCAGATCTTCTTTTTATATCTGGTAGAATCAGGCTATGAATCCATCTGGTTCTGGGCTTTTTTTTTTTTTTTTTTGGTTTCTAGGTTATTTATTACTGATTCAACTTCAGAGCTCATTATTGGTCTGTTCAGGGAATCAGTTTCTTCTAGTTCAGTCTTGGGATGGTGTATGTGTCCAGGAATTTATCCATCTCTTCTAGGTTTTCTAGATTGTATGCATAGAGATGTTCATAGCAGTTTGTGATGGTTATTTTTATTTCTGTAGGGTGAGTGGTAACATCCCCTTTGTCATTTCTAATTGTATTTATTTGGAAATTTTCTTCTTTATTAGTCTAGCCAGTGGCCTATCTAGCTTATTTTTTTTTTTCAGAAGGCAACTCCTGGATTCATTGATCACTTGAATGTTTTTTTGTGTCTCAATTTTTTTTTCACTTTAGCTCTGATTTTGGTTATTTATTGTCTTCTGCTAGCTTTGGGATTGATTTGCTCTTGCTTCTCTAATTCTTTCAGTTGTAACATTACATTGTTACTCTGAGATCTTTCTTACTTTTGATGTGGCAGTAAGTACTATAAGTTACTCTCTTAACACTGCATTGGCTGTGTCTCAGAGACTCTGGTATGTTGTATTTTTATTCTCATTAGTTTCCAAGACCTTTATTTCTGACTTAATTTATTATTTACTCAAAAGTCATTTAAAAGCATGTTGTTTAATTTTTAATGGTCTTTGAGCTATCTTATTCGTCCCGACTTCTATTTTTATTGCACTGTGGTCCAAGAGTGTGTTTTATGTAATTTCAGTTCTTTTGCATTTGCTGACGATTGTTTTATGTCTAATAATGTGGTCAGTTTTAGAGTATGTGCCACATGGTGATGAGAGTATGTATATTCTGTTGTTTTTGGGTGGAGAGTGCTGTAGAGGTCTATGTAGTTTCTGATGTTTATTTTTATTTGGTCCAATGTTAAGATCCACTTGGTCTAATGTTAAGTTCAGGTCCTGAATATCTTTGTTAGTTTTCTGCCTAAACAATTTGTCTAGTACTGTTATTGGAGTGTTGAATTCGCCCACTATTATTGTGTGGGAGTCTAAGCCTCTTCATAGGTCTCTAAGAACTTGCTTTATGAATCTGGGTGCTCCTGTGTTGGGTGCATACATATTTAGGGTAGTTAGGTCTTCTTGTTGAATGGAATTCTTTACCATTATGTAATGCTTTTCGGTGTCTTTTTTGATCTTTGTTGGTTTAAAGTCTGTCCTGTCTGAAATTAGAATTGCAACATCTGCTTTTTTCTGATTTCCATTTGCTTGGTAGATTTTCCTCCATTTCTTTACTTTGAGCCTATGAGTCTCATTATGTATGAGATGGGCCTCTTGAAGACAGCATGCCGTTGGGTCTTGCTTTTTTTTTTTTTTTTTGAGATGGAGTCTCACTGTCGCCCAGGCTGGAGTGCAGTGGAGCAATCTCGGCTCACTGCAGGCTCCACCCCCCGGGGTTCACGCCATTCTCCTGCCTCAGCCTCCCGAGTAGCTGGGTCTACAGGCGCCCATCACCTTGCCCGGCTAATTTTTTGTATTTTTAGTAGAGATGGGGTTTCACCGTGTTAGCCAGGATGGTCTCTATCTCCTGACCTTGTGATTCGCCTGCCTCGGCCTCCCAAAGTGCTGGGATTACAGGCATGAGCCACCAGGTCTTGCTTTTTTATCCAGCTTGCCACTCTGTGTCTTTTAAGTGGGGCATTCAGCCTGTTTACACTCAAGGTTAGTACTGATATGTGTGGATTTGATCCTGTCATTGTATTGTTAGCTGGTTATTATGTCAGCTTGTTTGTGTGGTTGCTTTATAGTGTCACTGGTCTGTGTATGTAAGTGTGTTTTTGTATTGGCTGGTAACAGTCTTTTCTTTCTATATTTGGTGCTCCTGTCACAATGTCTTGTAAGGCATGTCTGGTAGTAATGAACCCCCTCAACATTTGCTTATCTGAAACAGTCTGTATTTCTCCTCTGTTTAGGAAACTTAGGTTGGCTGGATATCAAATTCTTGGTTTTAGACTTTTTTCTTTAAGAATGTTGAATATGGGTCCCCAGTCTCTTCTGCTGAGAGGTCCACTGTTAGCCTGATGGGGTTCCCTTGATAGGTGACTTGCCCTTTCTCTCTAGCTGTCTTTAACATTTTTTTTCTTTCATTTCAACCTTGAAAAATCTGATGATCATATGTCTTAGGGATAATCTTCTAGTGTAGTATCTTTCAGGGTTTTCTCTGTAGTTTGTTAATTTGACTGTTGGCCTCTCTAGTAAGGTTGGGGAAGTTTTCATGAATGATATCCTGAAATATATTTCCCAAGTTGTTTGTTTTCTCCTTGTCCCTTTCAGAGATGCCAGTGATTTGCAGATTTGGCCTCTTACATAATGCCACATTTTCAGAGGTTTTGTTTGTTTCTTTTTATTACTCTTTCTTTATTTTTGTCTGACTGTCTTATTTCAGAGAGACCATCTTCAATTTCTGAGATTCCTTTTTTTCAGCTTGGCCTATTCTGTTGTAAATACTTGTGATTGCATTGTAAAATTCTTGTAGTATGTTTTTCAACTCTATCAGATATGTTAGGTTCTTTTTATACTGGCTATTTCACCTTTCAGCTTCTGTATCATTTTATTGTATTCTTAGTTACTTTGGATTTGGTTTAGCCATTTTCCTGAATGTGCAGAATGTGCAGGTTTGTTATGTAGGTATACACATGCCATGGTGGTTTGCTGTACCCATCAATCTCTCATCTACATTAGGTATTTCCCCTAGTGCTATCCTTCCCCTAGACCCCCATCCCCTGACAGGCCCCAGTGTGTGATGTTCCCCTCCCTGTGTCCATGTGTTCTCATTGTTCAACTCCCACTTATGAGTGAGAACATGCAGTGTTTGGTTTTCTCTTCTTGTGTTAGTTTGCTGAGAATGATGGTTTCCAGCTTCATCCATGTTCCTGCAAAGGACATGAACTCATCCTTTTTTATGGCTGCATGGTATTTCATGGTGTATATGTGCCACATTTCCTTTATCCAGTCTGTCATTGATGGACATTTGTGTTGGTTCCAAGTCTTTGCTGTTGTGAATAGTTTTGCAGTAAACATATGTGTGCATGTGTTTTTATAGTAGAATGATTTATAATCCTTTGGGTATATGTCCAGTAATGGGATTGCTGGGTCAAATGGTATTTCTGGTTCTAGATCCTTGAGGAATCTCCACACTGTCTTCCACAATGGTTGAACCTAATTACACTCCTACCAACAGTGTAAAAGCGTTTCTATTTCTCCACATCCTCTCCAGCATCTGTTGTTTCCTGACTTTTTAGTGATCGTCATATTAACTGGCGTGAGATGGTATATCATTGTGGCTATGATTTGCCTTTCTCTAATGACCAGTGATGATAAGCTTTTTTTCATATGTTTGTTGGTGGCATAAATGTCTTCTTTTGAGAAGTGTCTGTTCATATGCTTTGCTCACTTTTTGATGGGGTTGTTTGATTTTTTTCTTGTAAATTTGTTTAAGCTCCTTGTAGATTCTGGATATTAGCCCTTTGTCAGATGCATAGATTGCAAAAATTTTGTCCCATTCTGTAGGTTGCTTGTTCTCTATGATGACAGTTTCTTTTGCTGTGCAGAAAGTCTTTAGTTTAATTAGATCAAATTTGTCAATTTTTGCTTTTGTTGCCATTGCTGTTGGTGTTTTAGTCATGAAGTGTCTGCCCATGCCTATGTCCTGAATGGTATTGCCTAGGTTTTCTTCTAGAGTTTTTATGGTTTTAGGTTTAACATTTAAGTCTTTAATCTATCTTGAATTAAGTTTTGTATAAGGTGTAAGGAAGGGATCCAGTTTCAGTTTTCTGCATATGGCTAGCCAGTTTTTCCAACACCATTTATTAAACAGGGAGTCCTTTCCCCATTGCTTGTTTTTGTCAGGTTTGTCAAAGATCTGATGGTTGTAGATGTGTGACGTTATTTCTGAGGCCTCTGTTCTGTTCCATTGGTCTATATATCTGTTTTGGTATCAGTCCCATGCTGTTTTGTATACTGTAGCCTTGTAGTATAGTTTGAAGTCAGGTAGCATGATGCGTCCAGCTTTGTTCTTTTGGCTTAGGATTGTTTTGGCTGTATTGGCTCTTTTTTGGTACTGTGTGAAATTTAAAACAGTTTTTTTCTTATTCTGTGAAGAAAGTAAATGGTAGCTTGATGGGGATAGCATTGAATCTATAAATTACTCTGGGCAGTATGGCCATTTTCATGATATTGATTCTTTCTATCCATGAGCATGGAATGTTTTTCCATTTGTTTGTGTCCTCTCTTATTTCCTTGAGCAGTGGGTTGTAGTTGTCCTTGAAGAGGTCCTTCACATCCCTTGTAAGATGGATTCCTAGGTATTTTATTCTCTTTGAAGCAATTGTGAATGGCAGTTCACTCATGATTTGGTTCTCTGTCTGTCTATTATTGGTGTATAGGAATGCTTGTGATTTTTGCACATTGATTTTGTATCCTGAGACTTTGCTGAAGTTGCTTATCAGCTTAAGGAGATTTTGGGCTGAGATAATGGAGTTTTCTAAATATACAAGCATGTCTTCTACAAACAGAGACAATTTGATTTACTCTCTTCCTATTTGAATGCCCTTTATATATTTCTCCTGCCTGATTGCCCTGGCCAGAACTTCCAATACTATGTTGAATAGGAGTGGCGAGAGAGGGCAACCTTGTCTTGTGCCAGTTTTCAAATCAATGTTTCCAGCTTTTGCCCAATCAGTATAATATTGGCTGTGGGTTTGTCATAAATAGCTCTTATTATTTTGATATATGTTCCATCAGTATCTAGTTTGTTGAGAGTTTTTAGCATGAAGGGCTGTTGAATTTTTTTGAAGGCCTTTTCTGCATCTATTGAGATAGTCATGTGGTTTTTGTCATTGGTTCTGTTTATGTGATGGATTATATTATTGATTTGCTTATGTTGAACCAGCGTTGCATCCTAGGGGTGAAGCTAACTTGATCATGGTGGATAAACTCTTTTATGTGCTGCTGGATTCGGCTTGCCAGTATTTTATTGAGGATATTCGCATTGATGTTCATCAGGGATATTGGCCTGAAATTTTCTTTTTTTGTTGTGCCTTTGCCAGGTTTTGGTATCAGGATGATGGTAGCCTCACACAATGAATTAGGGAGGAGTCCCCCTTTTTCTATTGTTTGGAACAATTTCAGAAGAAATGGTACCAGCTCTTGTTTGTACCTCTGGTAGAATTTTGTTGTGAATCCATCTGGTCCAGGCTTTTTTTGGTTTGTAGGCTATTAATTACTGCCTTAATTTTAGAACTCATTACTGGTCTATTCAGAGATTTGACTTCTTCCTGGTTTAGTCTTGGGAGGGTATATGTGTGCAGTAATTTATCCATTTCTTCTAGATTTTCTAGTTTATTTGCAAGAAGGTGTTTATAGTATTATCTGATGGTAGTTTGTATTTCTGTAGGATCAGTGGTGATATCCCCTTTATCATTTTTTATTTTGTCTATTTTATTCTTCTCTCTTTTCTTCTTTATTAATCTGGCTAGTGATCTATCTATTTTGTTAATCTTTTCAAAAAACCAGCTCCTGAATTCATTGATTTTTTGAATAGCTTTTCATGTCGCTATCTCCTTCAGTTCTGCTCATATCTTAGTTATTTCTTGTCTTCTGTTAGCTTTTGAATTTCTTTGCTCTTGTTTCTCTAGTTCCTTTAATTTTGATGTTATGGTGCCAATTTTAGACATTTCCCACTTTCTCCTGTGGGCATATGCTATAAGTTTCCCTCTAAACACTGCTTTAGCTGTGTCCCAGAGATTCTGTTACATTTTGTCTTTGTTCTCATTGGCTTCAATGACCTTCTTTCTTCCTTAATTTTTTTTTTTTTTTGAGACTGAGTTTCGCTTTGTCACCCAGGCTGGAGTGTGGTGGCGTGATCTCGGCTCACTGCAAGCTCTGCCTCCTGGGTTCACGCCATTCTCCTCCCTCAGCCTCCTGAGTAGCTGGGACTACAGGCGCCCGCCACCACACCCGGCCAAATTTTTTTTGTATTTTTGGTAGAGATGGGGTTTCACTGTGTTAGCCAGGATGGTCTTGATCTCCTGACCCCGTGATTCACCTGTCTCAGCCTCCCAAAGTGCTTCCTTAATTTTTTTATTTACCCAGTAGTCATTCAGGAGCAGGTTGTTCAGTTTTCGTGTAGTTGTGTGATTTTGTATGAGCTTCTTAATCTTGAATTTTAATTTGATTGCACTGTGGTCTGAGAGGCTCTTTGTTATGATGTCCATTCTTTTGCATTTGCTGAGCAGTGCTTTACTTCCAATTATGTGGACAATTTAAGAATAAGTGTGATGTGGTGCAGAGAAGAATATATATTCTGTTGATTCGGGGTGGAGAGTTCTGTAGATGTCTATTAGGTCTTCTTGGTCCAGAGCTGAGTTCAAGTCCTGAATATCCTTGTTAATTTTCTGTCTCTTTGATTTGTCTAATATTGACAGTGGGGTGTTAAATACTCCCACTATTACTGTGTGGGAGTCTAAGTCTCTTTGTAGGTATCTAAGAACTTCCTTCATGAATCTGGGTGCTCCTGAATTAGGTGCATATATATTTACAATAGTTAACTCTTCTTGTTGCATTGATCCGTTAACCATTATGTAATGCCCTTTTTCTTTTTTGATCTTTGTTGGTTTAAAGTCTGTTTTATCAGAGACTAGGATTGCAACCCCTGGTTTTTTTTTTGGCTTTCCATTTGCTTGGTAAATCTTCCTCCATCTCTTTATTTTGAGCCTATGTGTGTCTTTGCATGTGAGATGTGTCTCCTGAATACAGCACACTGGTTGGTCTTGTCTCTTTATCCAATTTGCCAGTCTGTGTCTTTTAATTGGGGCATTTTGCCCATTTACATTTAAGGTTAATATTGTTATTTGTGAATTTGATCCTGTCATTGTGATGTGAGGTGGTTATTTTGCCTGTTAGTTGATGCAGTTTTTTCATAGTGTTGATGGTCTTTACAATTTGGTATGTTTTTGCAGTGGCTGGTACCAGTTTTTCCTTTCCATATTTAGTGCTTCCTTCAGGAGCTCTTGTAAGGCAGGTCAGGTAGTGACAAAATATTTCAGCATTTGCTGAAGGATTTTATTTCTCCTTCGCTTATGAAGCTTAGCTTGGCTGGGTATGAAATTCTGTGTTGAAAATCCTTTTAAGAATGTTGAATATTGGCCCCCAACTCTCTTCTGGTTTGTAGGGTTTCTGCCAAGAGATCTGCTGTTGGTCTGATGGGCTTCCCTTTGTGGGTAACCCAATCTTTTTCTCTGGCTGCCCTTAACATTTTGTCCTTCATTTCAACCTTGGTGAATCTGATGATTATGTGTCTCGGGGTTGCTCTTCTCGAGGAATATCTTCGTGGTTTTCTCAGTATTTCCTGAATTTGAATGTTGGCCTGTCTTGCTAGATTGGGGAAATTCTCCTGGATAATATTCTGAAGAGAGTTTTCCAACTTGGTTCCATTCTCCATGTCACTTTTATGTAGACCAGTCAAACATAGGTTTGGTCTTTACACATAGTCCCATATTTCTTGGAGGCTTTGTTCATTCCTTTTTATTCATTTTTTCTCTAATTTTGTCTTCATGCTTCATGCTTTATTTCACTAAGTTGATCTTCAGTCTCTGATATCCTTCCTTCCAATTGATCAATTTTGTATTGATACTTGTGTATGCCTCATGAAGTTCTCGTGCTGTGTTTTTCAGCTCCATCAGGTCATTTATATTTTTCTCTAAACTGGTTATTCTAGTTAGCAATTCCTCTAACCTTTTTCCTGGTTCTTAGTCTCCTTGTGTTGGGTTAGAACATGCTCCTTTAGCTCAGAGGAGTTTGTTATTACCCACCTTATAAAGTCTTATGAAGTGATATTACCCACATTATTACCCACTTCTGTCAATTCATCAAACTCATTTTCTGTCCAGTTTTGTTCCTTTGTGGCCAAGGTGTTGTGATCCTTTGGAGGAGAAGAGGCATTCTGGTTTTTGGAATTTTCAGCCTTTTTGTGCTGGTTTTTCTTCTCTTCATGGATTTATCTACCTTTGGTCTTTGATGTTGGTGATTTTCTGATGGGGTTTCTGTGTGGACATCCATTTTGTTGATATTGATGCTATTCCTTTCCATTTGTTAGTTTTCCTTCTAAAAGTCAGGTCCCTGTGCTGCAGGTCTGCTAGATTTTGCTGGAGGTCCACTCCAGACCCTCTTTGCCTGGGTATCACCAGTGGAGGCTGCAGAACAACAAAGACTGCTGCCTGTTCCTTACTCTGGAAGCTTTGTCCCAGAGGGGCACCCACCAGATGCCAGCTGGAGCTCTCCTGCGTGAGGTGTCTGTTGACTCCTGCTGGGAGGTGTCTCCCAGTCAGAAGCCATGGGGATCAGGGACTTACTTCAGGAGCCAGTCAGTTTCTTAGCAGAGCTTGAGCGCTGCCCTGGGACCTCTGCTAATCTTTTCAGAGCTGGCAGGCAGAAACGTTTAAGTCTGCTGAAGCTGTCCCCACAGCCACCCCTTCCCCCAGATACTCTGTCCCAGGGAGATGAGAATTTTATCCAGAATCCCCTGACTGAGGCTGCTGCCTTTCTTTCAGAGGTTCCCTGCCCAGAGAGGAGGACTCTAGAGAGGGAATGTGGCCACAGCAGCTTTGCTGAGCTGTGGTGGGCTCTGCTCAGTTTGAACTTCCCAGTGGGTTTGTTTACACTGTGAGGGGAAAACCACCTACTCAAGCCTCAGTAATGGCAGATGCCCCTTTCCCTACCAAGGTTGAGCATCCCAGGTTGATTCGGACTGCTGTGCTGGCAGCAAGAATTTTTTTTTTTTTTTTGAGATGGAGTTTCACTCTTGTTGCCCAGGCTGGAGTGCAATGGCACGATCTCGGCTCACCGCAACCTCCACCTCCCAGGTTCAAGCGATTCTCCTGCCTCAGCCTCCCTAGTAGCTGGGATTATAGGCATGTGCCACCACACCTGGCTAATTTTGTATTTTTAGTAGAGACAGTGTTTCTCCATGTTGATCAGGCTGGTCTCGAACTCCCGACCTCAGGTGATCTACCCGCCTTGGCCTCCCAAAGTGCTGGGATTACAGGCGTGAGCCACTGCGCCCGGCCAGGCAGCAAGAATTTTAAGCCAGTGGATCTTAGCTTGCTGGGCTCCATGTGGGTGGGATCTGCTAAACTAGACCACTTGGCTCCCTGGCTTCAGCCCCCTTGCCATCAGAATGAACTGTTCTGTCTATCTGGAATTCCAGGCGCCACCTGGGTATGAACAAAACAAAACAAAACAAAATAAAACAAAACTTCAGCTAACTCGGTGTCTGCCCAAATGGCCACCCAGTTTTGTGCTTGAAATCCAGGGCCCTGGGTGGTGTAGGCACCCGAGGGAATCTCCTGGTCTGTGGGTGGTGAAGACTGTGGGAAAAGCGTAGTATCTGAGCCAAAATTCACCCTTCCTCATGGCACAGTCCCTCATGGCTTCCCTTGGCTAGGGGAGGGAATTCCTTGACCTCTTGCACTTCCCAGGTGAGGTGATGCCCCACCCTGCTTCGGCTCACCCGCCATTGGCTGCATCCACTGTCTAACCAGTCGTAATGAGATGAGCCATGTACCTCAGTTGGAAATGCAGAAATCACCCGCCTTCTGCTTTGATCTCTTTCGGAGTTGTAGACCAGAGCTGTTCCTATTTGGCCATCTAGCCAGCCAACCCCTTTTTTTTTTTTTTTTTTTTTTTTTTTTTTGCAATTGTTTTCTTTGTCTTTGTCATGAGGTTTTTGCCAGGTATTATGTCCAGAATGGTATTGCCTAGGTTGTTTTCCAGGGTTTCTATAGTTTTTGGTTTTAGACTTAAGTCTTTAATACATCTGAAGTGAATTTTTATATATGTGTAAGGAAGGGGCCCAGTTTCAATCTTCTTCATATGGCTAGCCAGTTATCCCAGTACCATTTATTGAATAGAGAGTCTATTCCCCATTGCTTGTTTTTGTCAATTTTGCCAATGATCAAATTTTGGCCGGTGTGTCACATTATTTCTGGGCTCTATATTCTGTTTCATTGGTCTATGTGTTTTTGTACTAGTACTATGCTGTTTTGGTTACAGTAGCCTTGTAGTATAGTCTGAAGTTAGTAATGTGATATCTCCAGCTTTGTTCTTTTTGCTTAGGAATGTATTGGCTATTTGGGTTCTTTTTTGATTTCATATAATTTTTTTTTTAGCTTGGATACAGAAATTTTATTTTCTTTTAAGATGCATGTGGGTCACATTCAACAGACAAGATGAATAAGTTGCTTGTTTTTTCTTTTTCTGAGACAGTGTCTTGCTCTGTAGCCCAGGCTGTGTGCAGTGTTGCAGTCATAGCTCACTGCAGCCTTGACCTCCCGGGCTCAAGTGATTCTCCCACCTCAGCCTGACAAGTAGCTGGAACTACAGGCATGTGCCACTATGCCCAGCTAATTTTTAAATTTTTGGTAGAGACAAAGTCTCACTATGGTGGCCAGGCTGGTCTCGAACTCCTGGGCTCAAGCAATCCTCTTGCCTTGGCCTCCCAAAATGTTGGGATTACATGTGCAAGCCACCACACTGGGCCTACTTCTTTATGAAAGAAGCCCTTCCTAAACAACGCAGAAAACTCCCCTAGAGGGGTCCTAATGAGAATTAAACAGAAAAACCCCCAACTCAGGCTTGTTGATCAATCGTTTTCCACAGAAGTTGGACCAGGCTCTGTTATAATTATAAAATTATACTGTATTGAATATTTTTAAAGACAAGGAGGGAAAGAGAACGGGCTCTTGTAAAGAAAGGTACAGCCTCGACTTCTTTCAAGCACCCATGATCTCCTGTGTACATGCTGCCCACACCCAGCCAGCCATCACGGGACTCAGACAGGGTCAGACGGGATACTGATGGGAAGGAAAGGCAGGGCCCTATTCTGTGGGGCCCTGCAGCAGCTGAGCCATGGTTTGGATGATGTGTTGCAAAGATTTTTTACTTGCACAGCTGAGAAGCAGGTCACTTAGTTTCTCAAGGACCAGCCAGCTTTAGTGCAGAGCCAAAGGTCAAGTGACCCTTACAGCCCTGTAGCCTCACCGTGTAACATCCAGGTGACCTGTCTCTGCCAAAGTGCTGACTGTGCTCGCAGTCCTTGTGTGTCCAGAGTTGGTTCCTGCCAGTGGGTTTGCGGTCTTGCTGACTTCAAGAATGAAGCTGTGGACCTTCACAGTGAGTGTTGCAGCTCTTAAAGATGGCAAGGACCCAAAGAGTGAGTGGTAGCAATGTTTATTGTGAAGAGCGAAAGGTGGCTACCTTTAGGATCCTGCTGATTGGTGCATTTTACAGAGCGCTTATTGGTGCGTTTTACAGAGTGCTGATTGGTGCGTTTTACAGAGTGCTGATTGATGTGTTTTACAGAGAGCTGATTAATGTGTTTTACAGAGCACTGATTGGTGCATTTTACAATATTCTTGTAAGACAGGAAAGTTCTCCAAGCCCCACTTGACCCAGGAAGTTCAGCTCGCCTCACCTCTCAATCTCCCCTCTAAACAGGATACCCCAACTGCTCTTGGGAACTGGGCAATGACCATTCTAGCTACTAACTGCTGGATAAGGGTGAAGAAGGGGCCCTGCAGTTGTAGTGTCTTCCAGAGGGGAACTCTCTAGGCCAGTCAAAGGGCCAGTGGGTAAATCCAGTGGTCCTCGGTAGAAGTTGTGAGTTGAGCTCATTTGGGGTTCCATTTGTAAGACCATCTGTAGCTTGATGGCCTCAATCCTAGAGGAAACAAATTTGACAAGGATGTTAAAAATACAGGGCCTGAAGGCAAGTAATAGCAAGATGGCTCTCACAGGACCTAGATAGGGGAGAAGCCATGTTGCCCAACTCCAGAGGTTGGTATAAGAGTTTGAAAGGTGTCTGATTTCAAAAGCCTTTTCCTGCAAATGCCGGGTGGCATCTCATACTATCCCTCACTTGTTAGTGTAAAAACACTCTTCCCCTAAGAAGGTGCAAAGTCCTCCTTTCTCAGCAGTGAGGAGGTCTAGGCCTCGGCGGTTTTGGAGAGTCACTCCTGCCAAAGAGTCTATTTGGGACTGTAGAGTGAGGATAGATTTCATTATTTCTTGCACACTGTCAGAGAAATCCTTTGAGAGTGTGTGGTAATAGGATAGTGAAGTAGATAAACTGGCTATTCTTGTTCCTGTAGCAGGGGCCATTCCTAACCCTATGAGTAGTGGTATTAGTTTTATGGCCCTGCAATGATGGTCTTGAGCCTTGAGGGGCACTGATAGGGTCTGATTTCCTGGGGCAATGTCAATGGTGGGACTTAGGAAGACTAAGGTGCAGGTGCCTGTCCATTTGGTGGGGAGGCAGATAGATATAGGTTGAAGATCCACATAAGAAGAATATGCCTTGGCTGGGTAGACAGAACTGGTTGTGTATGTTAAACAGTTGTGTGAGTTTGTTGTTTTCATTTTCCCATACTCCTAGAGTACTCGCCAAGGTAGCTTTGGTGAGTGCCTGGAAATGGGTGTTGGAGCAAATGGAGTGGCTCCCTGTGTTCTATTTTCCTGCTGGAGATAAAACCATTTTCTATCTCCTAGGAACCATTCAAGAGAGTGATTGAAAGAGGGGATGAGCCATTACTGGATATATACCCAAAGGACTATAAATCATGCTGCTATAAAGACACATGCACACGTATGTTTATTGCAGCACTATTCACAATAGCAAAGAGTTGGAACCAACCCAAATGTCCAACAACGATAGACTGGATTAAGAAAATGTGGCACATATACACCATGGAATACTATGCAGCCATAAAAAATGATGAGTTCATGTCCTTTGTAGGGACATGGATGAAACTGGAAAACATCATTCTCAGTAAACTATCGCAAGGACAAAAAACCAAACACCGCATGTTCTCACTCATAGGTGGGAATTGAACAATGAGAACTCATGGACACAGGAAGGGGAACATCACACTCCGGGGACTGTTGTGGGGTGGGGGGAGGGGGGAGGGACAGCATTAGGAGATACACCTAATGCTAAAGGACGAGTTAATGGGTGCAGGAAATCAACATGGCACATGGATACATATGTAACAAACCTGCACATTGTCACATTGTGCACATGTACCCTAAAACCCTAAAGTATAATAAAAAAGAAAAAAAATTAAAAAAAAAAAGAAGAACTAATATCAAACATCCTCAAACTATTTTTAAAAAAGGAAGATGGAATACATCCAAACTTATTCTATGAGGCCAGTATTACCCCAACACCAAAACCAAAGACACATTAAAAAATAAAAGAAAAGAAAACTTCAGGCCAATATCCCTGATGAACATTGGTGCAAAAATACTCAACAAAATACTAGCAAACCAAATTCAACAACACATTAGAAAGATCATTCATCATGTCCAAGTGGGATTTATTTCAGGGATTCAAGAACGGTCCAACATATGCAAATCAATCAATGTGATACATCGTAACACCAGAATGAAGGACAAAAACCATATGATCATTTTAATTGATGCTGAAAAAGCACCTGATAAAATTTAACATCTCTTCATGATAAAACCCTCAAAAAAACAGGTATAGAAGGGACATACCTCAACACAATAAAAACCATACACAACAGACCCATGACTTGTATCATACTGAATGGGAAAAACTGAACCCTTTCCTCTAAGATTTGGAAAACAACAAGAGGATGCCCATTTTCACTGCTGTTATTCAACATAGTACTGGAAATCCTAGCTATAACAATCAGACAGAAGAAAGAAAAAAACATGGCAACCAGATTGGAAAGGAAGAAGTCAAATTATCCTTGTTTGCAGATGACATAATCTTATATTTGGAAAAACCTAAAGACTCCAGCAAAAACTATTAGAACTGATTTTTAAAATTCATAAAGTTGGAGGATACAAAATTAACATACAAAAATCAGTAGCGTTTCTATATGCCAATGGTGAAAAATCTGAAAAAGAAATCAAGAAAGTAATCCCATTTACAATAGCTACAAATAAAATAAAATACCTAGAAATAAATTTAACCAAAGAAATGAAAGGTCTCTACAATGAAAACTATAAAACATTGATGCAAGAAATTAAAGAGAAACAGGCATGGTGGCTCATGCTTTTAATCCCGGCATTTGAGGAGGCCAAAGTGAGAGGACTGCTTGGGCCCAGGAGCTCAAGACCAGCCTGGGCAATATAGTGAGATCATATCTCTACAAAAAATAAATTTAAGGAAAACATTAGCTGGATGTGGTGGTGAATGCCTGTAGTCCTAGCTATGCGGTAGGCTGAGGTGGGAGGATAACTTGAGCCTGGAAAGTTGAGGCTTCAGTGAGCCATGATTGTGCCATGATACTCCAGCTTTGCCCTCCAGAACTGGAGGGCATTATGTTAAGTGAAATAAGCCAGGCACAGAAAGACAAACTTTGCATGTTCTCACTTATTAAAAATTAAAACCATTGGTGACAAAGTGAGACACTGTGTCTAAAAAACAAAACAAAAAAAGGAAGAAATTCAAGAGGACACAAAAAACTGGAAAGATATTTTATATTCATTGATTAGAAGAATCAATATTGTTGGCTGGGCACGGTGGCTCACACCTGTAATCCTAGCATTTGGGAGGCCCAAGTGGGCAGATCATTTGAAATTAGGAGTTCGAGAGCAGCTTGACTTACATAGTGAAACCTCGTCTCTACTAAAATACAATAATTAACTGGGTGTGGTAGCAGGTGCCTGTAATCCCAGCTACTCAGAATACTGAGGCAGGAGAATCCCTTGAACCCAGGAGGTGGAGGTTGCAGTGAGCCAAGATCATGCCACTGCACTCCCTCCTAGGTGACAGAGCAAGACTCCCTATTGGAGGAAAAAAAAAAAAAGAATTAATATTGTTAAATGTCCATACTACCCAAAGCAATCTACAGATTCAATGCAATCTCTATCCAAATACCAATGGCATTCTTCACAGGAATAGAAAAAAGTAATCCTAAAATTTATATAAAATCACAAAACACCCAGAATAGCCAAAGCCACCCTAAGGGGGGAAAAACTGGAGGAATCACATTATCTGACTTCAAATTATACTACAGATCTATAGTAACCAAAACAGTATGGTACTGGCATAAAAATAGTCACATTGACCAATGAAACAGAATGAGAACTCAGATATAAATTCATACATCTACAGTGAATTCATTTTTGACAAAGTTGCCAAGCACATACACTGGGAAAAGAACGGTCTCTTCAACAAATCGTGATGGGAAAACTGGATGTCCATATGCGGAATGACACTAGACCCCTATCTCTAGCCATATACCAACATCAAATCAAAATGGACTAAAGACTTAAATCTAAGATCTCAAACTGCGAAACTACTAAAGAAAAACATTGGGGAAACTCCCCAGGACATTGGTCTCAGCAAAGATCTATTGATTAACGCCCCACAGGCACAGGCAACCAAAGCAAAAATTGACAAATGGGATCACATCAAGTTAAAAAGCTTCTTCACAGCAAAGGAAACAATCAACAAAGTGAAGAGACAATCCACAGAATGGGAGATAATATCTGTGAACTATCCATCTGACGAAGGATTAATTACCAGAATATATAAGGAGCTCAAACAATTCTATAGAAAGAAAATCTAATATTCCAATTTAAAAATAAGCTTAAGATCTGAATAGACATTGCTCAAAAGAAGACATACAAATGGCAAACAGGTATAGAAAAAGGTGCTCAACATCATTGATCAGAGAAATGCAAATCAAAACTACAGTAAAATATCATCTCATCCCAGTTAAAATGGCTTTTATCCAAAAAACAAGCAATAACAAATGCTGGCAAGGATGTAGAGAAAGGGGAACCCTAGTACAATGTTGGTGGGAATGTAAATTAGTACAACCTCTATGGAGAACAGTTTGAAGTTTCCTCAAAAAGCTAAAAGTACAACTACCCTATGATCCAGCAATCCCACTGCTAGGTATATACCCCAAAGAAAGGAAATCAGTATATTGAAAAGATATCTGCATTCTCATATTTATTGCAGCACTATTCATGATAGCCAAGATTTGGAAGCAACCTATGTGTCTATCAACAGATGAATGGATAAAGAAAACATGACACTTTTCAACCTTATGGTTGAAAACATGAGACCTTGTCATTAGCAACAACATGAGTGGAACTGGAGGGCATTATGTTAAGTGAAATAAGCCAGGCACAGAAAGACAAACTTTGCATGTTCTCACTTATTAAAAATTAAAACAATTGGACTTATGGAGCTAGAGAGTAGAATAATGGTTGCCAAAGGCTGGAAAGGGTAATAGGGAGTGAGAGGGGGAGGTAAGGATGGTTGATGGGTACAAAACTATAGTTAGAATGAATAAGATCTAGTATTTGGTAGCACAACAGGGTGACTACTGTCAATAATAATTTATTGTACATTTTTAAACATTGAAAGTGTATAATTGGATTTTTTGTAACACCAAGAGGATGAATGCCTGAAGTGATAGATACCCCATTTACCCTGATGTAATAATTATGCATTATATGCCTGTATCTCATATACCCCATGAATATATATATATATTATGTACCCACAAAAATTTTAAAAAAAGAAATGAGTCATCCAAATTGGAAAGAAAAATGTAAACCTATCTCTGTTTACAGAAGACATGATCCTATATGTAGAAAATGCTAAAACTACACACACACACACACACACACTCTTAGAACTAATCCAGTAAAGTGGCAGGATACGAAATCTACTGTTACTTTTTAAACACTTTAAAGCAATTCTCTATTTTGTGTTTTCAGTTATCATCAATATGCTACCTTTAAAAAAAAGTTTTACTTACATTATAGACACCTGTTTTCCACTCCAGCCCTAACCTGACTTATTGAAGAACATAGTACATTCACTTCTCTGAACATAGTACATTCACTTCTCTGATAGTCTTACCCCCATAAGAGGACAGTAGACCATATGTCTTCACCATCTGGCAACAGAAGCTATAACAATGGTGTATTAGTTTCTTAGAGCTTCTGTAACAAAGAACCACAAACCAGATGTCTTCGAAAAAATAAATGTATTATTTCACAGCTCTGGAAGCTCGAGGTCTGAAATCAAAATGTCAGAACGGCCATGCTTCTTCTGAAGCCTACAACAGAGAGTTCTTCCTTGCCTCTTCATAGCTTCTGGTGATTGTTGGTAATCCTTGGTGTTTCTTGGCTTGCAACTGTAGCTCTCAAATCTCTGCCTCTGTCATAATCTGGCACTCTCTCTTCATGTGCCTGCGTCTCTGTGTCTCCTCTCTTCTTATGAAGACATCAGTCATATTAGATTTAGGGTCCAACCTACTACAACATGACATCACCTTAACTACTTAGATTTGCAACAGCTCTATTTCTGAATAAGATCTCATTCTAAGGTCCTGGGAGCTAGAACTTCAACATATTTGGGGGGAAGGGACATAATTTAAGCCATAACAAATGGATAAACACCTGACATAAACCAGGCTGTCTCAGAGAGAGTAGCTTCCTGGAAAAGTGGAGTCTATGACAAGACTTGTGAGTAAGTAGTATACTTGGGAAGCAAACCCAGTGAGCAGAAGTGAGGGGAAGAGAAGAGTGAGACACGAAAGGAGGAAGAACCCATAGAAAGATGTGTTATTGAGATTGCCACTGTGGATGCAAACGGCTCTATTCTACATGGACTTCAAAAAAGTGTACAGAACACCTCTCAAAACTACCTGCTGGGAGAATGAAAAGCAGCAGTATTTATGCACACACTCTCACTGTTTATTGTTAGTATGTTAACTCCCAAAGAATTTGACTTTTTCACACTTAAAAACCAATGCACATGGACAAAGTGAACCCTCCAAGGGCATCCCTAGCATATCAGAGGAGCTCCAGAGACAAAAGCAAAGATTTTTGGTAAGACACTGTCAGCCCGAAGTGAGTAGAAGCCTCTGTTTTATACACCTGGAACCATGTCTGTCTCAGTGTCCTCTGATCCAACCGTGCTGTTCCTCATGTGAAATTCAGCCCTTTCATTGTTTTCCACAGCCCAAAACAATCTCAGTAAGAATTTGTCACAAAGGACATATTGTATGATTTCATTTATAGGGGGTGCCTAAAGTTGTCACATTCATAGAGATAGAAAGTAGAATGGTGGTTTACAATGGCTGTGGGGAGGGGAAAGTGGAGAGATAATGGGTATGGAGTTTCAGTCTGGAAGACAAAAATTCTGGAGATGGATGGCGGTGATGGCTGCACCACAATATGAAGGTATCTAATGCCATCGAACTATACACTTAAATATAGTTAATGTGGTAAATATTTTGCGTGATATATTTTGTGCTAATATATATATAGTGTATATATGGTATATACATAGTATGTAGTATATGTACACTATAGATAATATATAGTGTATACTATATACACA
The DNA here is from genome assembly GCF_009828535.3 of Hylobates moloch. Lineage (NCBI taxonomy): Eukaryota > Metazoa > Chordata > Mammalia > Primates > Hylobatidae > Hylobates > Hylobates moloch. The sequence continues at coordinate 27,936,483 of NW_026652289.1, read as the reverse complement.
CTATATATACACTTATATATATAGTGTATACTATATACACACTATATATACACTTATATATATAGTGTATATATGGTAGATACATAGTATGTAGTATATGTACACTATAGATAATATATAGTGTATACTATATACACACTATAGTGTATCTATAGTGTATATATAGTATATACTATATATAGTGTATATATATACTATATATATACTATAGATACACTATATATAATAGCACAAAATATATCATGCAAAATATATCACGCAAAATACTATATATGCACTATACACTATCATTTGAAAACATTAAAATTTTAATTAAATTTTAATTTAAATTTTAACTAAAAAGAATTTGTGAGTTCATCAAATATTCCTAAAGATTTTGGGCAGATTCACATTATGCAACTTCAGTCTTCTACCATCCTTTCTCTTCCTCTTCCCACTCTGCCCCTCATACCTCCCTCTCCCATTGCCTTGGGCACACCAAGTTCTACCTCCTCTATTACAAAGATAATTATTTTCCTAAATAAAGACACTTCTATGAAAAAAGAATTCTGGTGACTGCTATTTGAAAAGTAACATTGTCTCCTTGTTACACACAAGTTAGACTGGCCAGCTTTCTAAGTTTTAGGAACAAAAACTACCTCTGACTAAAGCACAAGTACTTATATACGTATTTCCTAGAAAGAATGAGATTGCCTTTCTTAGGCCTCTCTTCAAACTATAAATGTGTGACATTAATTATAGAAAGTTGTAGCACACTGAATAAGCATATCACACATTAATATTTTCATAGCTCTGAATTATGTAACAGCAGAGAGAGGAGAGATGAAGTGTTGGAGAGATACTGAAATAGAACTTATGTTTTCTGGCTTCTAAATTAGCAGAGTGTATTAGAAGGCTGTGCCTGGATATCTGAAAACAGCAGAAAAGGGAGCTGTCACCTCTCTAATTTAATGCCAAACTCCCGGGAGTAGTTTACTGTCAGGGTTTTATCATGTATTATGAGGACAAGTATTGGCAGACATCCATGAGATCCATATAAGCTTTTAACTCCTAGATCAGGTCATTGACTGATAACTGGATCCTCATATAGGCTTTTACCATCATTTTAGTAATACTCTTGGTGATTGAGTTGACTCCCATAAATCTAGTCCTGCTACTACCCCACTGGAGTGTATAGTGTTGATTCCTAACCACCTACCACTCTTGTACATTAACATTTCACAAAAGCTCTACTTACAGCTCTCCTAAAAGCTTTCTCATAGATAGACTAGAGTCTTCAAAGCCCTTTTTCTTTCTCAATAACTGAAAACAGTTATTATGCCTTAATAATAATTCAAAAACAGATGGACTTTCTCTATATAAAAATACAATATGTTATTCGGGCAGCAACAATACACCAAAGTTGTTAATAGGTGGCCCTGACTTAATACTCTTAACTGTTCTATGTTCCTATAGAATCACAAAATGTCAGTATTTGATGATTGATTAAAGAACAGCTAATCCAGGGATTAAAAATGGCTCATCTATAAGGTGGATCTGGTTTGCAGACGTGTATTGGTCAGCACACACAATATCTTTAAACATTTGGAATTATCCACCAGATTTTCAAATATTGCACATCAGTATCTGAAGATCTGGCAACACTAGACTGGTGTTCTCTTGTAGTAATTATGGGCTGGAGCCAGGTAGTTGATGATACCTTTGTTCTCCCCTTTACCACAGTCCTCACCACATTGTGCTGGTTTTTGTCACATCCTTTGCTCATCTCATGATGAGGCCTGAATTTTATATGGATTTGAAAATTTGATTGGTGTCATTTTAGAGATTAGAAAACATGAGATTTAGAGTGCTTAAATAACTCTCCTAAGGCCGGGCGCAGTGGCTCACGCCTGTAATCCCAGCACTTTGGGAGGCCCAGGCGGGCGGATTACGAGGTCAGGAGATCGAGCCCATCTTGGCTAACACGGTGAAACCCCGTCTCTACTAAAAATACAAAAAATTAGCCGGGCGTGGTGGCAGGCACCTGTAATGCCATCTACTCGGGAGGCTGAGGCAGGAGAATGGCGTGAACCCAGGAGGCGGAGCTTGCAGTGAGCCGAGATTGCGCCACTGCACTCCAGCGTGGGTGACAGAGCGAGACTCCCTCTCAAAAAAAATAAAACAAAATAAATAACTCTCCTAAGAGCAAATAAACAATTACTGGGCCGGGCGCGGTGGCTCACCCATGTAATCCCAGCACTTTGGGAGGCCGCAGCGGGTGGATCACGAGGTCAGGAGATTGAGACCATCCTGGCTAACACAGTGAAACCCCGTCTCTATTAAAAATACAAAAAATTAGCCAGGCGTGGTGGCGGGTGCCTGTAGTCCCAGCTGCTCGGGAGGCTGAGGCAGGAGAACGGCGTGAACCCGGGAGTCGGAGCTTGCAGTGAGCCGAGATTGCGCCACTGCACTCCAGCCTGGGCGACAGAGCAAGACTCCGTCCCAAAAAAAAAAAAAAATTACTGAATTACTGAAAAAGGTACCTGAACCAAATCTCGTGTCTACACAAATTGCTTGTAACATAAAGTGCTTCAATGGTCTAAGAGATATGGTTTGAGGAAGTCTGCACTGTACTACCATATCTCTTCTCTTACAGTTTATTTTCCAAGTTTTTAAGTACTTTATTAGCTCTATTTTTTACCACAATCTTCAATTTACAATAAATGATCAAAAATTTTAATTCTAAATAAAATTCATCTAATTCTTATTCAATATTATATTCCAGCAGTCTTACAGGCTTTAGTTATTTCTTTTTCTCTTTCCCTTTTTTTTTTTTTTTTGAGATGGAGTTTTGCTCTTGTTGCCCAGGCTGGAGTGCAGTGGCGCAATCTCGGCTCACTGAAACCTCCACCTCCTGGAGTCAAGGGATTCTCCTACCTCAGCCTCCTGAGTAGCTGGGATTACAGGCACACACCACTACACTCAGCTAATTTTTTGTATTTTTAGTAGAGACGGGGTTTCATCATTTTGGCCAGGCTGGCCTCGAACTCCGGACCTCAGGTGACCAACCCACCTCAGCCTCCCAAAGTGCAGGGATTACAGGCATGAGCTACCGCGCCTGGCCATGGTTTTTATTTTCTAAGTGACAAACTGTGCTTGGATATTTTTAGATTTTTATTTAATCTAATAAACTTAAAACCAAAAAAGAAAATGTCAATAGTGAGATGAATGCACTTTTTTTCTGTCTTGAATCATTTCAAATGACTGTGTTTTTAAAAATGTGAAGCGTGTCTAATTATCTATTATTGTAATGCTTTTTCTGTATTCATAGTCAAAATATACTCTGTGTATTTTATTGATATATATTAGTTGTATATAGTTTGGGGGTACAAGTGATATTTTGATACCCTTATACAATGTACAATAATCAAATCAGGGTAACATAGATATCCATCACCTCAAACATGTATCTTTTGTTTGTGTTGGGAACATTACAGATCTTCTCTTCTAGGGTGAGGTGGCTCACGCCTGTAATCCCAACACTTACAGAGGCCAAGGCAAACAGATTACCTGAGCTCAGGAGTTCGCAACGAGCCTGGGCAACACAGTGAAACCCCGTCTCTACTAAAATACAAAAAAAAAAAAAATTAGCCAGGCGTGGTGGCAGGCTCCTGTAGTCCCAGCTACTCGGGAGGCTGAGGCAAGAGAATTGCTTGAACCTGGGAGATGGAGCTTGCAGTGAGCCAAGATCATGCCACTGCACTCCAGCCTGTGTGACAGAGCGAGGCTCCGTCTCAAAAATAAACAAACAAATAAAAATTTAAAAAAAATATAAAGTATTGTTAATTATAGTTTGCCTACTGTACTACCAAATACTAGAACTTATTTATTCTATCTAAATGTATTTTTATACCCCTTAATCAACTTCTCTTTATCCCCCTTCCCCCTTCACTTCCCAGCAGGATATGCTCTTTAAAATAATTACTAATGAATATTTTTGCCAAAAATAAAACACATACACCAGTTCCTAACACTGATTATCAAGATATTTATTTATAATAATTAGAAGATAATTAGAAATATTACTGAGCTTATGAGAAGAATCCCAGCTCAAAAGAGGAGGTTGAGCAAATGACCTCCACTGAGAGAATAAATCTGAGAAACTGAAAACGATTTTCTAATATGCAATGAAATTTTAGTAAAATAAATATGCATAAACTGATATTTTAGGAGAACGCTCTGAAAATTACTAATATTATATGAAAACATAAAACATTGTTGCTAAAATAAAAATATCAAGAGAGTGATAGAACAGCAAAATAGATGCTACTAAGTAGAATATTGGGAATAATTCAAGTAATTCTCCAAAGAAGAAATATGAAAATATTTAAAATTAAAATTATGCTTTAAAAGATACAAGGAATGGAAGATAGTTGAAAAATTTAAAGAAAACAGACTAAAGAGAAGATTCATCAAAAATAAAATGACATTAATTGTTCCTGAACCAAAGAAAAACTTGAGTCTTTAGATGAAAAGAACTAACTGAAAGCGGGGCAGATTATTTGGGAGAATAAAACTTATTTGTAGAAATAGCCCAGAAAAATACATATTTTCTAAGGCTAAAAAGAAATTTGAATCGCTTCTAAATAACAAAAACAAACTACAAAGCAAAAGAAATTAGTAAGCATCAAACTTCCATCTATAACACTAAATGGTATAACACAATAAACAACAATTCTCAAAATTAAATAGTCATTCTAACAAACATTCATAAATGAGGGAGAAAAGAATAGTAAGAGTGTGTGTGTGTGTATGTGTGTGTGTGCGCACGCACACGCACATAAATACAAGCACACTATAAGAACCAAGCAATGGGATGTAGTGACAGATATCGTTTCTGTGTGCTTAGGAACACCTCCCTGTTGAACTTTCCTTCCCCTGCTCATTACAGTTCTGCTAGGCTGATAATTCCAGGACCTTGCCCACTTGATCACTGGGGTGGCACTTACATAATGTCCTTCAGTGGTTTGAGTCTTCAATAGAGAATCGCATGAATGGAGCATGATGGAAATTGATTCTTCTATGAACAGAATTCTTTAACCTCACCAAATACATTTTTGCTACTTCATCACCTTTTTTAGAGATGTTTTTCCATTTTGTTGAATTAATGCATGCACTTTTCCCATCTTTTTACATCTCTTAGTCCATCTCCTAGAAACAACTATTCTACCCCTGTATCATTTTTACATAATTTCTACTTCCATATCTTTTAATAATATACTTCTTATGCTGTTTTCTGATTTATAAAATTTAGGTATAATCTAATTATTATAATAAATGAGGAATCACTGGCTTACCACTGGCCTCCGTCCAACTACTTGTTATATCCATATTTTGAGTTCCCGTGTAGTTTCTTTGTGTCTTTAGTAAAATATTAACATCTTTATTTCTTATTTCAAAGCTGTAGGAATGTATATTTTGTAGCAGTAAACCCAGTGCATACCTTGGCCAAATACTAAGCCAAACCCAAAGATGTTGCATCCATAATCTTTCTTCTCACGTTTGATGATGATATTAATGACCATAGTTTTCATTTCAGCATCACTATGTTCTTTTCTCCTGCAAATTTTATCATCTGCGTAATAACTTTTGCAATGCTAAAGTTAAGGGTATTGATATACAATTAATTCTGCTATGCGTTAGCTGTAGGTTGAAGTCTAATTTGGAAGTCATTGAGAGCGTTAAGAATGTAAACATGGTTTTCTGCAGATCCAAGCAGTGTAGATTGATCATTGTGATATTTTTAACTTTTATGTTATATTCAGGGATACATGTGCAGGTTTTTTATATAAGTGAACTCATGTGATGGGGGTTTGTGGTACAGATTATTTCATCATCCAGGTACTAAGTCTAGTATCCAATAGTTGTTTTTTTCTGATCCTCTCCCTCTTCCCACACTTTTGTATTGTCTTCAATTTTATTAGTATTTTATATCTACTGGGATGGAGAAAAAGGCTAGAAAAATAAGTATAGTTTTACTGAATCACCATTTCTTCTGATGCTTCAGTTTGGACTGCCTGCCCTACAGGCCTGCTGCATGGCTGTATTTCTGGGGTTTCCCTTTGTACCTCTTCTAGAGACAAACTGGCTCCACAGTTTCCAGGATGCCAAGATTTTTTCTGCTTACCTTTTCTTCCTCATTTAGATGCAGCCCAACCTCAAATAACCTCCCTTGAAAGGGAGCAGAAGATATTTTATGACTCTTTTTACATTATTTATTAGAAATCCAATGTCATTCTGTACTATCTTCTAACATTCAACATTGCTGATGGAAAATGTGATACGAGACTTGCCCTTTTTCTGCAGGTCACATTTTTTCCTCAAGAAAAATTTTAGAAACTTCTCTATATCCTTAGCCATCTGAATTTTCACAATGGTATGTGTATTAGTCAGGATTCTCTAGAGGGACAGAATGAATAGAATAGATATATATGTAAAGAGGAGTTTATTAAGTAGTATTAACTCTCATGATCACAAGGTCCCACAATAGGCCATCTGCAAGGAGCAGGGAAGCCAGTCAGAGTCCAAAGGCTGAAGAACTTGGAGTCTAATATTCAAGGGCAGGAAACATCCAGTGCAGGAGAAAGATGTAGGATGGGAAGCTAAGCCAGTCTAGCCTTTTTACTTTTTTCTCCCTGCCTTTATATCCTGGCTGAGCTGACAGCTGATTAGACAGCACCCACCCAGATTAAGGGTGGGCCTGCCTTTACCAGCTCACTGACTCAAATGTTAATCTCCTTTAGCCGCACCCTCACAGACACACCTAGGATCAATACTTTGCATCCTTCACTCCAATCAAGTTGGCACTCAGTATTAACCATTACAAGTCCACCCCTTGTCAACTTGAACCCATAAGCACCTCCTGAGATCATACATAGTCTTCAAATGAAGACAATACTAAGGTGTAATTATGCCTAACGTAATACAACTGTCCTTCCTACAACCAGAAATGCACCAATCGCCAACCCAAATGCTATTACATAGAGTTAACAATACTTAAATGCTGATATGAAGTCAATAAAGCTAATGTCACATAATAAAGGAGAAAAGGAAATGAAATGGAGACATGTTCTTAGTACAAGTGTATACATGCATGAACATGTTTTTAACAAAAGAAGGAAGAAACACTCATTACAATTACAGTCCTTATTTCTGCAATTGGCCACGTGATCCTCGCTGGATTTGATGACTACCTTTTACTACCCATTCAGTATTTCCTTTGCCTTCAGCAAGCACCTCAGCAGGTCACGGTTTTTTTGTGGTAAAGTGACCCAAACCTTCATTCCTGAAGGCTCTGGGCCATTTGTAGTCCTGCCTGGATTGGGCTGTTATAGTTTCCCATTGACATTAATCACAGGACATGGGAATACTAAGAGATGCCCTAATGGATCTCCTGTATTCCATGCATACTCTTCCTTACCTCTGTTGTGGAGTAGTAAACTGATTTCATCTTAATGGTCTGGGTCAATCACCCCAGTCAACACTGTAACTCTCTTCTTAGACTGTTGACTTAAAGGTAGGAGAAGCCCAAAGTGTCCAGGTGGCGATCTTAACTTCCAATTTAATGGAATTGTTCTTGTGCCTCCTGATAGCAGTGTTCCTCTCTCTGGAACTAAGACCTCTAGGCCAGCAAAACGTAATGTCATAGGAACAGGAAGTAAAAATTTTGCTAGTGGATCGCTAGGGGCGATCATGAGTCATGCCACTTCCACTTCCATCCCTTGATTCCTGGGCCCATGAATTCTGGCTATAGGAGAAAAAATACCATACAATGGATGCTGGTTCAGAGCATACATAGCTTTCTGGAGAACTTTGCCTCAGCCCTGCAAAGTATTGTCACCTAGTTGGCACTATAATTGTGACTTCAAAAGGCCATTCCTCCGTTCTATCAATCCAGCTGCTTCAGGATGATGGGGAACATGGTAAGACAAGTGAATTCCATGAGCATGAGCCCACTGCTGCACTTCTTTAGCTGTAAAGTGAGTGCCTTGGTCAGAGGCAATGCTGTGTGGAATACCATGATGGTGGATAAGGCATTCCATGAGTCCATGGATGATAGTCTTGGCAGAAGCATTGCTTGCAGGATAGGCAAACCCATATCTGGAGTAAGTATCTATTCCAGTGAGGTCAAACCACTTCCCATTCCATGATGGAAGAAGTCTAATATAATCAACTTGCCACCAGGTAGCTGGCTGATTACCCCAATGAATGGTGCCATATTGAGGGCTCAGTGTTGATCTCTGCTGCTGGCAAATTCGGCACTCAGCTGTGGCTATAGCCACGTCAGCCTTGGTGAGTGGAAGTCCATGTTGCTGAGCCCATGAGTAACCTCCATCCTGCCACCATGGCCACTTTGTTGACAGGCCTATTGGGTGATGACAGGGGTACTGAGGAAAGAGGCTGACTGCTGTCCACAGAACGGGTCATCCTATCTACTTGATTATTAAAATCCTCCTCTGCTGAGGTCATCTGTTGGTGAGCACTCACATGGGATATAAATGTCTTCACAGTTTTTGACCACTCAGAGAGGTCCATCCACATACATCTTCCCCAAATTTGTCACCAATTTTCCAATCATGTTTCCTTCAAGTCCCTGACCATCCAGCCAAACCATTGGCTACAGCCCATGAATCAGTATATAATCACACATCTGGCTCTTTCTCCTTCCATGCAAAGTGCACAACCAGGTGCACTGCTTGAAGTTCTGCCCACTGGGAAGATTTCCTCTCACCACTGTCCTTCAAGGATGTCTTAGGGGCTGTAGTGCTGCAGCTATCCACTTTCGAGTGGTGCCTGCATATCATGCAAAAGCATCTGTGAACCAGGGCCTAGCCTTCTCTTCCTCTGTCAACTGATCACGGGCAACATCCCATGAGGCCATCAGTGCAGGGTGGGAGAGAGAAGGCAGGGTGGCAAGAGTGGAGACCATGGGCATTTGAGCCACTTTCCTCATGTAACTTACTTGTTGCGTTCAGGACCTGCTTAAGCCTGATCACGTATATATACCACTTCCATTTGATGATGGAATGCTGCTGTGCACTACCCATTTTATGGCTAAATGGGTCAGAAAGCACCCAGTTCATGATAGGCAGTTCAGCTCTCATGGTGACTTCATGACCCATAGTCAAATGTTCAGTTTCCACCAAAACCCAGTAACAGGCCAAGAGCTGTCTCTCAAAAGGAGAGTGGTTATCTGCAGGAGATGGCAGGTCCTTGCTCCTAAATCTTAGAGGTTTTCACTGTGATTCACCTATGGGGGCCTGCCAAAGGCTCCAAACAGCATCCCTATCTGCCACTGACACCTCAAGCATGATTGTATCTGGTGGGTCATATGGCCCAAGTGGCAGAGCAACTTGCACAGCAGCCTGGACCAGTTACAGAGCCTTCTCCTATTCTGGACCCCACTCCTGGTATCAAAATCTGTATTAGTCAGGGTTCTCTACAGGAACAGAACTGATAGAATAGGTGTATATATAAAGGGGAGTTTATTAGGTAGTAATAACTCGCACAATCACAACCTCCCACAATAGGTTATCTGCAAGCTGAGGAGCAAGGAAGCCAGCCTGAGTCCCAAAGCTGAAGAAATTGGAGTCCAATGTTCAAGGGCAGGAAGCATTCAGCACAGGAGAAATATATATCCTGGAGGACGAAGCCAGTCTAGCCTTTTTATGTTTATCTGCCTGCTTTAGATCCTGGCCAAGCTGACAGCTGATTAGATGGTGTCCACCCAGATTAAGGGTGGGTCTGCTTTTCCCAACCCACTGATTCAAATGTTAATCTCCTTTGGCAACACCATCATAGACACACCCAGGATCAATACTTTGCATTCTTCAGTCAAGTTGATACTCTGTATTAATCATCACAGTATGTCTAAGAATGTGTCTGCATTCATCGTGCTGGGAACTCAGTGCAGTCTTTAATTGCAAGTTAAAATCACCTGGGGTTTTTTTATTTGCTAATTTTGTCTACATTTTCTTTGTCATCTCTTTGTGGAATTCTTGGTCACTTATCTTTTGTCTCTTAGATTATGCATTTTAAATATTTTCTACTTTCTGTTTATTTATATCTTCCAAAGTGTCTATCAAATTGTTTTCTAGCAATATTTTAGCACCATCAGGATTCAGTACCTTGGACGGTTCTCTCGGTGATGATGTAATTGAGGGCACCAATTAGCATGCCGAGGGCCACAGACATCAAACCAGAGTGAGAGAGGAGAGAGAGTTTGAGTGGAAAAAAAATAATTGTTTGTGAGATCAGAAGACAATCCCAAGAACTTTCAAATAACCACGTCAGATATGGGGTAAAGCAGAAATTCTAACTTGATGGGCATCTATTATCTATCCAACACTGTTTTCTAGGATTTCTCCACCAGCATCTCTGCTCCCCTACACAAACATACACCCACACACTCCCCAACATGACTGATACAGTTTGGCTGTGTCTCCATTGAAATCTCAACTTGAATTGTATCTCCCAGAATTCCCACATATTGTAGGAGGGACCCAGGGGGAGGTAATTGAATCATGGGGCCCAGTCTTTCCCATGCTATTCTCATTATAGTGAATAAGTTTCACGAGACCTGATGTGTTTATCAGGGGTTGTCGCTTTTGCTTCTTCCTCATTTTTCTCTTGGCATCACCATGTGAGAAGTGTCTTTCACCTCCCACCATGATTCTGAGGCCTCCCCTGCCATGTGGAACTATAAGTCCAATGAAACTTCTTTTTGTTCCCAGTTTTGTGTATGTCTTCATCAGCAGCATGAAAACAGACTAATACATTAAATTGGTACCAGTAGAGTAGAGCACTGCAGAAAAGATACCCAAAAATGTGGAAGTGACTTTGGAACTGGGTAACAGGCAGAGGTTGGAACAGTTTGGAGGGCTCAGAAAAAGACAGGAAAATGTGGGAAAGTTTGGAACTTCCTAGAGACTTGTTGAAGGGCTTTGCCCAAAATGCTGATAGTGATATGAACAATAAAATTCAGGCTGAGGTAGTCTCAAATGGAGATGAGGAACTTGTTGGAAACTGGAGCAAAGGTGACTCTTGTTATGTTTTAGCAAAGAGACTGGTGGTATTTTGCCCCTGCCCTAGAGATCTGTGGAACTTTGAACTTGAGAGAGATGATTTAGGGTAACTGGTGAAAGAAATTTCTGAGCAGCAAAGCATTCAAGAGGTAACTTGGGTGCTGTTAAAGGCATTCAGTTTTATAAGGGAAGCAGAGCATAAAAGCTTGGAAAATTTGCAGCCTGACTATGTGATAGAAAAAGAAAAACCCATTTTCTATGAAGAAATTCAAGCTAGCTGCAGAAATTTGCATAAGTAGCAAGGATCCTAATGTTAATCCCCAAGACTATGGGGAAAATGTCTCCAGGCCATGTCAGAGAACTTCCTGGCAGCCTCTCCCATCACAAGCCTGGAGGACTAGGAGGAAAAAGTGGTTTTGTGGGCTAGGCCCAGGGTTCCCATGCTGTGTGCAGCCTAGGGATTTGGTCCTCTGTGTCCCAGCAACTCCAGCCATGGCTGAAAGGGGCCAATGTGCGGCTCAGGCTGTGGCTTCAGAGGGTGGAAGCCCCAAGCCTTGGCAGCTTCCACGTGGTGTTTCACATGGAATAAAGTATCATGTGAATGAGCACTTCCACTGCTCATTCAAAAGAAAGGTTCAACTCTGTGAGATGAATGCACACATCACAAAGAAGTTTCACAGAATGATTCTGTCTAGTTTTTATGTGAAGATATTTCCTTTTCAACCAGAGGCATGAAAGCGCTCCAAATGTCGACTTGCAGATTCTACAAAAAGAGTGTTTCAAAACTGCTCAATCAAAAGGAAGTTTCAACTCTGTGAGATGAAGCATGCAGGTGTGCAGAAGTCAAGAACCAAGGTTTGGGAACCTCTGCATAGATTTCAGAAGATGTATAAAAACCCCTGGATGTCCAGGCAGCAGTTTGCTGCATAGGCAGGGCTCTCATGGAGAACCTCTGCTAGGGCAATGCAGAAGGGAAATGAGGTCAGAGGACCCACACAGAGTCCCTACTGGGGCACTGCCTAGTGAAGCTGTGAGAAGAGGGCCACCATCCTCCAGAGCCCAGAATGGTAGATCCACCGACAGCTTACACCGCACACCTGGAAAAGCCATAGACACTCAATGCCAGCCTGTGAAAGCAGCCAAGAGTACCGTGCAAAGCCACAGGGATAAAGTTGCCCAAGACCATGGGAACCCACCTCTTGCATCAGTGTGACATGGATATGAGACCTGGAGTCAAAGGAGATCATTCTGGAGCTTTAAAATTTGACTTCCCCACTGGATTTTGGACTTGTGTGGGCCCTGTAACCCTTTTGTTTTGGCGAATTTCTCCCATTTGGAATGGCTGTATTTACCCAATACCTGTACCCCATTGTATCTAGGAAGTAACTAGCTTGCTATTGATTTTACAGGCTCATAGACAGAAAGGACTTGCCTTGTCTCAGATAGGACTTTGAACTGTGGACTTTTGGGTTAATGCTGAAATGAGTTAAGATTTTGGGGTACTGTTAGGAAGGCATGACAGGTTTTGAAATGTGAGGACATGAGATTTGGAGGGGCAAGAGGTAGAATAATATGGTTTGGCTGTGTCCCTACCAAAATCTCAACTTGAATTGTATCTCCCAGAATTCCCACGTTATGGGAGGGACCCAGAGGGAGGTAATTGAATCATGGGGGCTGGTCTTTCCCATTCTATTCTCATGATAGAAGTCTCACAAGATCTGATGTGTTTATCAGGGATTTCTGCTTTTGCTTCTTCCTTATATTTCTCTTGCCGCCATCATGTAAGAAGTGACTTGCACCTCTTGCCATGATTCTGAGGCCTCCCCAGCCATGTGGAACTGTAAGTCCAATGAAACATTTTTGTTCCCAGTTTGGGATTGTCTTTATCAGCAGTATGAAAACAGACTAATACAATGACTATGACTCAATAAGTTACCATGTTCCTGGAGCTCTGCCTCATCACACTGTTGACCTCAGTTGATTAATTCAGAGGTGAATATCTGAGCGAGATGAGTTCATCAGTTCCCTTTCCAGTGATTTTTTAAAATAAGCTATTTTAGAGTTATTTTAGATTCACAGAGTATCTATGGAGATAGTGTGCACTATACTCACAACTAATTTCTCCTGTTATTAATATCTTACACTATTATGGTACATTTCTTATAGTTAATTAACCAATATTTATATATTAAGATACTCCTTTTTTGATGACCTTGATGCTTTTGAGAAGTATTGATCAGGCATTTTTGAAAAGTTCCTCGGTTGGAACTTATCTGATGTTTCTTTCATGATTAGACTGGGATTATGAGTTTTGGGAAGAAAGACTACAGAGATCAACTGTCATTCTCAAAAAATTATATCAAGGTACTCACTATCATCATGAATTATCACTGTTGATGTTAACCTTGATCACCTTGCTGAAGTAGTGTTTGTCAGCTTTCTTCACTATAGAGTTATTCTTTTCCTCCTTCAATAATGTAGAATTTGAAAGGAAGTTGCTATGTGCAGCCCACACTTAAGTGTGGAGTTATGTTCCACCTTCTTAAGAACTTACTATCTACATAAACTTTTTGAAATTTTTCTGCACAGGAGATTTTCCTCATCTTCTCCATTCATTTATTTATTTAGTCATTTATTTGTATTAGCAGGGATTCATAAATATTTATTTTATACTTTGGGTTATAATTCAATGATACTTTATTTGGTTGCTCAAGTTATTCTAGCTTTGGCCACAGGCAGCTCCTGCCCCAAAGATTTTTAACATTGTAATAAGAAACCAATCAGCCTCTGTCTCTAGATGACTAAACCTATTTTTATCTAAAACTCGAAAGCTGTTGGAAACCAATTTTTTTCTACCAGAGTATAAATATGATGGAACCAATTATGCAGAGAGAAAATAATGTAGAGTAAGAAGTCCAGAAAAGAAGCAAAAGCATACACCCTAATTCCCTCCCAATTCTTTAGTTAGATCCACAGCCTGGGAAGTCCTGTTGTCCTATTCTGAGGTTTTGTGTGCCATTCCAGTTTCTGCATACAAAATTTCTCTTTTTGTTTAAATTGTATCCATCTATTCAACCTGAAGAGTTCAAACAGCTACAAGAAGAAATTGCATTATTTGGGTGGGGACACAGGTGAGGAGATTTCCAGTAGTGGTTATTAATGTCATTCATTGAAACCTAGAGACCCAGGGTTCAGTTGCATTTCCCACAGTCCCTGGCTTCTTCCTGCCATCCTTGGCACTGCCCCAGAGGCCTCTGATGATGACTGCCACCGACATGCTCAGCTCTGTCCACCTCTGGGATTAATGAGATCTTTGTCTCAGTTCCCTGGCCTGCTAGCTCCTCTTCTCTTGCTCCCAACAGTTTTATACCTTTCATTCTTCCTATCTCCACCTTGCCTACCCACTTTATCCAACTTTCTTTTTCCTGTAGTAGTTTTACTACAGGATCTGCTTCAATTCCTGGTGGAAAATCACATTGATACTTAGTGTTTGGACAGTATATTTTACATTATAATGACAGTATAAGATTTGTAGACAAATATCATTCCATTTTAAGAATAAGTTTTAAGGTAGATATTATTCCAATATCTCAAATTAGAAAACTAGAAAATTTCAAATTAGAAAACTATCATTTGTATTCATTGAATCCTCTTTCACATAGTGAAAGCGAGTTTCAACCAAGGTTTTGACTCCAACTACTGTGCTCATTCCACAATACTATACTGCATGCATTAAAAGAGTGCCAAGTTAAGCTGCATTCTTATTCTTTGGTTGAAGGAAATATCTAGTGACCTTATCAGGCAGCCTTCTTAGTATAGCCAAGAAAACCATTGGGTCTGTATGTGCAACCAACCTAATGTTCATGTAGATCATCATTTTACTGATATGGTGAAGGTAAATTATTCCTTTTACAAACATATTATAGTAGTTATGAGAAAGCTAAAGGAATAATCTGATTTCATTTCTATAAATGTATGGGGTAGGATGGCCATTTTGTTACATCCATAGATTGCATAGTAATCAAGTCAAGGCTTTTAGGGTATCTATCACCTGAATAACATACATTGTACCTATTGAGTCATTTTTCATCATCCACTCCCTTCCCAATCCCTCACCCTTCCAAGTCTTCATTGTCTATTATTTCACTCTTTATGCTCACATGTATACAGTTCTTGGCTCCTGCATATGAGTGAGAAAATGTGATATTTTTCTTGCTGTGCCTGACTTGTTTCACTTAGGATAATGATCTCCAGTTCCATCCATGTTGCTGCAAAAGACATGATTTCCTTATTTTTAATGGCTGAACAGTATTCCATTGCATGTATATATACCACATTTTCTTTATTCAATAATTCATTGATAAACACCTAGGTCGATTCCAAATCTTTGCTACCATGAATACTGTTGTGATAAACCTATGAGTGCAGGTATTTTTTGGTGTATTCATTTCTTTTCCTTTGGGATTAAATGGTAGTTCTATTTTCAGCTTTTTGAGAAACCGTTATACTGTTTTCCATAGAGATTGTACTAATTTACACTGCCAGCCACAGGGTATAATAGCTCCTTTTTCTCCACATCCTCGCCAACATCTATTGTTTTTGAGACAAGGTCTTGCTCTGTCACCCAGGCTGGAATGCAGTGGTGTAATCACAGCTTACTGCAGCCTCCAACTCCTGGGTTCAAGCAATCTTCCCATCTCAGCCTCCTGGGTAGCTGGGACTACAGGCACATGCCACTATGCTTGGCTTTTTTTTTTTTTTTTTTTTTAGAGGCAGGGACTCACTGTGTTGACCAGGCTGGTCTGAAACTCCTGGCCTCAAGTGATCCTCCTGCTTCAGCCTCCCAAAGTGATGGGATTACAGGAGTAAGCCACCATTCCCAGTGCTGATATTTTTTGACTTTTTAGTAATAGCTATTCTGACTGGGGTAAAATGATATTTCATTGGGATTTTAATTTGCATTTCTCTGGTGATGTTTGTTTCATACACCTGTTGGCCATTTGTATGTCTTCTTTTGAAAAATGTCTGTTCATGCCCTTTGCCACTTTTTAATGGGATTATTTGGGGGTTTTTGTGTTGAGTTTCTTGTATATTCTATATATTAATCGTCTGTCAGATGCATGGTTTGGAAATATTTTCTCCCATTCTACAGGTTGTCTGTTCAATCTGTTGATTGTTTCTTTTGTTGTGCAAAGGCTTTTTAGTTTAATTAGGTCCTGTTTGTCTATTTTTTTATTTTGTTGGCTGTTATTTTGAGGTTTTAGTCATACTTTGCCTAGACCAACAAGCAGAAGAATTTTCCCTATGTTTCCTTCAAGTATTTTTGTAGTTTCAGATCTTACATTTAAGTCTTTGGTCCATCTTGAGTTGATTTTTGTATATGATGAGAGACAGAAGTCTATTTTCACTTATCTGCATATGAATATTCAATTTTCCTGGCACTATTTATTGAAAAGGATGTCCTTTCTCCAATGTATGTTCTTATCAGCTTTGTTAAAAATCAGCTATAAATATTTGGCTTTATTTCTGGGTTCTCTGTTTTGTTTCATTCATCTATGTGTCTCTTATACCAGTAACATGGTGTTTTGGTTACTATAGCCTTGTAATGTAATTTGAAGTCAGGTGATGTGATGCCTCCAGCTTTGTTTTTTGGGGTTTTTTTGTGTGTTTTTTTAGGGTTGCTTTGGCTATTCAGGCTCTTTTATAGTTTCATATGAACTTTAGGATTTCTTTTTCCTGATTCTGTGAAAATGACATTGGCATTTTGACAGGATTCCATTGAGTCTGTAGATTGCCTTAGGCAGTATGGTCATTTTAACTACATTAATTCTTCCAATTCATGAGCATGGGATGTTTCTCCATTTGTTTTTGTCATCTACAATTTCATTCATTAGTGTTTTGTAGTTTTCTTTCTAGAGATCTTTCACCTCCTTGGTTAAATATATCCCTACATATTTCTTCATAGCTAAGGTGAGTGGGATTGCCTTCTTGATTTCTTTTTCGGCTAGAATGTTATTGTTGTATAGGAACACTACTGATTACATATTGATCATGTATACTGGAACAATCTTATTGATTGTTGTTAATGATGTGTAATAACCACTGAAAGCATGATTCCAACTTTATCTTCTTTAGTTAAACTATAACTCAAAACAACGATAGATATTTTAAGAATTAGGCTGAGTTTTTGTAATTGGAAGCTAAAAATCAGCTTTATCTAGAAGGTGTAAAAAACACTTTAGTACAAACCTACCTAGATTGAGAAATTTACTGGAACTCATTTATTTAATAGTTATGCATATTTCAAATAAAGCTGCAATTTTTTTTTATTTCTGCTTTTACAAACTACCACAAACTTAGCAGCTTAAAACAGCGTAAGTTTATTATCTTACCATTGTAGAGGTCAGAAATTTAACATGGGTCTCACTGGACTAAAATCCAGTGCTGTGTCTCTTTCTGGAGGCTCTAGGGGAGGATTCATTTCCTTGCTCATTCAGATTGTCAGCAGAATTCAGTTCTTCGTGTTGTAGGACATAAATCTATATTTCTTTACTGGCTGTCAGCGAGGACTTTCCATCTTCTAGAGGCCACGGCATTCCTTAGCTCAGGGCTCCCTTCCCCATTTCAAAACCAGTAATAGTAGGCAGAGGCCTTCCAAAGCCTCAAATCTCTCCTCCTTCCATCTCATTCCCCGACACAGCCAGGAAAAGTTCCCCACTTTTAAGGACTCATACGATTATGTTGGGCCCACATAGATAATCCAAGATAAGACCCCCATTTTGATGTCTCTTCCTTTCATCACAACCACAAGCCTCCTTTGCCATGTAAGGTAACGTATTCACATGTTCAAGCCATTCAGGGGTGGGCATATTGGGGGGCTATTATTCTGCCTACCACAGCTACCATACCACTGCAACTTTCAACCACATAAACTATTATAGTAATTTAAACTCCTCACATTAATCTGCTGCATTACAATAAACAGCAATGCCTTAAACGTTTTTCCCCATTTTGAATTTTTTCTTAATTTTCTTCTCAAGAGAAAATTTGTGCTGTGTCCATAAAATTTAGCAAGTGAATATATACAATAATTTCATCCACAATGAATTTTATAAACCATTTTCACGAACAAATACATTTAACAAGTTCTGTTTGCTTTCTTTTCATTTCCTCATACAACCATCCACTGACTTAATTTGATTTCATAGAGACGGGCTGCTTTCTCTCTTCTTGAATGTCGAAATTATGCTTTCACAGTAGATAGGCTTTCTGAGGAATAAGAATCACTTGTGCTTTTTTCTATGTGAGGAAATTAAAATTTTCAGCTTCACCAGAGATTATTTCATCCTTAAACAGTGACTAGTTAGCTTTCAGTAATGAGATCTGACTCCCACTCAATCTAAATAAAACATTTAAAATACTACTTAATTAACAGTAAAATGATTTTTCCAGTAACCAATTTCCTAGCAAATGCACTATATAAATATCGAGTTCTCCTTTTCTCTGCCAATACTTAGCAACTTAACTTCTGTATTAGAAAGTTCAGAAGAAATGAGAGGTGCAATTTAAAATCAATTGGTATTGCTATAAACTTTTTAATAGCGCTGGTAAAGAATGGGTTCTAATTTATAATTATAATATGTGGTTTAAACAATGCTTCTCCTTCTTTTTTAGCTTTTTCCTCAAGTCCATGAAAAGGCTAAGTCTAATTACTTATGCCTCTCTTTATTTTCTTCTTTCCTATTATCTTAGGCACAACCGGCTTCAAATACCACGTCTATGCAGGTAACTCAAGTCCGTGTTGCCATAATATCAAATTACCTACTCTACATTCCTATCAAAGATGCATTTAAATACTTCCTATTGACTCAAAATCAAAATACTGAAACTTTAGTAATCAATCTCATGATCTTCATAATTATTGTCCTTAAAACACTGAAGAGTGAAAACACAAAGGGGGCAGAAAAAGAACTTTTCAGTGGAATGCCTGAGAAATTAAAGGAGGTGACACATTTGATCATGTGGTGTTGAAAAGTGAATCGGGATCATGGGGATCATTGTGGACGGGAGGCAGGACTAGACTGCAGCTCTAAGACAGACAGAGCAGCGTGTGGAGGCTTGTATCATGAATTTTTGCTCCAGAACAACTACAGTAATTAAACCAGGAAACCTGGGAAGATCCACAGACCTCCTGAAGGAAGGAAATTGCTCTTGCAGGACCTGGGAGATACCCTAAATACTGTGAGTGCCCAAACTGTGGAAGTGGGAAAGGGAGATTGTCTGCCCCCGAACACACAACCCCCACTGGGGAAACTGAAGGCCTAGAATATGGGAGAAGATTTTGACCTTACCTGGAGCTGAGTCAATTTAGAGAGCTGAGTGAAATACAGGGGTAATGGAAGCAGCAGGAAAAGCCCTGGGAGCTCACTGGGTCCCCTAGCAAGCCGCTTTTGCCTGGCCTCACAGGGGTGCTTCATGGGGGCGGCCAGAGACACTGGGAAGAGGCCACAGGAAGAAGGAAATCTCCAGCTGAACTCTGTAACAATTTGAACTCATCAAGAAGCTTCCTACTTTGGGAGGCCCAGGTGGGCAGATCACGAGGTCAGGAGATGGAGACCATCCTGGCTAACACACTAAAAAAAAAAATACAAAAAAATTAGCCGGGCGTGGTAGCAGGTGCCTGTAGTCCCAGCTAATAGGGAGGCTGAGGCAGGAGAATGGTGGGAATCTGGGAGGCAGAGCTTGCAGTGACCCAGATCGTGCCACTGCACTGCAGCCTGGGTGACAGGGCAAGACTCCATCAAAAAAAAAAAAAAAAAAACAGCTTTCTGGCTAGAACTCAGGGGAGGGCATGAATCCAATGTGCAGACTCCACATGTGGGGTAAAAAGGAAAGCCATATTTGCATTTGCAGCTGGGAGGTGGGTAACCTGGGGCAAGTTATCAGCCCTGCTCGCCCACTGCCTACAAACAGACTCGGTGCTGTTGGGAAGGGGCAAGATGGGAGAGAGACCAGGCCTTCAAATTTTGTGTGGGAGCTGAGTGAGGCCTGTGACTGCCAGCTTTCCCCCACTTCCCTGACAACTCACTACTGTACATGACATAGTAGGGACAGTCATAATCCTCCTAGGAACAGAACTCCATTAACCTGGGAACCTCATCCTCATTCCCCACAGCAGCTGAAGCAAGACCCACCCAGGCAGAGTCTGAGCTCAGACATGCCCAGCCCTGCCCCCACACAATCGTCCTTCCCTACCCAACCTGGTAACTGCAGACAAAGGGCCATATACTCTTCGGAGTTCTAGGGCCCCACCCACCACCTGTTTCTCTCCATACTACCACAGCTGATGCTCTCTGGAAAGCACCACCTCCTGTCAGGGGGCCAACCAGCACAAAAATAGTGCAATAAACCAACAAAGCCAAAGACCCTCACAGAGCCCATTTTACTCCCCCACCACCTCCACCAGAGCAGACACTGGTATCAATGGCTAAGAGACCCACAGACAGTTTACATCACAGGCCTCTATGCAGACAACCCCCAGTACCAGCCCAGAGCCTGGTAGACTTGCTGGATGGCTAGATCCAGGAGAGAGATAACAATCACCACAGCTCAGCTCTCAGTAAACCACATCCCTAAGAAAAGGGGGAGAGTACTACATCAAGGTAACACCCCGTGGGACAAAAGAATCTGAACAACAGCCTTCAGCCCTAGACCTTCCCTCTGACAGAGCCTACCCAAATGAGAAGGAACCAGAAAACCAACTCTGATAATACGACAAAACAAAAAATCACATTAGCTCACCATCAGTGGACTCAAACCATGTAGAAATCCCCAATTTACCTGAAAAAGAATTCAGAAGGTTAGTTATTAAGCTAATCAGGGAGGCACCAGAGAAAGGTAAAGCCAAGTCTAAGGAACTACAAAAAATTATACAAGAAGTGAACAGAGAAATATTCAAGGAAATAGGTAACATAAATAAACAACAATCAAAACTTCAGGAAAGAATGGACACACTTATAGAAATGCAAAATACTCTGAAAAGTCTCAGCAATAGAATTGAACAAGTAGAAGAAAGAAATTCAGAGCTCAAAGACAGGGTCTTCAAATTAACCCAATCCAACAAAGACAAAGATAAAAGCATAAGAAAATGTGAACAAAGCCTCCAAGAAGTCTGGGATTATGTTAAATGACCAAACCTGAGAATAATTAGTGTTCCTGAGGAAGAAGAGAAATCTAAAAGTCTGGAAAACATAGTTGGGGGAATAATTAAGAAAAACTTACCCAGCCTTGCTAGAAACCTAGACATCCAAATACAAGAAGCACAAAGAACACCTGGAAAATTCATCACAGAAAGATCATTGCCTAGCCACTTTGTCATCAGGTTATCTAAAGTTAAGACAAAGTGAGAGGTGAAGCCAGCTGAACTTCCTGGGTCAAGTGGGGACTTGGAGAACTTTTCTAAGAGGATTGTAAAATGCACCAATTAGCACTCTGTATCTAGGATTGCAAAATGCACCAATCAGTGCTCTGTGGCTAGCTAGAGGGTTGTAAAATGGATCAATCAACACTCTGTAAAATGGACCAATCAGCACTCTATAAAATGGACCAATCAGAACTCTGTAAAATGGACCAATCAGCACGACATGTGTGGGGACAAATAAGGGAATAAAAGCTGGCCACCCCCAGCCAGCAGCAGCAACCTGCTCGGGTCCCCTTCCATGTTGTGGAAGCTTTGTTCTTTTGCTCTTCACAATATATCTTACTGCTGCTCACTCTTTGGGTCCGTGCCACCCTTAAGAGCTGTAACACTCACCACGAAGGTCCATGGCTTCATTCCTCAAATCAGTGAGACCAAGAACCCATCAGAAGGAACCAACTCTGGACACAAAATGAAAGAATCTTAAGAGCTGTGAGACAAAATCACCAGGTAAGTTGTAAAGGAAAACCTATCAGATTAGCAGCAGATTTCTCAACAGAAACCCTACAAGCTAGAAGGAATTGAGGCCCTATTTTAAGCTTCCTCAAAAAAAAAAAATTATCATCTAGGAATTTTGTATCCAGTGAAAACTAAGCTTCATATATGAAGGAAAGTTACAGTCTTTTTCAAATAAACAAATGCTGAGATAATTCAACACTACCAAACCACCACTACAAGAAATGCTTAAAGGAGCTCTAAATCTTGAAACAAATCATGGAAACACATCAAAGCAGAACCTCTTTAAAGCATAAATCTCACAGGACCCATAAAACAAAAATACAATTAAAAAAGAAAACAAGACATACAGGCAACAAATAGCATGATGAATGGAATGATACCTTCCATCTCAATACTAACATTGAATGTAAGTGGCCTAATCCTCCACTTAAAAGATACAGAATTGCAGAATGAATAAGAATTCACCAACCAACTATCTGCTGCCTTCAAGAGACTCGCCTAACACATAAGGACTCACATAAACTTAAGATAAAGGGGTGGAAAAGATATTCCATGCAAATGGACACCAAAAATGAGCAGGAGTAGCTATTCTTATATCAAACAAAACAAACTTTAAAGCAACAGAGGTTTAAAGACAAAGAGGAATATTATATAATGATTAAAAGCCTTGTCCAACAGGAAAATATCACAATCCTAAACATACATGCACCTAACTCTGGAGCTCCCAAATTTATAAAACAATTACTAATATACCTGAGAAATGAGATAGGCAGGAACACAGTAATAGTGGGGGACTTCAATACTCCACTGACAGCACTATACAGGTCAAGACAGAAACTCAACAAAGAAACAAGGGATTTAAGTTACACCCTGGAACAAATGGACTTAACAGATATATACAGAACATTTCATCCAACAACTGCAGAATATACATTCTATTCAACAGTGCATGGAACTTTCTCCAAGATAGACAATATTATACACAATATATACACAATATAAATTTAAGAAAATTGAAATTATATCAGGCACTCTCAGACCACAGTGGAATAAAACTGGAAATCAACTCCAAAAGGAACCTTCAAAACCATGCAGATACATGGAAATTAAATAACAGGCACCTGAATGATCACTGGGTCACAAATGAAATGAAGATGGAAATTTAAAAATTTTTCTAACTGAACGACAATAGTGACACAACGTACCAAAACCTCTGGGACACAGCAAAGGCAGTGCTAAGAGGTAAGTTTATATCCCTAAAGGCCTATGTCAAAAAGTCTGAAAGAGCACAAACAGATAATCTAAGGTCACACCTCAAGGAACCAGAAAAACAAACTTGACCTTAGGTGATCTGCCCACCTCAGCCTCCCAAAGTGCTGGGATTACACACAATTCCTTTCCATATGATTCGTCCCATAAGGCAACATGGCAGCTGGCTTCTTCCAGACTAAATGATGTGAGAGAGAGAGAGGAGAGAAAGAGACAAGGAGAAAGACAGAATGCAACCACAAAAAAATAAAATTTGTTCAAATATATTATGTGGCTCACAGCCTTTGAGTGGACCAGCGGGTTCATCCTGGAAATGCCCCTGGCAAAAAAAAGCTCACAAATCAGTAGAACTTCCCCCATAGAGATTCTTAGATGGCAAATTGGGTACAGACGCTAAAACAGAATCTTTATCACTGATTCCTCTAAAAACCTGATGCCACCATTTGCTTTGCCAGAAAAGAATGGATTCTGCATGGGATCTGATCTTCAACTTCTACTGTTTCATATCAACATCTTAAGTGCCTCACTAGTGAAGCAATCGACTATATTCTAAGTACAAAAAAAGGCTGGTAAAATTAATTTCTGGTATCTATCTTGGGGAGGATAACTTCCCAATATAATATGGAAAATTTTCCAAACTAAATTAGGGTATTCCAAAGATTCTGGGCAATAACAAAGCCTGAAAGTGTACACTACCCTTGCCCACTTAGGTTCCCAAAGTCAGCCAACTCCCTCTTCTATATTTAAAGAGCGCAATAAATTTAAGTACTAAGATAATCCACTCTCTCATCTACAATTGAAAATGGATGCACCTCCCCAATGGGGAATCAATTTTTAAATCATATATGTATATATGGTGAGATTTATAAACATACGATGAGATAGCCATGCGTGTGTATGTGTGTGTGTGTGTGTGTGTGTGTGTGTGTGTGTGTGTGTGTGTGTATACACAGACACATGATCTATGGCTATTATCTTTAGATCTATATCATGATAGAGAATACCATGACATTCTATAATCTGTGGACTAATTTGTAAAGCTAAATAATACTAGTACATCCTACAGAAAATAGGATATTTGTGAGAACAGGATGTTTGTAGAATAGTTGTTAAGGGATAAAAAATAATTGAGAGAGTAAGAGCACAAATCACAATAGATAATACAGATCTGCAAGTGATCATAAGGCTCCGATTGACAAGTTAAGACAATTCCTCCACCACATCTTCCAGGTTCCTCTGTTGTAAGCCAGCAGCTTAGCTGGCTTGGGTTATTTACTTAGTGAAATAACCCAAACTTGTATTCCTAATAAAAGAATTGGAGACCTTGGAACCTGCAGTTTACCCTTGATCTTTACCATCCGATGTGGCAATACTGATAGAAAGCCAAGTGATCTCTTGGTTCAAGGCACTTTTCTCACACCCTCCCAGAATGGTAGCTATCTTTCCTTTTAATAACAGGCTCATTCACCCTCAGCCAACTTTGCATCCCTTTTTTGTGCCTAGTTATGCAGTGGCATGAAGAATTTAAAAATGGACAGGTGTCTTTCTTGAATTTTAGTTCAATAATGCCTGCCTCATGTGGCAGGTATTATTGTTACATCATCAGGTGAAATGTTCCTATTCAGGTGTGCAAATCTCAATTTCAAATCCATGTAAGCATATTTTTTATCTGGGGACAGGTGCATATTTCCCTCTGTAGGTGTCTCTGGGAAGTCTTTTTATTTGGTTACCAAAGCTTTCAAATAAGAATTAATTAAGCCAGAATTGGGGGAATCAGAGTAAACTATTGTTAAAAGATAAAATAGGTGGAACAGTAAGATATGTCAATCTTATTTGCACTCTTGATTCTCAGACCCTTGTATTCTGACTTTTGGATAAATGTATTTTGACTACCGATTTAGAGCATATGGATGTAGGATATCACTCCAACCTTGCAAGTATTATCACCTACGTGATACTCTAATTGAGTTTTCAATAGATTCAGTTCCATGAGAATATTTTTTTCAGGTGGTGGGTGGAATATATAATAATATCAATGAATCTTTTACAACTGAAAGCCTATTCCCTTCTTTCATTGTTCGCCGGGCACAGTGGCCCATGCCTATGATCCCAGCATTTGGGAGGCCAAGGCAGGAGGATCACTTGGGCCTAGGAGTTTGAGACCAGCCTGGGAAACATAGCAAAACCCCATCTCTACAAAAAAAAATAGAAAAATTAGCTGGGCATGGTGATGCACATCTGTAGTCCCAGCTACTCAAAAGGCTGAGGTGGGAGGATGAGGCTGCAGTAAGCCATGATGATACCACTACACTCAAGCCTGGGCAACAGTGCAAGACCTTGTCAAAAAAAAAAAAAAAGAGAGAGAGACAAACAGAATGAAGGACCAATAGAATGTGTGTGTCTGTGTGTGTGTGTGTGTGTGTGTGTGTGTGTGTGTGTGTGTAGAGAGAGAGAGATTTTTTATAAGGAATTGATTTACACTATTGTGGAGGCAGAGAAATCCCAAAATCTAAAGTCAGCAAGCTGGAGACCCAGAAGAGCCAATGGTTCTAGTCTGAGTTTAAAGAACTGAGAACCAGGATTGCTGATGGTGTAAGTCGCAGTCCAAAGGTCAACAGCTCAAGACCCAAGAAGAGCTGATGCTTCTGTTCTAGCCTGCAGGAAGAAAAAGGCCAAGGACCCAGTTCAAAATTAGTCAGGCAGGAGGAAATCCCCCTTACTCAAGGAAGGGTCAGCCTTTTTGTCCTATTCATACCTACAAATGACTGAATGAGGCCCATCCACACTGAGGAGAGCAATCTGCTTTACTCAGACTACTAGTTAAAATGCTAATCTCATTCAGAAATACTCTTTGAGACACACCCAGAATAATGTTTGACCAAATGTCTGCATGGCCCAGTTGACACATAAAATTAACCATCATAGGTACCGTACTAGGAAAAAAACCTCATGGCCTGACAATGGATAGGTGTTATAGGTAGAATTATAAGGATGTCTTCCCCAAGATTCCTGTCCCCTGATTATTCAATAAAGGGCTAATTTCTAAAATTTGTGAAATCCACCAAGCACTGCTGAGAAAAGACTTTGCAAATGAAATTAAGTTTATTGATCAGATGACCTTAAAATAGGAAGATTTTTCGGGATTACTTGGGCTCAGTGTAATTATATTAGCTCTTAAAAGCAGAGGAGGAAGGCAGAAAAGTCAGCAGAGGAGATGTGACAGAAGACCAGTATTAGAGAAATAAGGCAGAGGGGCTTGAAGTATGAGAAGGACTCAAACCACCGTTGTTGACTTCGACAGAGGCCACAAGCCAGGGAACGTGAACAACCTCTAGAAGCTGAGAATAACCCAGCTGACAGCCAGTAAAGAAATGGGGACCTCAGTCCTACAAGAGCTTGAAACTAAATTCTGCCAACAACCTGAATGAGTATGGAAGTAGATTCTCTCCTAGAGCCTCCAGAAAGTAGCATATCCCTGTCAACAACTTGATTTCAGCCTTGGAAGACTAAGTGGAGAACCAACAGAACCATGCTGTGCATGGACTTCTAACCCAAAGAAACTCTAAGATAATTAACAGCCACTAAATGTATGGTAAGTTGTTATGGCAGTGACAGAAAGTTAACACAATTAGGCGTTCGTTAGTCCCCAGATAGTGCTGCTACAGAAGCATAGTCATTAAAGAAGGCAAGTAGAAATACAAAATACATTCCTGAGTCTGCCAGGAATGTGTTAGTTTCTCTTGTATGTTGCTCTGTGCCCAGTGAAATCAACAAAGTGGCTTCCTGGTGTCTTAGAAACATAACGGCATATTACCATTCAGAGTTGGTTAAGGCTGGTGGCAAATTGGGCACTCATCCATGATGGCTGCCATGTCAGCTATGGTGTGAGGAAGTTGATTTTATTGAGCCATGCATATTTTATGCCTCTTGGATATAGTTTCTGTGTTATCTTGTATATGATGAAGTGCATTAAGCAAGCACTGGGGCAATATGGTTTGGATCTGTGTCCCCACTCAAATCTCATGTCCAGTTGTAATCCCCAGTGTTGAAGGTGGGGCCTGGTGGGAGGTGACAGGATCATGGGGGTGAATCCTTCATGAATGGTTTAGCACCAACCCTTTATCTCATGATAAAGGAGTCACAAGATCCGGTTGTTTAAAAGTATGTGGCACTTATCCACCTCTCTCTCTTGCTCCTGCTCTGGCCATGTAAGATGTTCAAGACATTCCTGCTTCTCCTCTACCTTCTGCCATGATTGAAAGTTTCCTGAGGCCTCCCCAGAAGCCAAGCAGAAGGCTCTATGCTTCCTGTACAGCCTGTGGAACCAAAAGCCAGTTAAACCTATTTTCTTTATAAATCACCCAGTCTCAGGTATTTCGTTATAGCAATGCAAGAACTGACTAATACACGGAGTAACTAGAAGAAGGGCAGAAAAGAACAAGTCCCCTCGTCTACTTGATCACTTGCAGCCTCTTCTGTAGTGGGTCACCTCTCATAAGCACACACATGGGGTGAAAATATTCTGACATCTGGCAAAAGATGCATCTAAGTACTCAAGCATACTTGTCACCAATCCTTCAACGTTATTCCATCAAAGTCTCTGAAAACATAATAGATATGGATCCACTTTCTCAGCCCACTTCTCCTTCCAGGTAAATTGGACAATGCTCTATGTTTTGCCCACTAGGAGGTTTTCTCTTCCCAGCCCTCCTTCAGGGCCACCTCTTAGGTCTACAATTTGGCCAGAGTCCAGTTCTGGTTGATGTGTAGCCACCAGTAAAGAGGCCCCTTTTATTTTTGTTTATTTATTTTTTTTGAGACAGAGTTTCACTCTTGTTGCCCAGGCTGGAGTGCAATGGCACAATCTCGGCTCACGGGTTCAAGCGATTCTCCTGCCTCAGCCTCCCAAGTAGCTGGGATTACAGGCTTGCACCCACACACCCGGCTAATTCTGTATTTTTAATAGAGAGGGGGTTCCTCCATGTTGGTCAGGCTCGTCTCGAACTCCTGACCTCAAGTGATCTGCCGGCCTCGGCCTCCCAAAGTGCTAGGATTAGAGGTGTGAGCCACCGCACCCGGCCAAGGCTCCTTCTTTTTCTTCCTAATTAACTCATCTAAGGAAACTTCCTCTGCAATCATAGGCAAGAGTTTAGCGGATACGTGGCTGTACAGCAAAAGTTGGCATATTGGGAGTGAGAATTACTTGCTTAGTCAACTACATTTGGTTTTTTGGAGCTAAAATATATCATTTCAATTTCAAGTTAAAGGGCCACTGAACCACCCTAGTTTATGGCTTAGTTTCAGATATTACCTAGTCCTTGATGGGCAGTACGGATCTTATGAACACCTAGAGCACCATAGCCAGGAATTTAATCTCTAGTAGAAAAAAACAAGAACTGCTTCTCAAATAAAATAGTCCAAGAGCCAGGCGCAGTGGCTCACACTTGTAATCCCAGTGCTTTGAGAGTCAGAGGAGGGAGGATAACCTGAGCCCAGGAGTTCAAGACCAGCCTGGACAATGGAGTCCCCCATCTCTACAAAATATTTTTGCAGGAGGACTGCTTGAGCCCAGGAGTTCAAGGCTGCAGTAAGTCATGATCACACCACTACACACCAGCCTGGGCAACAGAGGTGGAGTGTCTCTGTTTCAAAAAAACAGAAATTTAAAAAAAAAAAAAAAAAAAAGCCCAGGCGCAGTGGCTAACTCCTGTAATCCCAACACTTTGGGAGGCCAAGGTGGGCAGATCACGAGGTCAGGAGATCGAGACCATCCTGGCTAACACGGTGAGACCCGTCTCTACTAAAAAATACAAAAAATTAGCCAGGCATGGTGGCGGGCGCCTGTAATCCCAGCTGCTCGGGAGGCTGAGGTGGGAGAATGGCGTGAACCCGAGAGGCGGAGCTTGCAGTGAGCCGAGATCATGCACTGCCCTGCAGCCTGGGCAACAGAGCGAGACTGTCTTGGGGGAGAAAAAAAAGTAAAAGAGAGCATGATTTTGCTACAAATTTCTATTATTAAGTGTCTCTATGTAATTTCCCAGTTACAGCCTGCCTTAGACTTCATACAGCATCCAGATCTGCCATAGACATCTGGATCTACAGAGGCATGAAGAATACATGACAGATCCCCTGGTCCAGCTACAGAGGTGTCTCTTCCAGAGCCTGCTCTGAGCTGACTGGCAGCCTTTCAGGACACTTAGTTAAAGGTTTGGAATAGATGTACATTCCCCTTCTAAAATCCAAAGAAGACCACTAACATTGTGCTGCTTTTTTGGTACAGGAGTGGAGGAAGCAAATACAGACATTGAAAAACAGACAGAACCAGATGGTTTTTGTTCATATCTATGCTTATCCAGGAAAGATTTCCATCTTACAGATCTGAGAACAAAATTAAAATTTTTTCAAGCACACTATCTGAAAATTTAACCTGGAATTAATCTGTGGAAGGGAGAAATAAGCAGGAAAAAAAAATGGTGTAATGTAAGAAAAAGGAGCCTAATAATACCTGTTCTGCAAGTTATTTTATCTTATTCATTAATTATTTAATCTAATATTTAATCCCCTGCACTTTTGAAAAATACAGAGATTAATAAGGCACCTGCGCAAAGATGACTCAAACTTATTAAATATTTCATATTTTTCCAATACCTACCAGCGTATGTGGCTCTTTTTACAATCTCAAGAACTGTTTCTTTGAATGACTGATAAGATCGTTCTAGAAGAATTTCACATCATTGCTAACATGATAGAGCAGAAATAGTGTGAACTTTGGAACCAGAAGACATCTAGATCCAAATCTTACCTCGAACCCTTACCAGCTCTGTGACCTGGGGTAAGTTAGTTAGGCACTGTCACAGGCTGAATAATGGCCCCCCAAAGATGTCCACATCCTAATCCCCAGAACCTGTGAATGTGTTATTTTACATAGCAAAAGGGACTTTATAGATGTCATTAAGTTAAGGATCTTGAGATGGGGATATAGGATTATCCTGGATCATCCAGGTAAGTCCGGTATGATTACACAGGTCCTTAAAGGAAGGTAGGATGGTGAGAGTCAAAGACAGAGCTGTGATGATGGAAGCAGAGATTGGAGGAACACAGCCCTACCGAAACATTGATTTTTGAACTTCTGACCTCCAGAATGGTAAGAGAATAGATTTTAAATTTTGTCATTTTTAAGCCACTGAAATTGTGGTGATTTGTTACTTCAATAATAGAAAACTGATCCAGGCACTTCAAAGCTTAGTTTCCTCCTGGGAAAAATGGGAATAACACATTTGTACTATGAAGATTAAAAATATTTTTAGGCTGGATGCAGTAGCCTGTACCTGTACCTGTAATCCCAGCACTTTGGGAGGTGAAGGTGGGAGGATCGCTTGAGGCCACCAGTTCAAGACCAGCCTGGGCAACACAGTGAGACCCTCATCTCTGCAAAAATTTTAAAAATTTAGCCCAGTGTGGTGGTACATGCCTGTGGTCCCAGCTACTCAGGAGGCTGAGGTGGGAGGATCACTTGAGCCCAGGGATTTGAGGCTGCAGTGAGTTATGATCATGCCACTGCACTCCAGCCTGGGCAACAGCATGACAACCTCTGGCAATAATAATAATAATTTTAAAGCAGTCATCACATAGTAACTACTCAATAAGAGGCATCTATTAAAAACATTTACTGTGCCGTCAGAGATGCAGTCAGATTGGCAGATGTTTCTTTCTAGGCTTTACAATTTACTAATTCTAGATTTTCTCACTTGCAAAATGGAGTTAAGAATAGATTCATATAAAATTGTTGTGAGGATTAACTGAAATGTTTCACATAAAAATCTTAGCCCCATGTCTGGAACAAGTTTAGCATATCACATAATAAATGTTGGCTGGCCGGGCACAGTGGCCCACGCCTGTAATCCCAGCACTTTGGGAGGCCGAGGCAGGCAGTTCATCTGAGGTCAGGAGTTCAAGACCAGCCTGACCAACATGGATAAACCCTGTCTCTACTAAAAATACAAAATTAGCCAGGTGTGGTGACGCATGCCTGTAATCCCAGCTACTCGGGAGGCTGAGGCAGAGAATCGCTTGAACCTGGGAAGCAGAGGTTGTGGTGAGCCGAAATTGCACCATTGCACTCCAGCCTGGGCAACAAGAGTAAAACTCTGTCTCATAAGTAAATAAATAAATAAATAAATAAATAAATAGATAAACAAACAAACAAACAAATAAATAAATAAATGTTGGCTGCAACTACTACTGCAACTCCTGCTACTACTGTTTGCTTTGGCAATTTCACACTGAAGCACTCATAAACTGTCTCTGTAATTTAAGACATTGTCCCTGTAATTTCCTGCCACTAGATCACTATATCTTTCCATGGTTATTCATTCTGATCTTCAAAGGCTGAAGTTTGCCCTGGGCTTAAAATGGTGGCTTTATCCTGAGCTCACCGAGATTTAACCTTAACCATTAATTTCCTGCATTCTATTCCCCCAAAAAAATCTCTATTAAAAATGACTGAGCTAGGCTTTAGTCAACATTAACAACTACTAAAAGCAATAATGTTTTTAGCTGTAGTGAACCAAATGCTTAAGATGCAATTACTAGACAACCCCACTGTGAAGTCAAAAAAAAAAAAAGATAAAATTTCATCTTTTCTTCCTTCTCCTAAGTATTTCATTATGAGCTTATTTTCAGTTGAGCCTTATTCACAAACATTTCTTCTTGACCTTTAGATAATTGAAAACACATATTCCAGGCCTTGTATCTTGAGAAATCATTATGGGTATGTTAAACAGCACCTGTTTCAGTACCTCTTTTGTAATGCATAAGCTTTTAATTATAAATTAAACATAAAATATAACATGAAATATACGTCAAAATCTTTGACATTCATAGGCATAACTTATTACCAATTTTGAAGTACTTAGGAACTGAGAAATCAAAAAAAAGGAAGTCAGTTTCTGATTTTCATTGATTTCTTCTGATAATATGTTCATGAACATCATAATAATTGTCACTATGAAAAACCAGAAAAAAGAAAAGAACATGCAGCTTATGTGGAAACTTG
Organism: Hylobates moloch; assembly: GCF_009828535.3. Classification (NCBI taxonomy): domain Eukaryota; kingdom Metazoa; phylum Chordata; class Mammalia; order Primates; family Hylobatidae; genus Hylobates; species Hylobates moloch. The sequence continues at coordinate 27,904,160 of NW_026652289.1, read as the reverse complement.
GTTCATTTCCCATTTTGGGTAGAAGACTGTATTAGTTTGTACTCACACTGCTAATAAAGACATACCTGAGACTAGGTAATTAATAAAGAAAAAGAGATTTAATGGATTCACAGTTTCATGTAGCTGGGGAGGCCTCACAATCATGGTGAAAGGTGAAACAGGAACAAAGGCACATCTTACATGGCAACAGGCAAAAGAGCGTGTGCAGGGGAACTCCCCCTTCCCAAACCATCAGATCTTATGAGACTAATTCATGATCATGAGAAAAACCCACCCCCATGATTCAATCACCTCCCACCAGGTCCCTCCCATGGCAGGTGGGGATTATGGAATCTACAATTCAAGATGAGATTTGGGTGGGGACACAGCCAAACCATATCAAAGACTAAGGTGCATGTATTCACAATATTTACACTTGTACTTGGTATAGTCTGAATGTTTGTGTCCCCCCCAAAGTTCATATGTTGAAACTCAATCTCCAGGGCAATGGTGTCGGGAGGTGAGACCTTTGGGAAGTGATTAGGTTATGAGGTCAGAGCCCTTATAAGTGGGATTTGTCTCCCGGGCCCTTACATAAAAGGCCCAGGAGAGTTTGTCTCTTTTACCATGTAAGGAAACAACTAGAAGTCGCCATCTTGAAGCAGAGAGCAAGCCCTCACCAGACACTGAATCTGCTGGCACCTTGATCTTGAACTTCCCAGCCTCCAGAACTGGGGTCAACAAATTTCTGTCATTTATCAATTACCCAGCCTAATATATCTTGTTATAGCAACACAAACTAAGACAGTAATCATGCACACCAAATGACTCAGTCAACATAACATAGCAAATTGATCTTCTATAAACTAAATTTGAATTGGAGTGTATATGTAATGTGTTATCCAAACCAGGATACTTTTGAGAGCCCTAAGGATACACTGTTAATAATTTTATTATGTTAAGAAATAGATGTAGGCTGGACGTGGTGGCTCATGCCTGTAATCCCAGCACTTTGGGAGGCCGAGGCAGGTGGATCACAAGGTCGGGAGATAGAGACCATCCTGGCTAACACGGTGAAACCCTGTCTCTACTAAAAATACAAAAAAAATTAGCTGGGTGTGATGGCTGCCTCCTGTAGTCCCAGCTACTCTGGAGGTTGAAGCAGGAGAATGGCGTGAACCCGGGAGGCAGAGCTTGCAGTGAGCCAAGATTGTGCCACCGCACTCCAGCCTGGGTGACACAGCGAGACTCCGTCTCAAAAAAAAAAAAAAAGAAAAAAGAAATAGATGTAAACTGGTTCTATCCTGGCCAGCCTGAACATGTCATCAATGTGGTCATCATTGTTGGATGGATGCAGCTATCACTCTGGTTGTGGGGAGTGGAGAGGAAGGAAGAAGGCACCAGCACTGTACCATCTTAAAGAAAGCTGACTCTGCCTCTATCTTTCCCATCCCCTTTAGCTGATGTCAAAATGTCCTTTAAAGGGTCACTTGCCTCTCTGAGTTTCAGGCTACCTTAGAAGACAGAAAAAGGAACCAGACTTCGTATATGCATTGTCATTATTCCCACTCCCCATGATTATCATTTTTCATACTCTATGTTCTGATGTAATTTCATGCACATTAATTAGTCAGCAAACTTTACTTAAGCACCTATTACATACCAGGTACATTTCAAGATGATAAGAATTCTTATGGAGCAGCAAATGATATGGCAGAGACAGACTTACACCTGAGCATTCATAATACTCTCAAGTTAGCATCGTCTTTGTTATATAACATAGGTAGGGGTTGGGACATGTGTGAACAAGGTGAAATGATAGCAAGTGAGAAGGAGTGTCTAATGAGCTGGGTGCAGTGGCTCACGCCTATAATCCCAGCACTTTGGGAGGCTGAGGTGGCTGGTTCACCTGAAATCAGGAGTTCGAGACCAGCCTGGCCAACATGGTGAGACTCCGTCTCCAGTAAAAAAAAAAAAAATACAAAATTAGCTGGGTGTGGTGGCACATGCTTGTAATCCCAGCTACTCAGGAGGCAAGGCTGGAGAATCTCTTGAACCCGGGAAGTGGAGGTTGCAGTGAGCTAATATTGCACCATTGCACTCCAGCCTGGGTGACAAGAGTGAAACTGCACCAGGAAAAAAAAAAACTAATGAAGGAAAAGACGCCTTTCAGAGGGTGTACCCTTGAATGATACACCAACCCCCTAGACACTCTAGCAAGAAGAACAAAGTAAAAGGGGACAGAAACTTGAAAATCTGGTGCTGAAGAAACCTACGAGCATTTTGATGTAAAGTATACAGTGCTACTGATGCAACAGTGAGAGTGGAGTGGACATGAAGGCTTTGGAGGAATCGTGAAGGGTCTTGTCTGCCAAGCTAAAAACCTTAGATTATAACCTATGTGGAAAGGGAATCACAGAGGTGATTATACACAGCAGAGCATGATTCGGTTTATCTACCAGGAAATTACTCTGAGTCAGTATTGGGATCCATTAGAAGAGGGTGAACAGACCCAGTGGGAACTGCAAAGCAGTGGCCGCATTATCTAAAAAAAGTCAGCAGTCCTCAGCCCTGGACGAACAATGAGAACAACAACCTGGAAACAATATTGGGCTTCATCCCCAGAGGTTCTGGTTCTGTTGGCCTGACGTGGGCCCAGAAATAGACATATTGAGTTCAGGTACATATGTGTGTATTTGTGTATATATATGTGTGTGTGTGTATATATATATGTGTGTGTGTATGTGCATAGAAATAAAGATCGGGAAAGTTTTAATGCCCTACTAGTGTTGAGAGCCACTGAGATAGGAAGGGGCTTAAACTAGATTTAGGAGAAGTGGTAGGTATGAGAGATTGGAGCTAAAAATCAATGGAATGAGACAATTAGGATAGCAAAGAGGTGAGGTTATAAGGATGTACGTGAAACTTAGATACAGCCTAGTTTTCAGACTTAGACAACTATATTGATTTTGATGATATTAAACTGCCCAAGACAATGTTTCAGAAGACTTCACCCAAGGAACAAAATGTTTCTCCAGAAACAAAAACAAACAAGTACAATTTTAACAGGAAAACTCATGACTCTGTCCTCTGTTTGGTGGGAAAACAGAAATTTGGAAGAGCTGACATTTTCCATTTTCGATGTTAAAGATGTATTACCTTCATAGTCTCTGGGGTTTTTTGTGGGGGCGGGGGGGATCGAAAGAAGATTCCTTTGGTGATATCCATGTACAGCATTCCCCAAATGTCCCCCACCCCTCCCCAAAGAAGATGCTGCAGGCTGACAAGTTCAGCACGTATTTGGCAGTGCTTGTAACAGAATGCTTTGTTTTTCTTTAGTAATGATTTTTATTTTATTTTTTTATTTTTTATTTTTTTTTATTTTTTTATTTTTTTTTTTTTTTGAGACGGAGTCTCACTCTGTCACCCAGGCTGGAGTGCAGTGGCGCGATCTCGGCTCACTGCAAGCTCCACCTCCCGGGTTCACGCCATTCTCCTGCCTCAGCCTCTCCGAGTAGCTGGGACTACAGGCGCCCGCCACCACGCCCGGGTAAATTTTTTGTATTTTTAGAAGAGACGGGGTTTCACCATGGTCTCGATCTCCTGACCTCGTGATCCGCCTGCCTCGGCCTCCCAAAGTGCTGGGATTACAAGCGTGAGCCACCGCGCCCGGCCTATTTAGCAATAATTTTTAAGAGGAGTGTGCAAGATGCTGAATGGTATCTTCTCTCTTATCCAGATTTGACAGCTAAGGAACCACAGCTGAAGACAAAAGTTCTGACACTAAAGGGACACGATGCCCATCTTTTTCACATATTTCCAAATGTTTTGTAATTTCTTTGACAAGCAGAACAGTATTCTGTTTTCCCCTACACGTCATCCTTTGATATGAAGAAATGGGCAGGAGAAAGACAGTGGAGCTGAAGAAAGGAGTAATAATTTAAATAGTGCTTACTACGTGCCAAACACTGTTCTAAACAAATTTCCTTTTATTCTCCTAGCAGCCCTTTGAAGTAGGGACTATTATTATTCATATTATCCATAAGAAAACAGAGGCATAGGGAAGTTAAGTAACTTGCCCAAGGCCACACAGTTGGTAAATAGCAGAGCTGAGCTTTGGACTCCATGAAGTCCAAACTGTTAACCACTACCAAGGGCAGCTGCATCCCCTCCTTTGGGTTTAAAGAATATGTTTCCATAAGACAAGTGGATACTATATGATAGAGTTTGGATGTGTGTCCTCACCCAAGTCTCATGTTGAAAGGTAATCCCCAATGTTGGAAATGGGGCCTGGTGGGAAGTGTTTGGGTCATGAGGGTGGTTCCCTCATGACTTGTGATAGTGAGTAATTTCTCATGCAACCTGGTTGTTTAAAAGCGTGGCACCCCTCATGCCTGTAATCCCAGCACTTTGGGAGGCCAAGGCAGGCGGATCAGCTGAGGTCAGGAGTTTGAGACCAGCCTGGCCAACATGATGAAACCCCATCTCTATTAAAAATAGAAAAACTACCCGGGCAAGGTATCAGGTGCCTAATCCCAGATACTCAGGAGGCTGAAGCAGGAGAATCGTTTGAACCCTGGGGGTGCTGGTTGCAGCGAGCTGAGATCATGCCACTGCACTCCAGCCTGGGCGACAGAGCCAGACTCCATCTCAAAAAAAAAAAAAAAAAGTGTGGCACCCACCCACCCCTGCCCGCCTCTTGCTCCAACTCCTGCCATGTGACATACCTGCTTTTCCTTCACCTTCCACCATAAGTTTCCTGAGTCCTACCTAGAAGCAGAAGCCAGCACTATGTTTCCTGTACAGCCTGCAGAAACAAGGACAATTAAGCCTCTTTTTGTGTAAATTAGCCAGTCTGAGCTATTTCTTTATAGCAAAGCAAAAACAGCATAGTACACTATAAAAGCTGTCCAGTGGTTAAACCATTTTACCAATGCCCAACAAGAACACTCCTCATAAAGCATCTATTTGGAGAAGGAACCAATGAAAAGAGAAAGGCTGAAGACCTAGGAGAGGAAAATAACTGATGGAAGAAGGTTCTGGAGAAAGTGGGACAAGGTGAGGCTTCCGTAGCCCAAATGAAAATATATATATATATATCTCTTTTTTTCCAGAGAAAAAGACAGAGATAAGGATGCAGATAACTTTTTAATTATTTTTTTTTCACTCTGTCCCCAGGCTGGACTGCAATGGCATAATTATGGCTCCCTGCAGCCTCAACCTCCCAGACTCAAGTGATCATCCAACCTCAGCCTCGCAAGCCAGGACCACAAGTGTGTGCCACCACACCTGGCTAATTTTTTATTTTTTGTAGAGATGGGATCTTGCTATGTTGCCTAGGCTGGTTTTGAACTCCTGGGCTCAAGCGATCCTCCCACCGAGGCCTCCCAAAGTGCCGGGATTAGAGGTGTAAGCCACTACACCCAGCCCAGGTAACTTTTAGACATGTGTTGGGAACTCAGGCTTACCACACCTGATGAAGCAGGAAGCAAAGCCTGTGCTGAGAGTGGAAAACCAGGAGTGGCCTGGCGGTGATGGCAGTTTGGGGTTTCCACCTAGAGGTTGCTAAACAGGCTTAGCAGCATCACAGAGAGGACTGGCCACATGGCTTATAGCCACATAGTTAGAGCCCCACTGCAAAATGAAAAGCAAAGTTCCTTACTGATAAATTATTAAGAATTTCAAAACAATGAAGGCACAGCAGTGAAACAATTATAAGCACAAGGTCCTTCCCCGTTTGGAGCCTCGTGAGACTACACAAGTCACATGGCCATGAAACTGGCCCTGATGAGAAGTCACGGGTAAAAAGATTCTATAAATATATGCTGATGGCAGGAATTAGAGTATGCCACTCCAAAATATACCACTTTATCATGAGGATTATTTTGAGCTGAAGATAATTAAGCAATAGCAGGTGCAGGAAAAGCTCTCTGCCTTCCTCCTTTTTATCTAAAACCAGGGTGTAAATTTCCCTTTGTAAAGGCAATGTAAATATCCATTTATAAAAGTGTCTCCCCCTCCCACACCAGGAAGAGAAGGATGCTGTTAATCACCAGAGACAACTCTTATCAATGGAGAAGGCACCAACTGGAGTCTGTGTAACAACTCTTGCTAAATAACTCTGCTGTGATCTGAAAGTTTTTGTCCCCCAAAATTTATCTGTTGAAATTCAAATTCCTAAGGTGATGGCATTAGATGATTAGGTCATGAGGTCAGATCCCTCATGAATGGAAATAATACTCTTACAAGGAAACCTCAGAAAGCACATTCACTCTTTCCTCCATGTGAGGTTACAGTGAGAAAACAGCCATTGTTAACCAGGATGTGAGCCTTCACCAGACATCAAATCTGCCAGCACCTTGATCTTAAACTTCTCAGCCTCCGGAACTGTAAGAATAAATTGCTGTTGTTTATAAGCTACCCAGTTTATGGCATTTTTGTTATAACAGCCCAAACAGACTAAGACAACCCTTATCTTCATCAATTTCCCTTATATATTTACCTCTTCAAAATTTAACTCCCTCAGAAAACTAAGCCCCGTGTTCCTTCGTCTAATTACTTCTCCATGATTTACTACTGTTTGTTAAATGACATGTAAGCTCCCATTTCTAACCAGTTCTTTTGGTTTTCTCTTCTCTTCTGTGAAGCCATGCATATGCACATGTAACAAACCTTCTCTCCTGTTAAACTGTCTTCTGTCACTTTAATTTACAAGGCCTAATTCGGTGAACCTAAGAAAACAGAAAAAAAACAAAAAAAGGCATTCCCACACTGGCATCACATACCAGATTTCTGATTCACTCTGCTACTTCTAACCAAAATCTTTCTCTATGAGGAAGAAGAGAAACAGGTAGTGACTAATTTCCTCTAATCACTGCAGTTTTCCATCTCTTGATTTTGTAGCTAAGTGAAACAATTCTTCTCCTCTTTCCATAATGGAGAATGTTGATCTTATTTGTCAGCAAGCCCTGCTCGATATGCCAAATTCTTTTGACAAATTGCTTTATAGTAATAATATCAGATAAATTATCAGCTTGAAAATTGACTCTACTTCTTAAAACAGAGACCACATTTTTTAACAAAACAAAATTATTTCACTTAGGAGATTAGAGAATATCATTATAGGACAATAGAGAAAAGTTATTCCTGTAAAGGAATTCTGAAACTAGCCAATTTTATTTGTCTACATAGAGGCTGAAGGAGTTTCAAGTTACAGTGTTTAAATATTTCAGAACAGTTTTTAAATTATGTCTTAATTTCAGAAAATGAAAATTTAATCAAGGTGTTTCCTTCCAGTATCTCACTTTCTTCCCCCAAATTTTAGTGTTTTTCAACTAGAGCCCTGTTTCAATTATTAATCAGAAATACTTGTTTTAAAACTAATGAGATAATTACATATTTGCTTAAATACTTAAGCAACCTGACTTGTGTATATAACTCTTATAATTATTTTCGTTGTTCATGAACTCTCAAGATACTGAGCGTACCTGCCGGTTATGTTTTCAAAAACGTTTGTATTAGACTAGCTGAAACTATTTTAACAATATTTGTAGAGATTTTGTGACAGCCAGCATGCACCTGAAGAAACATTTTTAAGACAGATAAAATTGTAGAGAGAAAAAGAAGCAGGTAGTATTTTCTAATCCTCCCTCTTAAGAAAATTTACTAGCACAAATGTACCATTTGCAAAAATCTATTGATGTCAACTAGAACACTTTGGTTGTACCTCATTTTTTCCCCTGGAACTGTAGAACAGTCGATGGAGTTAAGCTTGGATCAAACTTTGAGCCTGCAAATTATCATGACTACGCTTTGAACAATCTGTCAGAATCTCGAGTCTGTTTCTTCATTGGTGCAATAAAAGTTATAATTTCTGAAATGATTATAGAAGCACCTTAGAAAATTGAACGCATTGTGAAAAAAGAAGAAGCAGCAGCTGCTATCATATCACTTTATGTTCTAACAATAACTTCATTATAATGAAGGGGGTGGACTTGGACTTATAACCTCCCTGAGCCACAGTTTTCAGTAATAATAAGTACATAACAATAATAATAATAACAACAATAACACCTACAGGGTTTAGATGAGGATCAAGTGAGATTATATCAACTGTTAATATGCAGTTAGACAAATGGATGGATAGACAGAGAGACAGACAGACAATAGAAATATGCTGTGGGAACATAATTTGTCCTCTCAGAAGTCCCCAGTGTAATAGAAGACACAATGCAGATACATAAATAATCGTAGCATGGGGAGGACTATAACTGTCAAAAAAGTCGTATATTAGAACACTTCTGATTTCTTCTTAGCCATTCAAGCATCGTGTTCTGACCAATTTTGCCTTCGGAAGAAGAAATATTACCAATCATCATTGTTAGACAAAAGCAGGATAAGCTACATAATTTGTGGGACCTGGTACTGAATAAAAATGCAGGTCTCCTTGTTAAAATGATTAGGAGTTTCAAAACAGTGACAGTTGAGCACTAAGCCAAGTGCAGGACCCTTTAAACACAGAGCACTGTGTGACTGCACAAATCATATACCCATGAAAGGAGTCAGGTACAAACAAGAAACTGACCCTGGCTCATTTCAGCAGAAATTATTAACTTTCCAAGAAGATTGGCAAAGAAGGCTCAAAGCTGTAAAGAAAGAACTAACATTCAAAATTACAGCCTTGTGTTAATCTATTGAAGATATCATTGACACTGCCACAAAGTACTTTATGCTAACGCTTGTGTTGCTACCACCATACACCTGAGAATTTAATTTTATTGCAACCACTAACACTAAAGAGGAAATTTTTTATTGTCCCTGAGTTTCCATGGGTCACTAACTCCTGATTCCATTTCTGGGGTAGAAACATCCCATTAACATAGTCTAAGCCATGTGCCCACTCTTTTAGTGGCAAAGAATAATGACAAAGCAAGTAAGTGGCATTTTCCTCATGTGCTAGAAGGAGGCCTCTGCCTACCAGCAGATCACAAAAAACAGAAAGTGTCCCAAAAATAAGAAGGAGAAGTCACATGTCAGGCAGTCAGTAAAGATGACAAAAGTCCATTAGAAAACTAAAACCATTTTTTCAAATTGAATGATGAAGAATAAAAAGAAAGAAAAAGAAAACAATTATTTCAGACAGATGTCAAAATTATAAAGTTTGGTATACTTGGTTTTTTTGTTTTGTTTTTTCTTTTTCGGTTTTTGTTTTGTTTTGTTTTGTTTTTGAGATAGAGTCTCGCTCTGTTACCCAGCCTGGAGTGCAGTAGAATGGTCTTGGCTTACTGCAATTTTTGCCTCCTGACTTCAAGCGATTCTCCTGCCTCAGCCTCCTGAATAGCTGGGATTACAGGCACCCACCACCACGCCTGGCTAATTTTTGTGTTTTTAGTAGAGACGGGGTTTCACCATGCTGGCCAGGCTGGTCTCAAACTCCTGACCTCAGGTGATATACCCACCTCAGCCTCCCAAAGTGCTGGGATTACAGGCATGAGCCACCGCACCCAGCCAGTATACTTGTTTTTTTAACCCAAAACTCACAAGTTTATCTTGTAAACAAGATGCTGATAATAACACATGTGTATAACATAGAAAATGTATACACCAGGACTCCCTTCTTCCCAGCTTCTTTCCACTAGAAACTATCTTGAGTAAGTTATTAAGATGGCCGAAAAGAAACAGCTCCGGTCTGCAGCTACCAGTGTGATCGACACAAAAGACAGGTGATTTCTGCATTTCCAACCAAGGTACCTGGTTCATCTCATTGGGACTAGTTAGACAGTGGGTGCAGCCCACGGAGGGTGAGCTGAAGCAGGGCAGGGCGTTGCCTCCCCCCAGGAAGTGCAAGGGGTCAGGGAATTTCCCTTTCCTAGCCAAGGCAAGCCATGACAGACTGTACCTGGAAAAACGGAACACTCCTGCCCAAATAATGCCCATTTCCCATGGTCTTAACCGGCAGACCAGGAGATTCTCTTCCATACCTGGACCGGCAGGTCCCACACCCACGGAGCCTTGCTCACTGCTAGCACAGCAGTCTGAGATCAACCTGCAATGCAGCAGCCTAGTGGGGGGAGGGGTGTCTGCCATTGCTGAGGCTTGAGTAGATAAACAAAGCAGCCAGAAAGCTCAAACTGGGCAGAGCCAATTACAGCACAGCAAGTCCTGCTGCCTCTACAGACTCCACCTCTGTGGGCAGGGCATAGCTAAACAAAAGGCAGCAGACAACTTCTGCAGACTTAAACATTCCTGTTTGACAGCTCTGAAGAGAGCAATGGTTCTCCCAGCACAGTGTTTGAGCTCTGAGAATGGTCAGATTGCCTCCTCAAGTGGGTCCCTGACCCCCCAAGTAGCCTAACTGGGAGACACCACTCAGTAGGGGCCTACAGACACCTCATACAGGTGGATGCCACTCTGGGACAAAGCTTCCAGAGAAAGGATCAGGCAGCAATATCTGCTGTTCTGCAGTATTTGCAGTTCTGCAGCCTCCACTGGTGATACTCAGGCAAACAAGGTTTGGAATGGACCTCCAGCAAACTCCAACAGACCTGCAGCTAAGGGACCTGGCTGTTAGAATGAAAACTAACAGAAAGGAATAGCATCAACATCAATAAAAAGGACATCCACGCCAAAACCCCATCTGTAGGTAACCAACGTCAAAGATCAAAGGTGGATAAAACCACAAAGATGGGGAGAAACCAGAACAGAAAAGCTGAAAATTCTAAAAACCAGAGCACCTCTTCTCCTCCAAAGGATTTAGCTTCTCGCCAGCAATGGAACAAAGCTGGATGGAGAATGACCTTGACGAGTTGACAGAAGTAGGCTTCAGAAGGTCAGTAATAACAAACTTCTCCAAGATAAAGGAGCATGTTCTAACCCATTGCAAAGAAGCTAAAAATCTTGAAAAAAGGTTAGATGAATGACTGACAAGAATAAACAGCGTAGAGAAGACCTTAAATGACTTGATGGAGCTGAAAACTATGGCACAAGAACTTCTTGATGCATGCAAAAGCTTCAATAGCCAATTCAATCAAGTGGAAAAAAGGGTATCAGTGATTGAAGATCAAGTTAATGAAATAAAGCTAGAAGACAAGATCAGAGAAAAAAAGTAAGAAGAAATGAACAAAGCCTCCAAGAAACATGGGACTATGTGAAAAGACCAAATCTACGTTTGATTGGCATACCTAAAAGTGATGGGGAGAATGGAACCAAGTTGGAAAACACTCTTCAGGATATTATCCAGGAGAACTTCCCCAACCTAGCAAGGCAGGCCAACATTCAAATTCAGGAAATACGGAGAACACTACAAAGATACTCCTCGAGAAGAGCAACCCCAAGACACATAATCAGATTCACCAAGGTTGAAATGAACGGAAAAATGTTAAGAGCAGCCAGAGAGAAAGGTCAGATTACCAACAAAGGGAAGCCCATCAGACTAACAGTGGATCTCTCTGTAGAAACCCTACAAGCCAGAAGAGAGTGGGGGCCAATATTCAACATTCTTAAAGAAAAGAATTTTCAACCCAGAATTTCATATCCAGCCAAGCTAAGCTTCATAAGTGAAGGAGAAATAAAATCCTTTACAGAGAAGCAAATGCTGAGAGATTTTGTCACCACCAGGCCTGTCTTATAAGACCTCCTGAAGGAAGCACTAAACATGGAAAGGAACAACCGGTATCAGCCACTGCAAAAACATGCCAAATTGTAAAGACCATCAATGCTATAAAGAAACTGCATCAATTAACGGGCAAAATAACCAGCTAACATGATAATGGCAGGACCGAATTCACAAATAACGTTATTAACCTTAAATGTAAATCAGCTAAATGCCCCCAGTTAAAAGACATAGACTGGCAAATTGGATAAAGAGTCAAGACCCATCAGTGTGCTGTGTTCGGGAGATCAATCTCACATGCAGAGACTCACATAGGCTAAAAACAAAGGGATGGAGGAAGATCAACCAAGCAAATGGGAAGCAAAAAAAAGCAGGAGTTGCAATCCTAGTCTCTGATAAAACAGACTTTAAACAAGCAAAGATCAAAAGAGACAAAGAAGGCCATTACAGAATGGTAAAGGGATCAATTCAACAAGAAGAGCTAACTATCCTAAATATATATGCACCCAATACAGGAGCACCCAGATTCATAAAGCAACTCCTTAGAGACCTACAAAGAGACTTAGACTCCCACACAACAATAATGGGAGACTTTAAAACCCCACTGTCGATATTAGACAGATCAACAAGACAGAAGATTAACAAGGATATCCAGGACTTGAACTCAGCTCTGGACCAAGCGGACCTAATAGACACCTATAGAACTCTCCACCCAAAATCAACAGAATATACCTTCTTCTCAGCACCACATCACACTTATTCTAAAATTGACCAAATAATTGGAAGTAAAGCACTCCTCAGCAAATGTAAAAGAACAGAAATCACAACAAACTGTCTCTCAGACCACAGTGCAACCAAATTAGAACTCAGAATTCAGAAACTCACTCAAAACCACACAACTACATGGAAACTGAACAACCTGCTCCTGAATGACTACTGGGTAAATAATAAAATGAAGGCAGAGATAAAGATGTTCTTTGAAACCAATGAGAACAAAGACACAACATACCAGAATCTCTGGGATGGGACACATTTAAAGTAGCCCGTAGAGGGAAATTTATAGCACTAAATGCCCACAAGAGAAAGCAGGAAAAATCTAAAATCAACACCCTAACATCACAACTAAAGAAGCAAGAGCAAACACGTTCAAAGGCTAGCAGAAGGCAAGAAATTACTAAGATCAGAGCAGAACTGAAGGAGATAGAGACACAAAAAAACCGTTCAAAAAATCAGTGAATCCAGGAGCTGGTTTTTTGAAAAGACCAACAAAATTCATAGACTGCCAGCAAGACTAATAAAGAAGAAAAGAGAGAAGAATCAAATAAACGCAATAAAAAAAGGTAAAGGGGATATCACCACTGATCCCACAGAAATACAAACTACCATCAGAGAATATTACGAACACCTCTACGCAAATAAACTAGAAAATCTAGAAGAAATAGATAAACTCCTGGACACATACACCCTCCCAAGACTAAACCAGGAAGAAGTTGAATCTCTGAATAGACTAATAACATGATCTGAAATTGAGGCAATAATTAATAGCTTACCAACCAAAAAAGTCCAGGACCAGACAGATTCACAGCCGAACTCTACCAGAGGTACAAAGAGGAGCTGGTACCATTCCTTCTGAAACTATTCCAATCAATAGAAAAAGAGGGAATCCTCCCTAACTCATTTTATGAGGCCAGCATCATCCTGATACCAAAGCCTGGCAGAGACACAACAAAAAAAGAGAATTTTAGACCAATATCCCTGATGAACATCGATGTGAAAATCCTCAATAAAATACCAGCAAACCAAATCCAGCAGCATATCAAAAAGCTTATCCATCACGATCAAGTTGGCTTCATCCCTGGGATGCAAGCCTTGTTCAACACATGCAAATCAATAAACATAATCCATCACATAAACATAACCAATGACAAAAACCACATAATTATCTCAATAGATGCAGAAAAGGTCTTAGATAAAATTCAACAGCCGTTCATGCTAAAAACTCTCAATAAACTAGGTATTGATGGAATATATCTCAAAATAATAAGAGCTATTTATGACAAACCCACATCCAATATCATACTGAATGGGCAAAAACTGGAAACATTCCCTTTGAAAACGGGCACAAGATAAGGATGCCCTCTCTCACCACTTCTATTCAACATAGTGTTGGAAGTTCTGGCCAGGGCAATCAGGCAAGAGAAAGAAATAAAGGGTATTCAATTAGGAAAAGAGGAAGTTAAATTGTCCCTGTTTGCAGATGACATGATTGTATATTTACAAAATCCCACTGTCTCAGCCCAAAATCTCCTTAAGCTGATAAGCAACTTCAGAAAAGTCTCAGGATACAAAATCAGTGTGCAAAAATTACAAGGATTCCTATACACCAATAACAGACAAACAGAGAGCCAAATCATGAGTGAACTCCCATTCACAATTGCTTCAAAGAGAATAAAATACCTAGGAATCCAACTTACAAGGGATGTGAAGGACCTCTTCAAGGAGAACTACAAACCACTGCTCAATGAAATAAAAGAGGATACAAACAAATGGAAGAACATTCCATGCTCATGGATAGGAAGAATCAATATCGTGAAAATGGCCACACAGCCCAAGGTAATTTATAGATTCAATGCCCTCCCCATTAAGCTACCAATAACTGTCTTCACAGAATTGGAAAAAACTACTTTAAAGTTCATAGGGAACCAAAAAGAGCCCACATTACCAAGACAATCCTAAGCAAAAAGAACAAAGCTGGAGGCATCATGCTACCTGATTTCAAACTATACTACCAGGCTACAGTAACCAAAATAGCATGGTACTGGTACCAAAACAGAGATACAGACCAACGGAACAGAATAGAGGCCTCAGAAATAACACCACATATCTACAACCATCTGATCTTTGACAAACCTGACAAAAACAAGAAATGGGGAAAGGATTCCCTATTTAATAAATGGTAATGGGAAAACTGGCTAGCCATATGTAGAAAGCTGCAACTGGATCCCTTCCTTACACCTTATACAAAAATTAATTCAAGATGGATTAAAGACTTAAATGTTAGACCTAAAGCCATAAAAACCCTAGAAGAAAACCTAGGCAATACCATTCAGGACATAGGCATGGGCAAAGACTTCATGACTAAGACACCAAAAGCAATGGCAACAAAAGCCAAAACAGACAAATGGGATCTAATTAAACTAAAGAGCTTCTGCATGGCAAAATAAGCTGTCATCACAGTGAACATGTAACCTACAGAATGGGAGAAGATTTTTGCAATCTACCCATCTGACAAAGGGCTAATATCCAGAATCTACAAAGAATTTAAACAAATTTACAAGGAAAAAACAAACAACCCCATCAAAAAGTGGGCAAAGGATATGAACAGACACTTCTCAAAAGACGACATTTATGCAGCCAACAGACACATGAAAAAATGCTCATCATCACTGGTCATCAGAGAAATGCAAATCAAAACCACAATGAGATACAGTCTCACACCAGTTAAAATGGCCATCATTAAAAAGTCAGGAAACAACAGATGCTGGAGAGGATGTGGAGAAGTAGGAACGTTTTTACACTGCTGGTGGGAGTGTAAATTAGTTCAACCACTGTGGAAGACAGTGTGGCAACTCCTCAAGGATCTCGAACTAGAAATACCATTTGACCAGCGATCCCATTACTGGGTATATACCCAAAGGATTATACATCATGCTGCTATAAAGACACATGCACACGTAGGTTTATTGTGGCACTATTCACAATAGCAAAGACTGGAAACCAACCCAAATGCCCATCAATGATAGACTGGATTAAGAAAATGTGGCACATACACACCATGGAATACTATGCAGCCATAGAAAAGGATGAGTTCATGTCCTTTTCAGGGACATGGATGAAGCCAGAAACCATCATTCTGAGCAAACTATCACAAGGACAGAAAACCAAAAACCGCATGTTCTCACTCATGCTTGGACACAGGGCGGGGAATATCACCCACTGGGGTCTGTCATGGGTGGGGGACTGGGGGAGGGATAGCATTATGAGAAATAGCTAAAGTAAATGATGAGTTAATGGGTGTAGCAAACCAACATGGCACATGTATACCTGTGTAACATACCTGCATGTTGTGCACATGTACCCTAGAACTTAAAGTATAATTAAAAAAAAAAAAGAAACCATCTCGAAAATCTCCAATTTGTTTTCAATGTTTTCTCAGAAATTACGTTGTTTTTTTGTTTTGTTTTGTTTTGTTTTTTGAGATGGAGTCTTGCTCTTGTAGCCCCAGCTGGAGTACAGTGCACTATCTCGGCTCACTGCAACCTCTGCCTCCTGGGTTCCAGCAAGTCTCCTGCCTCTGCCTCCTGAGTAGCTGAGATTACAGGCATGCACCACCACACCTGGCTAATTTTTATACTGTTACTAGAGACAGGGTTTCACCATGTTGACCAGGCTGGTCTCAAACTCCTGACCTCAGGTGATCCACCCGACTTGGCCTCCCAAAGTGCTGGGATTACAGGCATGAGCCACCACACCCGGCCAATGATGTTGATCTTAAACCATTTCTTTCTTCTGATCAAAACGAGAATTTATCAGTTACAGTGCTAATGCGTTTTCACCATCCATCAGTACACTCCTTCCAGGTGACGTTCTCGCCTCAATCATGTGATTCTGATAGGGTTTCCCATCACCCTGTCTCGCTCCTATCATTATTTTAATGCCAGTGAGGCCTTGGCCCAGCCAATTATAAAATCCCTTTCCCTAGCCACAGTGGTCTTCTATGGACGTTCTCAGACTCTAATGTGCACACCAGGGATCTTTTAATATAGAGATTATGATTCAGCAGATGTAGGTATACCTGAGAGTCTGCATTTTTAACAAGCTCACAGATGATGCCTATGTGGCTGACCTGTAGAGATCAAGATGTAGATATCTCGCAGGGTGTAGGGTTGCACACTTTTTTTTCCTGTGTTTGTGGGGAGGTCTCCTGGATTGGCAGGAGATTTTTTTTTTTATTTTTTATTCCATAGGTTTTTAGGTAGCAGGTGGTATTTGGTTACATGACTAAGTTCTTTAGTGGTGATTTGTGAGATTTTAATGCACTCATCACCCAAGCAGTATACACTAAACCCAGTTTGTAGTTTTTTATCCCTCACTCCCTTCCCACTCTTTCCCCCAAGTCCCCAAAGTCCATTGTGTCATTCTTATACCTTCACATACTCATAGCTTAACTCCCACTTATGAGTGAGAATATGTGATGTTTGGTTTTCCATTCCTGAGTTACTTCACTTAGAATAATAGTCTCCAATTCCATCCAGGTTGCTGTGAATGCCATTAATTCATTCCTTTTTGTGGCTGAGTAGTATTCCATGGTATATATATTCCACAGTTTCTTTACCCACTCATTGATTGGTGGGCATTTGGGTTAGTTCCACATTTTTGCAATTGTGAATTGTGCTGTTATAAATGTGTGTGTGCAAGTATCCTTTTCATAGAATGACTTCTTTTCCTCTGGGGAGATATAGGGTTGCACTTTAACCATACCAGTCCAGGCAGTCGACACAGAGGAAGCCAAGGGATGGGAAGAGAAGGCATAATTCTGTTGTGCCTGGTACCAGTCCTTCCCCACTCCAGTTACACAGCCCAATAAATCTGCTTTTTGTTTAAATAAGACTGAGTTGAATTTCCTCATTTACAACCAGAAGAATTCATAGGATATAGATTTTCTTTTGATATAAGCTAAGTGTCCAAGCTGTTCTGGGCATAGCTATTCCTCATCTGTTACATTTGCAAACTACCTTCAAGAATGATGGCTTGTGACTCAGGATTATAAGAAATAACTAGGAACAGATGTAATTTCTAAATTACTTCTTACATGTTAGAAAATTCATTTTTCTATTACATTCGTTATTATCTAAGTAAAGCTAATACATTGTCTTTTAGGGTTATTTGCTGATCAGTTGAGTGAAAAAATTGTATTAATTAGAAATTTTTATTCCCACTCTTCTGGCTTCCTGTAAGTAGATACCTATTGACTTCTCTGTAAGTGAATATACTTCTGGAACTAGGAAAAGCCGACTCCAGTCTACTGTGGAGTACAGACATTTGTGAGCTAAATTCATATTTGAAATGACATGCGGTTAGGTTTGTGATCCTAAAATTCTACCAAGTTGATATGTTTCTGCATACTACACTTATCTGTAAAAGTGTGAACTAATTGTTTTTAACTCACATTAAAGATAAGTTGAGATCATTTTGCATTTTCAAACATTAGGTTCTCTATTAACTGCATTGTCAGTTAAATCGGTCCTCCTCTATTCATTACTAATCAGCCTTGGAGAATAGATGGCTGGCAATTTCAAAGACAAGGTAAAGTTAACACTTGGAGAAATCATCTTAGTAAATGACTCACTGTTTTGAGAGGCAATAATGTCACAGTCCTCTGAGACAAAAAGAGAATCCTTATTACAAGAACAAATAGTAATTAGCAAATTGGCAAAGCATGGTTGTTATCCTTTTGTTACAGCAATTTATTTTTAGTCCAAGCTACAGTTTATTAGAGCGTTCATTTTAGGAAGCTAGGATAAATTAAGACACCAAAGCAACTTCACCAGTTCAGCTCTACAGCACAACCTTGATCTGCTTCTTCCTCCTGGAGGGCTTACCTGTTCCCTTGGGATCAAGTAAGAGGCTTCGTGAAGGTTCCCGCAGCATCCTAATCCCCAGCCCCCGCCATTATTCTCTGAACCACACCCCACTGGTTCACTTTTCTGAAAGCCTCCTTGACGCTCTTCAACCCCTCCTCACAGTGCAGTGTTTGGCACTGTTTGTGTTTTAAATATTTGTTTATGAGACGGACAAGAAAGTTGGAAGATGCTGCATTACAGTCAATGTAATTCACTAAATGAGGGCCACCTTATGTTTTTAAGTTGCTTGCATAGCGCTGAATCTGCTTTGAGAAAATGTTATGCTTCACTGAGCTTTTTTTCATGTAATATGGAAAGGTTTTGTTTCTCCTATGTGAAAAAAAAACTACCCAATGCTGCTGAATTTGGCATTAAAGGTCATTGGTGGCGTTCTTTCATTCAAAAAAACTTCAAAAACAAAGCCATAGCGAAGGGTTTAATAGTATTGATAAAATAAAGAACAAGTTAGGTACCTTTTAAACACTGTCTCAAGGTAAAGGAAGGCACTTTGTGTTAGTTTTTTTCTGCTATTAAATTATATCAACAGCTACCACTAGAGGGCGCGTGGCCTCTTTTTATTTTTAGTAAACCGACTGCTGCGTTGAAATGGCACGTACTGCCTTCCCATATTACTGTATCCATAAGCTGGTATTTCCATTCTTCACTGTATGTGCGAGTTACTTTATTCTTAAATGTTATATTACTCCTCACATATTTCATCTCTATAAGCCGATGACTTCACTCATGTTTATTGAATACTAG
Source organism: Hylobates moloch (assembly GCF_009828535.3). Classification (NCBI taxonomy): domain Eukaryota; kingdom Metazoa; phylum Chordata; class Mammalia; order Primates; family Hylobatidae; genus Hylobates; species Hylobates moloch. The sequence goes on along the minus strand of NW_026652289.1, from coordinate 27,885,125 downwards.
AAAATTGTAACTTTCCTCGATGGTGGTTAATTTGAAATGTATTCTTCTCCCCACTGACATACTAAGAAAAAAAAAGTTTCAATGACAAACGTAGTAAGTTTCTACATTCAAAAAATAGATGAGAATTATTGTATATTCCTAAAAAATTAAAGAGAAAAAAGATTTAGCAACTATCTTTAACTTAATTACTGATGAGGTTCCCAAATATTGTCAGTGTATGGCATAGTTAGTGTCTCAGTAACTTTTTTAGCATGCTCCAAAATAAAGTTCTCTTTATTACATAGTTAGGTTTATGCAACTTAAGAAGTATTTACATTCTAACAACTTACTTGCTGTTTGAAAAAATTACACACATAAATAAATGGGAAAAAAAATTATTTTTTTTTTTGAGACAGAGTCTCACTCTGTCACCCAGGCTGGACCTAGGCTCCAGTGACCCAAGCTCACTGCAGCCTCGACCTACTGGGCTCAAGTGGCCCTCCCACTTCAGCCTCCCAAGTAGCTGGGACTACAGGTGCACACCACCACTCCCTGCTGATTTTTTTTTTTTTTAATTGTAGAGACAAGGTCTCATTATGTTGCCCAAGTTGGTCTCAAACTCCTGGACTCAAGCCATCCTCCCATCTTGGCCTCCTAAAGTGCTGGGATTACAGGCATGAGCCACTGTTTCTGGCCTATTTCATTATCTCACACTGACTATATTAGTTATCCATTGCTTCGTAACAAATTACCCCCAACATGTAGCGGCTTAAAGAATGAGTCGTTATTATCTCATAGTTTCTGTGGGTCAGGGATGCCAGAGGAGCTTACCTGGATGGCTGTAGCTTAGGATCCCTAATGAGGTTGCCTTCATGATGATGGCCGGGGATGCAGTCACCAGAAGGGTTACCTGAGGCTGGAGGATCCACTTCTAAGATGGTTCATTCCCATGGCTATTGGCCAGTGGCGTCAGCTCCCTGCTGGCTTTTTGCAAAAGAGCTCATTTCCTCTCCACGTGGCACACCCATAGGGCTGCTTGAGCATCTTCACATGCTCAAGCAGTGAAGCGGCTGGCTTCCCCAAAACTGAGTGATCAACAGGAGAAAGCAAAGAAGAAGATGAAACACCTTGTATGATCTAGACTTCTGAGTCTCACACTTGTCCTTCTGCCACATTCTATTTTTCAAAAGCTAGTTACTAAGTCCAGCCCATATTCAAAGGGAAAGGAATTAGGATTCATCTGTTAAAGGGAAGATTGTTAAAGAATTCTGGATACATTTTAAAACCATCACACTTACCAGTGAGGTACATGCACCTATTGGGCACTAGACACCCAACCTTTAGAATCAAATTCACCACCACTACCCTTATTTCCCGTTCCATGTTAATTTTCATATAGTATCTACTTTTTATCACAGCAACTTCTGAAAACCCAGCTTCCAAAGATATGTCTTTTAGAAAAGCATTACAGCACAATCTAAGGTTTAAACTGTAAGGTATTTTGAGCCAGTAGTTCATGCAGCAGCCAACAAATGTTTCTGTGTTTTTCTTGAGAATTTTCAATATGTTGTGTGGCCCCTGTGAGGTCACTGCAGCCTCTTGGGGTGCCTCAGTGCACAATTTGGGAATCATAAGCTTAATTATCTTTTTCTCAGAGATAAAGATGTAAAGCATGTTTAAAGAAGTCTTTCTAAATACATCAATAATTTCTCTATTATTCATACTCTGGGGATATTATAAAAGAGTCTATTTCTATTCATGGTATGGAAACAAAATGAAAATTTTATTACTTTATAAGTATTTATTTAATATAAAAGTATTCTAAGGGCAGGACCTCTTTCCTTTGCCCATTTTAATTGAACAACGGATGGACTATGAAGAAAAAGTAATCAGAGAATAAAAAAATAAAAATAAAAGGTTCAGTTTGAAAAAAAAATTATCATCCAAGAAATAACCATTTCCCTTTTATATTAAAAAATGTTCTCTTTATTCTCATTTCCCAATATAATAATGGTTTAGTGTTAGCCTGGAGTCTGTGCCAAATGATTACACAGTATGTTTACTTCCTGACCCATAGGGAGTTAATCGTCGATAAAAAACAAGCTCAGGTAATGAAAGATCTTCCTGTTAATTGCAAGTGATAGGAAACACACGCACACATTTCTCTTATTCCTTCCTGAAACCCCACTAAAATAACAAAAATTATTTGAAAGGGCATAATTCCACAAAAACGAAGAGAACAGAAAAGGTGATTATAGAAGATGATTACTGTACATCAAAAAAGGTGATTATTGTACACAAAATGAAAAGCTTATAACCTTTGGTAAATGACTTAGGACTCATATTTCTCTGCTCTGCTAAGTACCTGAAAAAGAAAAAAAAAACAACTAGAAGAAAGTTGATTCATGAACTCAGAAAACTTCTATCAATAGAGGAACCAGGGGCCTCTGAAGGTGTTAAGTTTGCAAGTAGGGCTGACAACAGAAGAATTTGTTAAAAGTCTGAAAAAAGCGGTAACAGACTCTTCAGTCTCATCCCCCGTCCATGCAGGCAGGTGACTACATGTCACAAAAGATGGTAGGTTTCTTATTAATAACATAGACGTTCATTGGATAACATAGATGTTCAATCTCTATTTTCAGAAGAGTGAGATTTCTAGTTCCCTTCTGGTAGTAGGTCCTCAAAACAATGACTGTTAGACTTATACTCCATCATAGGAGATAATGAAAATGTCCTTTAGGGATCTAGCCCTATAAACACTGACAGCCAAGAATCCCCCAAGCCAGCCAGCTCCTGCCTGAGCGCTCTACAGTAAAACCTGACACACTTGATAAGCTTCACAGGAACATGGAACTTCTTTTTTTTATTTTTTATTTTTTTTGAGGGAGTCTCGCTCTGTCGCCCAGGCTGGAGTGCAGTGGCGCGATCTCAGCTCACTGCGAGCTCCGCCTCCCGGGTTCACGCCATTCTCCTGCCTCAGCCTCCCAAGTAGCTGGGACTACAGGCGCCCACCACCATGCCCGGCTAATTTTTTTTGTATGTTTAGTAGAGACGGGGTTTCACCATGTTAGCCAGGATGGTCTCGATCTCCTGACCTCGTGATCCGCCCGCCTCGGCCTCCCAAAGTGCTGGGATTACAGGCGTGAGCCACCACGCCCGGCCTGAGTATGGAACTTCTAATCAGGATTTACTGCCACTCTTTATAAAAAATAATTTATTTTAAAATAACTTACATAAAAACTTTCAGATCAGAACAAAGAATTCTTGTATCCCTTTCATTCAGATTGTCCAAACATTAACATTTTTCCGAATATGCATGGACACCAACCCCATCTCTCTGTGTATATGTAGGGAGAGGAAGTGATCCATTATCATTAGTCATACTCTGAACTTTTTAAGAGAAAGCTTCAGACACGATGTCCCATTATCCCTAAATAATCCAGTGTGTATTTCCCCAAAACAAGAAAACTCTCCCATTCAAATTTTGCCAACTGTCCAAAACTCTCTCTTTTTCCTTTCTGGTTCAGGATTGTTCCAAGGAATATATGTTGCATGTAGTTCTTATGTCTCATTATATTCACTCAGCCTAAAACAATAATTCTGCCTTGGATGTCCTTAACCATTTTTAAAGAGTAAAAGCGGCCTGGTGCGGTGGCTCACGCCTGTAATCCCAGCACTTTGGGAGGCCAAGGCGGGCGGATCACGAGGTCAAGTGATTGAGACCATCCTGGCCAACACGGTGAAACCCCGTCTCTACGAAAAATACAAAAAAACTAGCTGGGCGTGGTGGCACACGCCTGTAGTCCCAGCTACTCAGGAGGCTGAGGCATGAGAATCCCTTGAGCCCAGGAGGCAGAGGTTGCAGTGAGCCAAGATCGTGCCACTGCACTCCAGCCTGGTGACAGAGCGAGACTCCATCTCAAAAAAGTAAAATTGAATTAAAATAAAGAGTACAAGCTCCATATTCCATGTAATGACCATCACAGTGTTTCTCGGGACCAGACACAGGACAGGTATCCTTCACAGGAATATTATGGAAATTATGCTGTGCTTTTCCCACTGTATCTCATCAAGATGTACAAACTTAGCAAAGAAAACACACACACACACACACACACACAATATTAAGCCTGAGAAATTTAAAGTACAAGAAAAATACAAGAAAGGAAATGAAGCCAGAGTTTACCACGGTAAAGAACTGGGAATGGTCTGAGACTTTATCTTACTTGCAAGCCAACAAGTTAGCCTGCCATAGTTTCCTGGATGCTGGGGAAAGACATGAGACTCCCAGGTCAGAGGCAAAGGATTTCATTACTCACGAAACAGTAAGCAGTATGAGCTTTATGGTCACTCTGGTTCCCTTTGCCCTCCAGTTCCCATGGTGGTGACAAAGAGTATCCAAGGCAGATGCTGCATATGCAGTGGGTTTGTATCACAGCTAAAAAACCCTGAGCTTGGGGAACCTCAGTCGTTTATAATGGGTTGAAAGCAAACCTACGTGACTTTTGGCCCAGTGGAAGACATTATCTTTTCCATACTGGATAGATAGTAAACACACCTGTCATCTGCTCTGGAGGGAGGTGCTGTCACTATAGCCCAAGGCTATTCACTATATTTATATCCTGGAAATCGCAGTCTGGAACAAAACCTGTCACTACCTGTGCCCTTAAAACGTGCAGAAATATAAATGACCCATGAAGAATTGTTGTCCAACAACTGCATGACTCATCTCTGAAAATAATTGCACATATCACAATAAGGTAAACTCTGGATGTTGACTTACCCAAAAAATTGTGACTAAATATATTGGCAATGGGGAGAAATGGGAGGAGTATGTTGGGGAAGGTAGACAGGCATAAAACATAATAAATTTTATATTCTATAGTAGGAAATAAATAGATAACATCTAAAACAGAAAATCAAAAAATTGAAGTAAAAGTGTATTACTTTTAAAACGTGGGAAAATAAAAGTGTTAAGTGTGATATTGCCTCTTAGTTTTTGTTTTCATGAAATGGGAAAGGTGGAACAAGCAAGCCGTTTTTTTTTTCAGCATAAGCTATTTGACCTTTTAAACTATGCACATGATCATCTTCATAAAAATTAAAATACAAAGCCAGGCATGGTGGTGCACACCTGTAGTCCCAGCTACTTGGAAGGCTGAGGCAGGAGGATCACTTGATCCCAGGAGTTCAAGACCAACCTGGACAACATAGAAGGCCCCTTCTCTAAGGTAAAATAAAATAAGCCTGGGCATGGTGGCTCACACCTGTAATCCCAGCACTTTGGGAGGCCAAGGCAGAAGGATTGATTGAGCCCAGAAGTTCAAGACCAGCCTGGGCAACACAGTGAGACCCTGTCTCTACAAAAAAAAATTTTTAAAGGCCAGGCGTGGTGACTCACGCCTGTAATCCCACCACTTTTGGAGGTCAATGCCGGCAGACCACTTGAGGTCAGGAGTTCGAGACCAGCCTGGCCAACATGGTGAAACCCTGTCTCTACTAAAAATACAAAAATTAACCAGGTGTGGTGTGCATGCCTATAATCCCAGCTACTCAGGAGACTGGGTCAGGAGAATCACTTGAACCAGGAGGCAGAGGTTTCAGTGAGCCGAGATCCCTCCGCTGCACTGCAGCCTGGGTGACAGAGCAAGGTCCTGTCTCAAGATCCTTTTGAGACTACATCTCAAAAAAAAAAAAAAAAAAAAAATTAGCTGGGCATGGTAGCACCCTTCTGTAATTCCAGCTACTCAGGAGGCTGAAATGGGAGGATCGCTTGAACCCAGGAGGTGGAGACTGCAATGAGCCATGATTGCACCACTGCACTCCAACCTGGGTGACAGGGCAAGATCCTGTCTCAAAAAAAAATAAAATAAAAGATAAAATAAAAAAATTAATTTAATTTAGAGAGAGAGAGAAATATAAAGAGATCCTGGAGCACAATAGTTTTATTATAATCATTAGATTATGGCTTGAGGAAATCTGCCCCAAACATCTCTAAAGAACTAATAAGGATATAGGCACCTCAGTGTTTGAAAAGGTGGCTTTTAAAGGCATAAAGCCAGTTCCCTTATCTTAAGGAACAGACATTCACTGTCAGCCTATAGGACAACACCCTCAGCCCTGGTAGGTATGATTGGATTTCCACTCTAGCATTCACTGGGTGCAATAACTACGTGCCCTTCTCAAAGGATGTTGAAAGACACAAAATGACCTCATTGCTGGTGTGGTGTCCGCAATAATATCTCCCAGCTGCTCTAGGCTGTATTCACAACAAAGGAAGCTTCACTTTGTGCAGCCCTGCAGGCTGTTAACTCTCAGGAGCCCATCCATCTACAACAGACAATATGGATAGGAGCAGGGTGGGGGTGGAGGTGGAAAAAATCAGTGAAAAAGAAAAAAACGCTACCATATTTCAATTTCATAGAGTCAAGTGTTATGTCACTTAACGTTTTCTTCCAATCTTTTTTGATACTAAAAAATTAAAGCAAAAAATTATGGAAGTGTATAAAGTAGAAATCAAAAGCACCCCATCCTACTTAACCATTCCCTAATTCCACTCCCCAGAAGTAACTGTTTTCAACAGTTCAAAATCTTTCCTTCCAGATATTTTTAGAATGCAAATATTTATGCTTATATACGTATGAGCATACTGACTTGTTTTACCTAAATGATATCACACTATACATACAAATTTGCCTTGTGTTTAGTTTGCTTAAATAATTGCAAGATTGTTCTACCAGTACATAAAATCTGCCTTCCTCATTCTTTCTAAGAGCTGCAGTTTCTATTAATGATTACTTCTTTTTTTTTTTTTTTTTTTTTTAGAGAGCATCTTGCTCTGTCGCCCAAGCTGGAGTGCAGTGGCGTGATCTCGGCTCACTGCAACCTCCACCTCCTGGGTTCAAGTTCAAGCAATTCTCCTGCTTCAGCCTCTCAAGTAGTTGGGATTAGAGGTGTGCACCACCACGCCTGGCTAATTTTTGTATTTTTAGTAGAGACGGGGTTTCACCATGTTGGCCAGACTGGTCTCGAACTCCTGACTTCAGGTGATCCGCTTGCCTCGGCCTCCCAAGGGAGTGAGGCGTGAGCCACTGAGCCCAGCCTTATTTCCAGTTTTATCCTACTATAAGCAATACCCATTCTTTTCATATTTCTGTGCTGTTATTTGAGTATTTGTGAAGGATAAACTCTTCCAAGTCAAATCTGTGTCAGTGGGTATACAGAGTTTTCACATGGCTGCACCATATAGTCTTTGCAAACCATACTGTAAAGCTGATAGTCTTGCTTTCATTTTAATAATAAGGAAAGTGAGAACCACAATGTCCGGTATTTTCACCGAAAGTCTGGCAGAAATTAAGTGCAAAGATTAAAACTACATTCCTTTCAAGTCCAAGTCCAAGAGTGGCTTAGGCAGACAACGTCAAGAGCAGCAGTAGGCAGAATGGAGGCTTCTGGAACAGGTGTGTAGACACCCTAAATGTTTAGGGTGAGTAAACCAGAACTCCATACTGACCAGACTGTGTAGCTCCAGCCTTTTACCATTCCCAAGATGAGGACGGTCCAGGACAGCTTTACAGAGATAACAAAGAAGTAGGATTGGCAACCCAACAAGTCAAAGAAGCCCTCACCCTAGCCACTCCCATGACCACGGAGAAGCAGCTTCCAGAAGGAAGCAGATAGATTTGTTGTTGTGACAGTCTGGGACAGCCACCCTTTGGGTGGAACAAAGGAGGGCCACTGTGTCACAGAGGAACTTGGAGGCTAAGGCAGAGTGAACTGTGAATTTGAAAGACTTTCCCTGTGTTAGCAAACACTAATGAGAAACTGATCACATAGTGGTTAGTATCACATAAAATTAACATATAAACCTCCACATTCATGGGTGCAAAGCTTTAGTTATATCTCAAAGAAGAGTTTTGATTTTAAAATGTACGTATTCAATGTTCTTCTTTCATAAGCCTAAAATGTTCTTTCTTTTCATAACAGTAATGTGTCATTTGTTGACTACCTATACCTTCCAGACACTATGTTAGAGGCTTTCTTTCTTTTTTTTGTTTTTGTTTTTGTTTTTGAGAGAGGCTTGGCTCTGTTACCCAGGCTGGAGTGCAGGGAGTAGCTGGGAATACAGGAGGACACCACCATGTCTGGCTAATTTTTTTTTATTATTATTTTTAGAAGAGACGTGGTTGGTTCGGGAGCCAAGATGGCCGAATAGGAACAGCTCCGGTCTACAGCTCCCAGCCTGAGCCACACAGAAGACAGCTGATTTCTGCATTTCTGTTTGAGGTACCGGGTTCATCTCACCAGGGAGTGCCAAACAGTAGGGGCAGGACAGTCGGTGCAGCGCACTGTGCACGAGCCGAAGCAGGGCAAGGCATTGCCTCACTCGGGAAGCGCAAGGGGTCCGGGAGTTCCCTTTCCTAGTCAAAGAAAGGGGTAACAGACGGCACCTGGAAAATCGGGTCAGTCCCACCCTAATACTGCGCTTTTCCAACGGGCTTGGAAAACGGCACACCAGGAGATTGTGTCCCGCACCTGGCTCAGAGGGTCCTATGCCCATAGAGTCTCGCTGATTGCTACCACAGCACTCTGAGATCAAACTGCAAGGCAGCAGCGAGGCTGGGGGAGGGGCGCCCGCCATTGCCCAGGCTTGCTTAGGTAAACAAAGCCGCCAGGAAACTCGAACTGGGTGGAGCCCACCACAGCTCAAGGAGGCCTGCCTGCCTCTGTAGGCTCCACCTCTGGGGGCAGGGCACAGACAAACAAAAATTCAGCAGGAACCTCTGCAGACTTAAATGTCCCTGTCTGACTGACAGCTTTGAAGAGAGTAGTGCTTCTCCCAGCACACAGCTAGAGATCTGAGAACGGACAGACTGCCTCCTAAAGTGGGTCCCTCACCCCTGAGTAGCCTAACTGGGAGGCATCCCCCAGTAGGGACAGACTGACACCTCACTCGGCCAGGTACTTCTCTGAGACAAAACTTCCAGAGGAACTATCAGACAGTTGAATTTGTGGTCTCACGAAAATCTGCTGTTCTGCAGCCACTGCTGCTGACACCCAGCCAAACAGGGTCTGGAGTGGACCTCTAGCAAACTCCAACAGACCTGCAGCTGAGGGTCCTGTCTGGTAGAAGGAAAACTAACAAACAGAAAGGACATCCACACCAAAAACCCAGCTGTACATCACCATCATCAAAGACCAAAAGTAGATAAAACCACAAAGATGGGGAAAAAACAGAGCAGAAAAACTGGAAACTCTAAGAAGCAGAGCACCTCTCCTCCTCCAAAGGAATGCAGTTCCTCACCAGCAACGGAACAAAGCTGGATGGAGAATGACTTTGACGAGTTGAGAGAAGAAGGCTTCAGACTATCAAACTACTCCGAGCTACGGGAGGAAATTCAAAACAATAGCAAAGAAGTTAAAAACTTTGAAAAAAAATTAGACGAATGGATAACTAGAACAACCAATGGAGAGAAGGGCTTAAAGGAGCTGATGGAGCTGAAAGCCAAGTATCGAGAACTACGTGAAGATTGCAGAAGCCTCGGTAGCAGATGCGATCAACTGGAAGAAAGGGTATCGCTGATGGAAGATGAAATGAATGAAATGAAGCAAGAAGGGAAGTTTAGAGAAAAAAGAATAAAAAGAAATGAACAAAGCCTCCAAGAAATTTGGGACTATGTGAAAAGACCAAACCTACATCTGATTGGTGTACCTGAAAATGACGGGGAGAATGGAATCAAGTTGGAAAACACTCTGCAAGATATTATCCAGGAGAACTTCCCCAATCTAGCAAGGCAGGCCAACATTCAGATTCAGGAAATACAGAGAACGCCACAAAGATACTCCTCGAGAAGAGCAACTCCAAGACACATAACTGTCAGATTCACCAAAGTTGAAGTGAAGGAAAAAATGTTAAGGGCGGCCAGAGAGAAAGGTCACGTTACCCACAAAGGGAAGCCCATCAGACTAACAGCTGATCTCTCAGTGGAAACTCTACAAGCCAGAAGAGAGTGGGGGCTGATATTCAACATTCTTAAAGAAAAGAATTTTCAACCCAGAATTTCATATCCAGCCAAACTAAGCTTCATCAGTGAAGGAGAAATAAAATACTTTACAGACAAGCAAATGCTGAGTGATTTTGTCACCACCAGGCCTGCCCTAAAAGAGCTCCTGAAGGAAGCACTAAACATAGAAAGGAACAACTGGTACCAGCCACTGCAAAAACATGCCAAATTGTAAAGACCATCGAAGCTAGGAAGAAACTGCATCAACTAACAAGCAAAATAAACAACTAATATCATAATGACAGGATCAAATTCACACATAACAATATTAACTTTAAATGTAAATGGGCTAAATGCTCCAATTAGAAGACACAGACTGGCAAACTGGATAAGGAGTCAAGACCCATCAGTGTGCTGTATTCAGGAAACCCATCTCATGGGCAGAGACACACATAGGCTCAAAATAAAGGGATGGAGGAAGATCTATCAAGCAAATGGAAAACAAAAAAAGGCAGGGGTTGCAATCCTAGTCTCTGATAAAATAGACTTTAAACCAACAAAGATCAAAAGAGACAAAGAAGGCCATTACATAATGGTAAAGGGATCAATTCAACAAGAAGAGCTAACTATCCTAAATATATATGCACCCAACACAGGAGCACCCAGATTCATAAAGCAAGTCCTGAGTGACCTACAAAGGGACTTAAACTCCCACACAATAATAATGGGAGATTTTAACACTCCACTGTCAACATTAGACAGATCAACGAGACAGAAAGTTAACAAGGATATCCAGGAATTGAACTCAGCTCTGCACAAAGTCGACCTAATAGACATCTACAGAACTCTCCAACACAAATCAACAGAATATACATTTTTTTCAGCACCACACCACACCTATTCCAAAATTGACCACATAGTTGGAAGTAAAGCTCTCCTCAGCAAATGTAAAAGAACAGAAATTATAACAAACTGTCTCTCAGACCACAGTGCAATCAAACTAGAACTCAGGATTAACAAACTCACTCAAAGCCGCTCAACTACATGGAAACTGAACAACCTGCTCCTGAATGACTATTGGGTACATAATGAAATGAAGGCAGAAATAAAGATGTTCTTTGAAACAAACGAGAACAAAGACACAACATACCAGAATCTCTGCGACACATTCAAAGCAGTGGGTAGAGGGAAATTTATAGCACTAAATGCCCACAAGAGAAAGCAGGAAAGATCCAAAATTGACACCCTAACATCACAATTAAAAGAACTAGAAAAGCAAGAGCAAACACATTCAAAAGCTAGCAGAAGGCTAGAAATAACTAAAATCAGAGCAGAACTGAAGGAAATAGAGACACAAAAAACCCTTCAAAAAATTAATGAATCCAGGAGCTAGTTTTTTGAAAAGATCAACAAAATTGATAGACCGCTAGCAAGACTAATAAAGAAGAGAGAAGAATCAAATAGATGCAATAAAAAATGAAAAAGGGGATATTAGCACCGATCCCACAGAAATACAATCTACCATCAGAGAATACTACAAACACCTCTATGCAAATAAACTAGAAAATCTAGAAGAAATGCATAAATTCCTCGACAAATACACCCTCCCAAGACTAAACCAGGAAGAAGTTGAATCTCTGAATAGACCAATAACAGGCTCTGAAATTGAGGCAATAATCAATAGCTTACCAACCAGAAAGAGTCCAGGACCTGATGGATTCATAGCCAAATTCTACCAGAGGTACAAGGAGGAACTGGTACCATTCCTTCTGAAACTATTCCAATCAATAGAAAAAGAGGGAATCCTCCCTAACACATTTTATGAGGCCAGCATCATCCTGATACCAAAGCCTGGCAGAGACATAACCAAAAAAGAGAATTTCAGACCAATATCCTTGATGAACATTGATGCAAAAATCCTCAGTAAAATACTGGCAAACTGAACCCAGCAGCACATCAAAAAGCTTATACACCATGATCAAGTGGGCTTCATCACTGGGATGCAAGGCTGGTTCAACATACGCAAATCAATAAATGTAATCCAGCATATAAACAGAACCAAAGACAAAAACCACATGATTATCTCAATAGATGCAGAAAAGGCCTTTGACAAAATTCAACAACCCTTCATGCTAAAAACTCTCAATAAATTAGATATTGATGGGACATATCTCAAAATAATAAGAGCTATTTATGACAAACCCACAGTCAATATCATACTGAATGGGCAAAAACTGGAAGCATTCCCCATGAAAACTGGCACAAGACAGGGATGCCCTCTCTCACCACTCCTATTCAACATAGTGCTGGAAGTTCTGGCAAGGGCAATCAGGCAGGAGAAGGAAATAAAGGGTATTCAGTTAGGAAAAGAGGAAGTCAAATTGTCCCTGTTTGCAGATGACATGATTGTATATCTAGAAAACCCCATTGTCCCAGCCCAAAATCTCCTTAAGCTGATTAGCAACTTCAGCAAAGTCTCAGGATACAAAATCAATGTACAAAAATCACAAGCATTCTTGTACACCAATCACAGACAGAGAGCCAAATCATGAGTGAACTCCCATTCACAATTGCTTCAAAGAGAATAAAATACCTAGGAATCCAACTTACGAGGGATGTGAAGGACCTCTTCAAGGAGAACTACAAACCACTGCTCAATGAAATAAAAGAGGACACAAACAAATGGAAGAATATTCCATGCTCATGGGTTGGAAGAATCAATATCGTGAAAATGGCCATACTGCCCAAGGTAATTTATAGATTCAATGCCATCCCCATCAAGCTTCCAATGACTTTCTTCACAGAATTGGAAAAAACTACTTTAAAGTTCATATGGAACCAAAAAAGAGCCCGCATCGCCAAGTCAATCCTAAGCCAAAAGAACAAAGCTGGAGGCATCACCCTACCTGACTTCAAACTATACTACAAGGCTACAGTAACCAAAACAGCATGGTACTGGTACCACAACAGAGATATAGATCAATGGAACAGAACAGAGCCCTCAGAAATAATGCCACATGTCTACAACTATCTGATCTTTGACAAACTTGACAAAAACAAGAAATGGGGAAAGGATTCCCTATTTAATAAATGGTGCTGGGAAAACTGGCTAGCCATGTGTAGGAAGCTGAAACTGGATCCCTTCCTTACACCTTATACAAAAATTAATTCAAGATGGATTAAAGATTTACATGTTAGACCTAAAACTATAAAAACCCTAGAAGAAAACCTAGGCAATACCATTCAGGACATAGGCGTGGGCAAGGACTTCATGTCTAAAACACCAAAAGCAATGGCAACAAAAGCCAAAATTGACAAATGGGATCTAATTAAATTAAAGAGCTTCTGCACAGCAAAAGAAACTACCATCAGAGTGAACAGGCAACCTACAGAATGGGAGAAAATTTTTGCAACCTACTCATCTGACAAAGGGCTAATATCCAGAATCTACAATGAACTCAAACAAATTTACAAGAAAAAAGCAAACAACCCCATCAAAAAGTGGGCGAAGGACATGAACAGACACTTCTCAAAAGAAGACATTTATGCAGCCAAAAAACACATGAAAAAATGCTCATCATCACTGGCCATCAGAGAAATGCAAATCAAAACCAC
>NW_026652289.1:27826010-27871127 GCF_009828535.3 Hylobates moloch | reverse complement strand
AGGGGGGAGGGACAGCATTAGGAGATATACCTAATGCTAAATGACGAGTTAATGGGTGCAGCAAAACAACATGGTATATGGATACATATGTAACAAACCTGCACATTGTGCACATGTACCCTAAAACCTAAAGTATAATAATAATTTTTAAAAAAAAGAAATTAAAAAAAAAAAAAAAAGAAGAGACGTGGTTTTGCCATGTTGGCCAGGCTGGTTTTGATCTCCTGACCTCAAGTGATCCGCATGCCTCAGCCTCCCAAAGTGCTGGTATTACAGGTGTGGGCCACTGCGCCCAGTCCTAGAGGCTTTCAAAAATGTAGGCCAGGAGCGGTGGCTCACACCTGTAATCTCCGCACTTTGGGAGGACTAGGAGGGCGGATTACTTAAGGCCAAGAGTTCAAGACTAGCCTGGCCAATATGGCAAAACCCTGTCTCTACTATACCAAAAAATTAGCTGGGTGTGGTGGTGTGCCTGTAGTCTTAGCTACTTGGAAGGCTGAGGCATGAGAACCACTTGAACCCGGGAGACAGAGGTTGCAGTGAGCCAAGATCATGCCACTGCACTTCAGCCTGGGTGACAGAATGACTCTATCTAAAAAAAAAAAAAAAGTTCAAAAAAGTACAATATGCCTTCCTTTAATCCTTGAGAATTTGAAGTTGTTTTCTTTTAATATAAAACAAATTTGATCTATAATTATACAGCCAAGAATTAGCAAACATCTGCAGAAAACCTCTAATAAAATGCAAAGACCACAATAAAGAAACAGAAAGGAAAACTTAGGAAAAATAGAAACTATGCCAGGAGAAGAAAACAAAAAAAATTTTATATATAAAATTAAAATAAGAATCTATACTTTTAAAAAGAACATTCAGAAAACAAGTAAAATGAAAACATAAATTAAAAAGTCATTTATGTGGATGTGGAGAGAGAGGGAGTATGTTAGTATTTAGGAAACTTACCACAGATTTGAGCTAAAATAAGAGAGAAATTTTGGACATTTAAAAGCCATACAAAGAGACCAAACGTTTTAGCAAATAGAGAGTAAGTCACTGAAGAAATAAGTTTGTTAATTACCCAGAACTCTCAGATAAGTTTCCTGGTTGAAAAAGTTAATTACACATACAGCATAATAGACAAAAATAGAACCATGTCCATCATGAAATTTCAGGAAAATGGCACAAAAAAGATCCTAAGAGTTTCCAGAAAGAAAAGAGAAAAAAAAAAAAAAGTACAGGTTATATACAAAGAATGCCTTCAGACTTCTCACCAAGAAGACTAGAAAGTAAAAGGCAATAGAACAATTGCCTTAGAAATTCTGCAGGTACATTTTTCCCGAAACTCAAATACTATATCCAGGTAAACCCTCCATTGACTGTGATGATAGAGAGTCAAGAAAATAGCTTTCAGACATGCAAGGACTGAAAAAAGTTGCCTCCTGTGCATTCTTCGTCAGGATGCTGCTAAAAGATTAAGCCCATTAATAGGAGGGAATAAATCAAGAAAGAGGAAAGTATGAAATACAGGGAAAAGGAGATTCAACATGAGAAAGGGATGGTGGGACTCTACTAGATGATATAAACAGTGACCCCAGAATGACAGCTGTACACTGGCATAGAGGACTAGTTCCAACTGCAGTTAGTCAAAATTTCTTCTCTGGAAGAAATTTCTCCCGGTACAATGTAATTGCTAGAATATCCCCGGATAATTGGCAAAGGCTTTGTGTTAAATAGCATGTTTTCCAAACTGGGATGTACTGACAGCGAGAGAGAGCATTGCTGTTTATCACACCAGACAAACAGGCATAGACTGGGATGAATGGTCAGAGTGGTATAAACAAAAGAATCTTCAAGAAAGGAAAATGGTCAGAGTGGTATGAACAAAAGGAACATTATGATTACAAACCTGTGAATATCTCTCATAATACATGAATGCTGACTTTTAATCCAAACAAAATTACAGCATAATCATAGTGAAAAAATAAGTAAATATATGGAAGGAGTGGATAGGTGTGGTGAAGATGGGGAAGGAAAGAAAACAAAATCCTCATCTTCTACAGTGAGAAACTGATAGACAATGCATAAAACTGAAAAATAGAGTAGTCCTATAAGCATGTTATTTAGAGGCAAAAAAGTAAATACAAACTGGGCACAGTAGTGTGCACCTGTAGTCTCAGCTACTTGGGAATGCTGAGGTGGGAGGATCACTTGGGCCCTGGAGTTTGAGGCCAGCCTAAGCAACAAAGTGGAAATTCATCTTTAAAAAAAAAAAGAAGAAAGGAGGGAAGGAAGGAGAAAGAGACAGAGGGTGAGGAATGAAGGAAGGAAGGGAAGTGGGGGAGGGAGAAAGGAAGGAACAAAGGAAAGAAAGAGAGAAAGAGAAAAGGGAAAGAAGGAAGGAAGGAAAGAGAAGGGAAGGGAGGGAGGGAGGGAAGGAAGGAAAGAAAGAAGGAAAGAAAGAAAGAAAGAAGAGAAAGGAAAGAAAGAAAGAAAGAGAGACAGAGAGAAGGAAAGAAGGAAGGAAGGAAGGAAGGAAGGAAGGAAGGAAGGAAGGAAGGAAGGAAAGGAAAGGAGGGAGGGAGGAAGGAAGGAAGGGAGAGAAAGAGAAAGAAGGAAAGAAGAAAGAGAGAGAGAGAAAGAAAGAGAAAGGAAGGAAGGAAAGAAAGAAAGAAAGAAAGAAAGAAAGAAAGAAAGAAAGAAAGAAAGAAAGAGACAGAGAAAGGGAGGGAGGGAGAAAGGAAGGAAGGGAGGGAGAAAGGAAGGAAGGGAGGAAGGAAGGAAGGGAGGAAGGAAGGAAGGAAGGAAGGAAGGAAGGAAGGAAGGAAGATAGGAAGATGAGGGAATGTAGTTTTCCCTAGGGAGAAGAAGATAGGCAGACAGGAACAGGGAACTGCTGTTTTTCATAATTATTTGACTCTTTCAGCTTTATACATTTATATCTTTGATATGAACAAAAAGTAAAAACAAAAATAAAGATGGGAGAGAGAGGAAAGAAGGGAGGGAGGGAGAGAGCAACATATCTAGTTTTCATCTAGTATAACTGAAAAATGTCAATAGAAATATCAAATCCAAGCTACATTTGACAGGATTTTCCAAAGTGTAGTTTATTTTGCTTTGGTGAGTTGCAGGGAAAGGGCAGGCAGAGTCTACGTAAAAGAAACAATCCTCCTTCGCGTTTACAAGAATAAGGAAACGAGGCAAACTGAGCTGATGCTGGAGCATGCCTTGTAGTTATATATTCAGAAATGGGCCACTCCGCAGTGTGTGTTTGCAAAGCCGCAAAGCCATGAACAGTGGGCCTTTAATTTTCTCCGTGGGATTTTCAATAACCAACAGATGTTACAGAGCAATCTATAAAATGAAATTGTGAAAATAAAGGGAAAAAATCCACCCACACCTTTTCTTTCTTTGCTATGTTCTTGTGGTTGCGGCTACTTCACCCAAACAGATATTGCCTTTTATGAAGCCACCAACCGCCTGTTTGTAATTTGATTTTCAGAAATCTTAGCCAACATGTTCTGATTAGGCCTAAAGAAAATATGGTGTCGCTAATACCTCTTCATCACTGACTCACCTCCTTCAGGGGTTTGGGAAAAGGCTATTTTTTTTTTTTTTCTAAATTTCATCAGTGATATACTTGTGCAATGCCCTGTGTGAAGACTATTATCAGAGGCTGCCTCCTGGTAGATATGTACCCCCTGCCCTCAAACTCTCTACTATAGGTACATATTTTCTTATCTTCTCTGAGCGTCACTTACTTTAAAAGCCATTAAAAAAATCAATAGGTACAAAAAAATTCACTCAGCACAAATTCCTAACGAAGGTGTTCAAAGCACCTTTTTTTCTTTTTTTAATAGAGTCTTACTCTGTTGCCCAGGCTGGAGTACAGTGATGCAATCGTGGCTCACTGCAGCTAATTGTTTAATTTTTGTAAAGGCAGGGTCTTGCTGTGTTGCCCAGGCTGGTCTCAAACTCCTCATCTCAAGCAATCCTCCCACCTCGGCCTCTCGAAATGCTGCAAATACAGGCATGAGCCACCGCATCGGCCTAGAACTTTTTTTTTTTTTGAGACAGAGTCTTGCTCTGTCGCCCAGGCTGGAGTGCAGTGGTGCGATCTCAGCTCACTGCAACCTCCACCTCCGGGATTCAAGTGATTCTCCTGCCTCAGCCTCCCAAGTAACTGGGATTACAGATGCGCACCACCACACCCAGCTAATTTTTAGTAGAGACGGGGTTTTGCCATGTTGGCCAGGCTGGTCTCGAACTCCGGACCTCAGGTGATCCACCCACCTCGGCCTCCCAAAGTGCTGGGATTACAGGCGTGAGCCGCCATGTCTAGCCGTGCATTTTTTTTTTTTTTTATAGACTCCACTATAAAACATTGACTAATTCAACTCACATCCTTGAACTTAAAAACAGAGAAACAATCTAACTTACTGTCAACAATTGCTGCAGGCCGTGGGACGCCCCCTGCTTTTATGGCACCATGGACCCAGCATTTAGGGGAGGCGGTAGAGACGCATCTAGGACTGAATTCCTACTCCACAAGTGTCTAGCTGTGTAATTTTTTAGGTATTAATCATGCCATACTTCAGTTTCTCTATCTGTAAAGTAAAAACAGTAAGGCCCAGCCAGGAGCTGTGGCTCATGCCTGTAATCATAATACTTTGAGAGGCTGAGGCAGGTGGATCACCTGAGGTCAGGAGTTTGAGACCAGCCTCATCAACATAGCAAAACACCATCTCTAACAAAAACTAGCCAGGTGTGGTGGCGTAAGCCTGTAATCCCAGATACTTGGGAGGCTGAGGCAGGAGAATCGCTTGAACCCGGGAGGCGGAGGTTGGTTTGCAGCGAGCCGAGAGATCACACAACTTCACTCCAGCCTGGGCAAAAGAGCAAAACTCCGTCAAAAAAAGAAAAAACAGTAAGGCCTTCACATATGCTTTACCACAGTAAGTGGCTTACTTCAGTAAGGCAATCAACAAATACAAAACTCTCTTTCCTCTTATTTCTTGGGGCATGGGGAAAGCGTATGCAGGCATGCCTACTTTCCCTTTCACATGACCCAGGTTCTGCACTGTCTCCTCTTATTTGGGATATGAGAAGAAAGGGAAGATGTCAGCCAATGAAAGACATCGTCGTGAGCTTGCATTCAATTCACATTAAAGGATCTGGAAAATCAGATCAATCCCCTGGGTTCTGCCCTTTCACTCAAGAGTCTGGACTTTGTTAAATCACAGGCAGATATATGTTTTTTTCTGGTGACACTTTCAAATCAAAGGCCAGTGAGAGCCAGCAGGATTTCTCTCTTTGAAAAGGGTTTCTAAACAGAAATTACAGGACAATGGTAACTCACTTGTGTCCCTTTAGGAAAAGTAGTAAAGAAAAACCATAAGCCATACAACAGACAAATAAATTAGCAGATTATAACCAGGAATTCCTCATCTTTTCTTCTTGGGTATTGTCTATATTATGATCTTGCATTTGTATAGAATGGAATACACAAAAATCTTAGGGCCTAGAACAATATTAGAGGCACTTAAAACCAGTAACCCCAATTTACAGACATAGAAACTGTTCACAGAGATCGATAGCCTTTTCCAATTTACTACAGTGGGTCTTATTAGCAGTGGGTCTTATTTCTATCCATGCACTTTACTCTTTAGCTTACAATTCACTAGCTTTAGCTTGCAATTTCAGACACAATGCAATTCATACACAATGCAATTCACAATTTAGCTTGCAATTCACTAGCTTTAGCTTGCAATTTCATACACAATACAATTGTGTGTGAAAACTGTATTTTTGCGTGCCAGAGATTTATATCACTATATTATTCTGTCATTTAGGAATTAGCTAATAGGCTTTACTTTTATTTTAAGGAACGCTCAATAAAAGTTCTGCTTTTTATTTAAGTAAAAAGTGTCAAAGGGCCGAGCACAGTGGCTCATACCTGTAATCCCAGCACTTTGGGAGGCTGAGGCAGGTGGATCAGGCTGGGAGTAACATAACCTACAGATAGCCCTGCAGGGTCAGCCAGTGAAACATTGAGATCAGGAGTTCAAGACCAGCCTGGCCAACATGGTAAAACCCTGTTTCTACCAAAAAATACAAAAATTAGCCAGGTGTGGTGGTGGGCATCTGTAGTCCCAGCTACTTGGGAGGCTGAGGTGGGAGGATCGCTTTAACTCAGGAAGCGGAGGTTACAGTAAGCGGAGATCACACCACTGCACTACACAGCCAGGGTGACAGAGTAAGACCCTGTCTCAAAAAACAAAAAAAGTTAAAGGGTGAGTGTAAAAGGACAGGCTGGGTGTTTGGGGAATCAAATAGAAAATAAGGAAATTGTCTAACACTTTGTTGGCAAGTCTAGAAATAAAAACGAGACTGTTTTTTCTGTTTCTTTCCTCCTTTGTATCGTCCTTAGGCTCCCCTCTGAAGGCAGAAATGTCAAAGATGCTTTACTAAAACCCAAAAAGTTGCTATGCAACCCATATTTAAAATTATTTCTTCCTACCTAGAATCCCAGGGATCTATAATTTTGCCATCTAAGAGAGAAACATGCCACGTCAGAAGGAAGGAGAATACGACAGCAGATTTTGGAATCAATTGTCAATGTAGTTTTCTAGCTTGCCATGGCTTCTTAGACACTGTTTGAGCAAATCTCACAAATGGAACTGATTTACCATAAAAATGTGCCTAATTTCCATTAAATCTTGTTCATTGCTTTACTGAGGCACTGAAGTCACCAGTGTTTCACTGGTTGACCCTGCAGGGCTATCTCTAGGTTATGTTACTCCAGGAAATGAATTGTGTACAAAAGAGGCCTTGGAGGAAGCCATTTTATTCACATCAGTTGTTTTGCACATTGCTTAAACTAGAGATGTTAGCAGCTCCTTAAAGAGAGCAGCGTTCGCCAGACCCTTGGGACAATAGTGGGAAATGGAAGTTACTCTGTCATATGCTTGATAGAACCATGTCGGTTGAGAAACGTTTCTATCATGCATAGGGCAAGATACAAGAAATCTGTTTTCAGAGCCTTCACGGGATAAATGAAGGCTTAAGAGCCCTTCATATCTCAGTTAAAATACCAGAGCTGCTATTTGCCCTTGATGAAGTTAACCTTCAAAAGTCATTTCCTTCTTCTAGAATAGGCATGAACTAACTCAAGGGGTTATGATGAGAATTAAATTTTAAAATCATATGTAAGGTGCTCATCCCAGATGTGGTCATCAGTATGTACATAACAAATGCCAGCAATCTTTTTGATTACAGTGATGATGATTATTCTAATTGAGGCACTGCAATTTACCAGCAGTGTGTCCTTGAAAGCATATTTTCTTCAATTGGAAAATGAGGATAATAGTATTTACCTTGCAGAGTTGTTCTGAGAACTAGAAATGCTGTATGGAAAGTAGCCACAGTATCTAGCCTCGCACAGGTAGACTCTTGATAACTTGTTGTTCTTGCTATTTTCACTGCCACCTATTATTTATATAACAATCTGTTTAAACTTGAGAGAAGCCATGTTTCATATAGAGGCTGGCTTTTCTTGATATAATAAGTTTTATACACTGTTCTATTTGATAAATGTTCACTAAAGAGAGTAGATTTCCCTTTGTCTCGTAAGTCTCTATTCAAGTTACCCTAAGCATAATTCCCAAAAGAAAGTTTTGGTTAAAATCAAACCGGTGTCCACTACTAACAGCAGAGCTTATCAGCACCACCGTGAAAAAGACACACAAAAAATTCCCCAGCTAACTGAGATATGCGCCGTCAGCAGTTTGGTCAAGGCAGGAAACCAACCAGGGTTAGAGGGCCTAGAGAGCATTTTATTCTCTTTGGCCTCAACCTTCTAAATATCTTATTGCCACATACAGTTTATTAGTCATAGAAGAATGGGCTTTATTCGAGTAACATTTTGCAGAAGCTGTTAGCCATCTGGTCTGCCCACATTAGACACCAGATTCTTGATTCGATTATCAGTTGGAGCCACATGGTTCCAGCACATCTCTTAAACAACGCCAAAATACATCCTTTTCAATTAAGAAAAAGAGAGGAAGTTAGTGGAGAACGCAGAGCTCGCAATATGGGAGAAAAACATTTCGTTGCTTTGGAAGTCCAAAGTTCCGCCTTATTTTGGCTCTGCACTACCAGTACACCCTTCCCTACCAGTTCAACCTCCTAGGCATCTATGGCTTAATAATTCCTTCACCAGAATTAACAATGTCCTTCTGCAGCCCTCTCCAGGCTCTAGAATTCTAAAAGACATTCTCTTCAACTTGGCCAATTTTTTCTCAACCAGACATATGTTTCTAAAGATTTTTGAATTGATTGATAAAGTTAAACCCTCCTTCAGGGAAGTTAGGCCTCTTTACAAACTGTTCTCTGATGTATCAGTTTCGTTTCCCTGTATTAGCCTGGGTTTCCTGAGACAAGGTGAGAGGAATTTAGGGGCAGTAATCCTAAGGAACAAGAGTAAGGGACTTAGTAGAAAGGAATTGAGGAGAGAAAGTCAAACCAAACGTATGTTACAAAACGTCATCACTATGGGCAACAGAGCCTTGATCCTCCCACCTCCTGGAAACTCTCTGAGAAGTCATGTTGATGTGATGCCGGGTTATCAACCTGGGGGATGAAAAAGCAGAGGACTCATCCAGTCGCCCATCTTCTACTGGTCAAGCATTGCCACATGGAGGGTTCATACTTCCTCCGTTTTAGGTTTGTCCATGCATCAGAATGGCAGAACACGTTCCCCCAGGCATCTCTACAGGGCTGTGACAAAGAAGCCCACAGCAGAAAGCACACACTCACAGTGCAACTAAGACAGGGGGAAGTCTAGTTTCACCTGCCATGCCTGGTAGCCACAGCAATGACTGGATTAAAAATGATTAGAGTTTCCAGAAAGCTAAATACACAGAGGCCAGTAGGAAAATGAAGAAGAATTCGCCCAAGTGCCGAGAGGGTGGCACACCCCTTCCAGACCTCACCCTTTATCTTTTCATCTGGATGTTTATCCTTTAAAATGTCCTTCTTAGGGTCAGGTGCAGTGGCTCATGCTTGTAATCCCAACACTTAGGAAGGCCGAGGCAGGCAGATTGCTTGAGCCCAGGAGCTCCAGACCAGCCTGGGCAACATAGCAAGACCTTGTTTCTAGAAACAATTAAAAAAAAAAATTAGCGCCGGGCGCAGTGGCTCAAGCCTGTAATCCCAGCACTTTGGGAGGCCAAGACGCGCGGATCACCTGAGGTCAGGAGTTTGAGACCAGCCTGACCAACATGGAGAAACCATGTTTCTACTAAAAATACAAAATTAGCCGGGCGTGGTGGCCCATGGGTGTAATCCCAGCTACTCGGGAGGCTGCCGGAGGGGTTGCAGTGCCAAGTTGCCCTTATCCAGCCTGGGCAACAATGAAATCCATCTCAATTTTTTTTTAATTAGCTGGGCATGGTGGCACAGGCAGTCCCGGCTACTCAGGAGACTAAGGTGGAAGGATCACTTGAGCCTGGGAGGTCAAGACTGCAGTGAGCCATGATTGTGCCACTGCACTCCATCCTGAGCAACATAAGAAGACCCTGTATCAAAAAAATTTAAAAAGGTTGGCTCTAAGGTGATAGAAAGCAGATCAGAGAGGTGACCCTGATGTTCACATGACCTCAATGGGAAGATTCACATTAATAAGGCACTCTTCAATATTTCATCAACCTTCACAAACTGTAAAGAAAACTTTATCACTTCCATTTCGTAATCTGAATCTTGTTTGGGGTGAGAGATATAGTTTTTTTGACAGTTAATGTATATTTTTAAAACTTTCCATGGAGCCTGTTACTTCACAAATTATTTTTAAATTATACATTTTAAAAGTGGATTTTTAAAATATTTATTGAACATTTATTATCCTAGATATTTTTGAAGAGGCAGAATACAAAAAGAACAAAATGAGGTCCTTTCCTTCAACAAGCTTATTAACTACTCAGAGGAGACGGGGTAAGACAGATAATTAAAGAGGTTGAATGAAGCTAATAGAAGGAGTAGAACCAATAATGAATGTACTCTAAATTTGTAGCAGTTACTCAGCAGACAGTCATCAATGCTTCAGAATCCTAGCCAGATGTACAGAAATATTATAGATTGACCTGACATACATAGAAACAAACATGATACAAAAACAAACAAGAAAAGAAACTATTTTCAGAAGCCAAAATTTTAAACTGCCCTGTAGGGCTGAGGCTTTAACACCCGTTAGAGAATAGAGGATGTAGCTTCAGGGGCTAAAAGTGGAGGAGCTTAAATTGAGTCACCAGGTAATACTGAGAATCACAAAAAAAGCTTCCCAACTTATGAAAAGTGCATTTAGAAAAAGTATCCAACTAACCAAAGTAACAGAAAACAATCTTGCTATCTACATACAAATTTAAGCCACTCACAAAGTGCAAAATTTACAAGCCAAAAAAATTAATGCGTCATTCAGACTAGTGAAATTGCTAGGGTTCAAGTAGAAGAAAACTAAAAACTCATCTTTTACAATCATAACCAGGAAATGCAGAGGCTTTCAACAAAATTCTTCACTGCAAATGGGTCAGCATAAAAAATTACAATCTTTATAAAGAAATGAACCACCATAATGGAGAATTAGCAGATACAGCAAAGGGAAAAAAATGTCACTTTGAAAACTAAGTGGTAGAATAATCTGAAAGAGACTCTAAAATAAGTTTGTGTGCATCAGTTAGCTTTTGCTGCATAACAAAGTTCCCCAGGATTTAATGGCTTAAAACAACAACTACCTCATTTTTGCAGTCAGCAATTAGAGTGATTCTTCTAGGCTGGGCTGGTCTGGGCTGGGATAATTACTCAGGTGGGCTCCCTCCTGTTCATCTTATGGATTGGCCAGGTCTGACTGCTTTAAGTTGGTGTTGTCTGGGATGAATGGGACTCCTGGAGCCCCTTTCCATGTAGTCTCTACAGCAAGCTAGTGAGGGTTTGTTCCCATGGTAATCTGAGGATTCCAAGAAAGTAAACAGAATTGTGGAAAACTTATTGAGCCTTAGGCTCAGAATTCGTACCATGCCTTATCTCCCACAATCAGTTGGCCTAAATGAGTCACAGGATCTATTAGTCAATTCTCACATTACTAATAAAGACATACCCAAGACTGAGTAATTTATAAAGGAAAGAGGCTTAATGAACTCACAGCTCCATATGGCTGAAGAAGCCTCACAATCGTAATGGAGATGAAGGAAGAGCAAAGGGACGGACGTCTTACATGGAAGCAGGCAAGAGAGCGCTTGTGCAGGGGAACTCCCGTTTATAAAACCATCAGATCTCACGAGACTTACTCACTACCACAAGAACAGTATGGGGATAACCACCCCCATGATTCTATTATCTCCACCTGGCTCACTATTGACACCTGGGGATTATTACAATTCAAGGTGAGATCTGGGTGAGGACGCAGCCAAATCTTATCACAGGCCAGTCCAGATTGAAGAGTTACAAAGATAGACTGGCCTTCTTAGTGGAAGGGAAAGAATCTGTGATCATTTTTCTGCAACTTGCCATAATGATGTAATAACTTAAAAAGATAAAACAAGAAATAGGAACTAATCAAGGAAGAGGCCTGATATGGTTTGGCTGTGTCCTCACCCAACTCTTAGCTTGAATTGTAGCTCCCATAATTCCCACATGTTGTGGGAGGGACCTGGTGGGAGATAATTGAATCATCCCCATACTGTTTTCATGGTAGTGAATAAATCACACAAGAGCTGATAGCTTTATAAGGGGAAACCCCTTTCACTTGGTTCTTATTCTCTCTTGCCTGCCACCACATAAAGATGTGCCTTTTGCCTTCCATCATGATTGTGAGGCCTCCCCATCCATGTGGAACTGAGTCCATTGAACCTCTTTCTCTTTATAAATTACCCAGTCCTGGATATGTCTTTATCAGCAGCATGAAAACAGACTAATACAAAGCCAGTATGCAAAAACAACTGGAAAATTTGGGGAAAAAAAAAAAAAAAGGCCGGCGCAGTGGCTCATGCCTGTAATCCCGGCACTTTGGGAGGCCAAGCTAGGCAGATAACCTGAGGTCAGGAGTTCGAGACCAGCCTGACCAACATGGAGAAACCCTGTCTCTACTAAAAATACAAAATCAGCCAGGCATGGTGGTACATACCTGTAATCCCAGCTACTTGGGAGGCTGATCAGGAGAATCGCTTGAACCCAGGAGGTGGAGGTTGCAGTGAGCTGAGATCGTGCCTTTGCACTCCAGCCTGGGCAACAAGGTGAGACTCCATCTCAAAAAAAAAAAGAATCTTCCTCAAGTGTCAAAGTAGAAAAGAAGGGATCTAAATACCTCATCAATCATTAAAGCTCTTCCCTATACTCAAGGATCTCTCAACCCCAATTTCCAGAATTATCCTCCTTCTACTCCTCCATGTGTCAGCCAAAGCATCTCACTCTCCACAGATGGTTTTGCTTCTAAGTTTCCTTCTGTGCAGAATATATCTTTTCTACCAAACTGCTCAATATTTCAATACCTCCTTTCAAACTTCTATTTATTCCAAATACCTTTTCTTCCATGGAAATTAAAAATAGAAGTAATAGTATTTATGATTATTTATGGATTATAGTACTTAAGATTCTTTATCATGTTTCAGCTACTGTTCTAAGTACATTGCATGAATTCTGTTACCTATTCCTACAACACCTTCTCAAGGTAAATACCATTAAAGATCCATTTACAGAAGGAGAAAAAAAATCTGTATCTTCCTGACTCATACTTTTCACAATCTGCATGTTAACTTCCACTCTAAAGTATTATTTCTCAATTCCCCTAAAGATGTGATTTCTCTAACTTTTGGCTTTTTATTTTTCTTTAAACAGACTGACAATAGCAGGTATTGGGGAGGGTGCAGAGCAACTTACACACTGCAGGTGGGAGTGTAAATTGATATAATGACTTTGGAAACCAGTCCACTATTCTCTCTGAAATGAAGGTACACATATCCTATGATCAGAAATTCAAGCACTATGCTAGGAGATACCAAACAAATGCATGCATATGCACTAAGAAACAGATCAGCATTTTTTTAATAATCCCAGTCTTGAAATAATTCAAGTATCCATTAATAGAAAATGGATAACTAAGTTCATATATTGTAAGATGGAGTACTATATTGCAATAAAATTTAACAAACTACAAATACATGATGAGCATGGGTGCATATTAAGCACATAATGAGTGAAAGATGTAAGACACAAAATATAGTGCATGACTCCATTTATATAGAGTGAAAAAAAGAAGGCAAAATGAAAGTTCATTGTTTGGGGATGCATGCTTAGGAGAGAAAACTGTAAACCAATGCAAAAAGGCTGTTGACTTAAACGTTAGTAAAGTTCTTTCTCCATATGGTAGAGAAGAAGTCATGTCTAGGAGGAAACATTTGGGGACCTTCTAGGTTCTGGCAATGTCCTATTTCATGACCCTTCCAGTGGTTCCATGAGCATTTGCTTAACGATCATTCATTAGGCTGTACAATCTTGTTTTGTGCACATTCCTATACATTTGCATGTTATATTTCACAACAAAAATGTTTAAAGAAGAAATAACAAAGATATGTAATGTTATTTCATATGATATGGAAGCTAAAGGTAGGTAGTTGAGCATTCAACATGATCACACTACTGCCTCTTGGAACACTAACAGTATCTCTTGCGTTAGTTCAGATCCTCCAAAAGCAGACATGAAGATGGGATTAAATATGCAAGAGATTTATTTGAAACACCTCTTAGAGAAGGAATGAGGGAAGCTAGAAGAGGCAAGGCCGGCCTTCAGACAATGATACAAGTTCTGACAGTTTGAAGGTGAGAGGACAGAAAGGGTTGAATAAGTAGAGTCTCAGAATGCAGGGACATTTTAAGAAGCTTCAGCCAGGCAAATGAGACATATTCAAGCCAAAGGCACCCTGTGGAAGACACCTGCTCTTTGCAGGGTTTGACCTGCCTTAATGTCCCTGCCATTCTCAGGTATTGGCTGAGAGCAGCTTGTGGGAAATGTAGCCTTTGAAGAAATGCAATGACAGATGCAGAGCCCAGCAGCTGTGCACCAATTACACCTTCCCCACAGCAGGAGATCTGAGCAGCACATTTCCATAACTGCTAAATCCACTAAAAGTGATGTAAATTGTGAAAAATCAAATACAGCAATGCAAATAAATAAGAAACACAAAACAATGTGAATTGCGTAATTACTAACTTATGGTATAAATATGAATAATGAATCCACTAATAAAGTTTTATGATCATTTCAGTCAGTAAATCATTGAATATTTATAAAATATTATATGACTATTACTCTCATTATTACTATAACATATTGTTAGCCTGCATTGAAGACTAGGGAAACTAGATTTCATATCCACTGAGTTCTTTTTTTTTTTTTGATGTCATGAATTTTATTTATTTATTTATTTTTTATATTATTATACTTTAGGTTTTAGGGTACATGTGCACAATGTGCAGATTTGTTACATATGTATCCATGTGCCATGTTGTTTTGCTGCACCCATTAACTCGTCATTTAGCATTAGGTATATCTCCTAATGCTGTCCCTCCCCCCTTCCCCACCCCACAACAGTCCCCGGAGTGTGATGTTCCCCTTCCTGTGTCCATGAGTTCTCGTTGTTCAATTCCCACCTATGAGTGAGAACATGCGGTGTTTGGTTTTTTGTCCTTGCGATAGTTTACTGAGAATGATGGTTTCCAGTTTCATCCATGTCCCTACAAAGGACGTGAACTCATCATTTTTTATGGCTGCATAGTATTCCATGGTGTATATGTGCCACATTTTCTTAATCCAGTCTATCAATGTTGGACATTTGGGTTGGTTCCAACTCTTTGCTATTGTGAATAGTGCCACAATAAACATACATGTGCATGTGTCTTTATAGCAGCATGATTTATAGTCCTTTGGGTATATACCCAGTAATGGGATGGCTGGATCAAATGGTATTTCTAGTTCTAGATCCCTGAGGAATCACCACACTGACTTCCACAATGGTTGAACTAGTTTACAGTCCCACCAACAGTGTAAAAGTGTTCCTATTTCTCCACATCCTCTCCAGCACCTGTTGTTTCCTGACTTTTTAATGATGGCTAGCCATATGTAGAAAACTGAAACTGGATCCCTTCCTTACACCTTATACAAAAATTAATTCAAGATGGATTAAAGACTTACATGTTAGACCTAAAACCATTAAAATCCTACAAGAAAACCTAGGCAATACCATTCAGGACATAGGCGTGGGCAAGGACTTCATGTCTAAAACACCAAAAGCAATGGCAACAAAAGCCAAAATTGACAAATGGGATCTAATTAAACCAAAGAGCTTCTGCACAGCAAAAGAAACTACCATCAGAGTGAACAGGCAACCTACAGAATGGGAGAAAATTTTTGCAACCTACTCATCTGACAAAGGGCTAATATCCAGAATCTACAATGAACTCAAACAAATTTACAAGAAAAAAACAAACAACCCCATCAAAAAGTGGGTGAAGGACATGAACAGACACTTCTCAAAAGAAGACATTTATGCAGCCAAAAAACACATGAAAAAATGCTCATCATCACTGGCCATCAGAGAAATGCAAATCAAAACCACAGTGAGATTCCACTGAGTTCTGAGATTGGCAGGTAACATACTGAGTGATTGTATTAGTCCGTTCTCATGCTGCTATAAAGAACTGCCCAGAGACTGGGTAATTTATAAAGAAAAGAAGTTTAATTGACTCATGGTTCCGCGTGGCTGGGGAAGCCTCCGGAAACTTACAATCACGGTGGAAGGGGAAGCAAACATGTCCTTCTTCACATGATGGCAGGAAGAAGGAGAGCCAAGTGAAGCTGAGCTTCTGCTCCTTATAAAACCATCAGATCTCATGAGAACTCACTCTCTCTCACGGGAATAGCATGGGGATAGCTGACCCCATGATTCACTTACCTCCCGCCAGGCCCCTCCCATGACACGTGGGGATTATGGGAACTACAATTCAAGATAAGATTTGGGTGGGGACACAGCAAAACTATGTCAGTGATTTCGATTCCTAAAGCCCCGAGAAGCCAGTTGAACACTTCTATTCAAAGCATTTGGCTTTGTCTTTCAACCCTGATAACCAAGATGATAAAGAATATCCCAGCATGTGGGGATGTGTCAATCTTTATTGGTGTCCTGGTCTAGAATTTGAACAGCCTAGAGCAGGAGTCCCCAACCCCCAGTACCGGTCTGTGGCCTATTAGGACCTGACCACACAGCAGGAGGTGAGCCACCAGGTTAGCAAGCATTACTGCCTGAGCTCCACCTCCTAACAGATCAGTCTCCCATCACCCCCAGACGGGATCGTCTAGTTGCAGGAAAACAAGCTCAAGGCTCCCACTGATTCTACATTATGGTGAATTGTATAATTATTTCATTACATATTACAATGTAATAATAATGGAAATAAAGTGCACAATAAATGTAATGCACTTGAATCATCTTGAAATCATCCTCTGCCCCACTTCTGGTGGAAAAATTGTCTTCCACAAAACCCATCCTGGTCCCAAAAAGATTGCTGACCACTGGTCTAGAGAAATTTGACTTTTAATTAAAGGCATTTAACTTGAAGTTGCCACATTGCAACAGAAAGTAAACAAGCTACCAACCCAATCCCATGTGATTTAATGGTAATGATAGAGTGTTAAGAAAATAACTAGTTCTAACAATAAGGGTTCCCAACCCCTGTGCCTAAAGCAGAAGGAGAAAACAGCAGGCATTCATGCTGGACACTCAGGTTTCTCTGGAATATTTTGTTCTCTCATTGTGTTTGTCATACCATGATTGTGCTATTTAGAATTCACTTTCATTAGTAGACTAGGAAGAGTCTACAAATAATGAAAGTCATTAATGGCGGAAATTGAGAAAACTGGTGTGTGTTTCTTGGTGGCTGTTGTTTCACTGAAACTTATCTATCCTTGGGTAATGCCATGGTTTAACAGGGGAAATGTTCAGATTTCAACCTTGAACTTGTAATTGTGCACCTGTTTCAATAGGTGAAATGCCTGCTAAAATAAAAAGAAAAAACCTCCTTGGAAATTAGGTCAGAGGTCGTTTATTACATTTTGAAGTAAATATGCTGCTTATTTCTTATTCTTTTTTTTTTTTTTTTTTTTGAGACAGAGTGTTGTTCGCCCTGGCTGGAGTGCAGTAGCATAATCTCAGCTCCCTGCAGCCTTCACCTCCTGGGTCCGAGTGATTCTCCTGCCTCAGCCTCCCGAGTAGGTGGGACTACAGGTGGCACCACCATGCCCAACTAATATTTGTATTTTTAGTACAGACGGGGTTTTGCCATATTGGCCAGGCTAGTCTCAAACTCCTGGCCTCAAGGGATCTGCCCACCTCAGCTTCCCAAAGTGCTGGGTTACAGGCTTGAGTCACCATGCCTGGCCTGCTTATTTACTCTAATAGTTCTACATTTCCTTGAGATTGTTCTCAGAAGCAATGGAGGCTATCATTTTAAAATGCAGTTACCTGTGTTGGAAACAAAATTGCAGCATTTCCTTTTTTGAGGAAATGAAGTGAAAAAGTGAGCCACTGGGTTAGTCTCCAAGTGAAGCAAGTCAGGAATTCTTGTCCCAGTGGGAGAGGATGAGTTTGTTTCCAGGCATTACATTAAATGAGAATATTTGTCTCATAACTGTAAGTGTGGGAAGAAGGATGTGTGTGGATATTGGAAAGCCAGAAGAGCCCTTGCCAGGGCAGTCTTGATGGATGAACATCCTACCTGCTAGGGAACATGAAGGAAGCCAGTCCCTCCCAGCCATCATCTTTGCTCCTACCCTGGCAGTCACAACACAAGCAAGTGATTCAGGTAGGCCAACTGGATGTTCTTGCTCAAGTCTTTGAGCTATAAATAAGTAACACAAAGTAAACAAAACAGTCAGAATCCATTCACAGCCACAGTAATGGTGATAGCGTCATGGCAAAATCACCATTGACTAGCCAGGCATCCTTATCCTCTGTAGCTGCCCTGGTTCTTGCCCTTTCGTCAAAATTTTCCTGCAGTTTTCATTGATTCCTGGAGATCTCCATACACTTCTAACAAGATTTCTTCTTGCTTAAGTTTACTACAAAAGCACTTTTGCAACAAAAGGCAACCTAACTGAACATTAGCTAAGCAGGCAAAGGGGAGCTAAAATTCTAACCCCAGTGTGGGATCAGGTCACTAAACAGGAGCTTGAGGCAGAAGCTCAGTCACAGAGAGTTAAAAGTAAACACCAATGGGAAGACAAATTGCATGGGGCTCCCCCCAGGCATCTGAATGCTAACTCTTCAACAGATTAGCTAATTCCCTTGCCAACAGCTTGTGAAGCTGAGGGTCCCCCTGCACCCTCTTCTCCGGTCAGGTATAACTCAGGAAGTGGCTACTAGTGATTCTGCCAAGAGTAAGCCAGCATGTGCTGGTCTCCATAGAAATGGAACCAGAGAAAGCAGGGATGGAGAAGCTGTGAACATCATTGGTAAAACTCTAGAACTAGCAAAAGTTAACAAGGTCAAGAGTTTCCATGGAAAGAGGGGTCTCCACTAAGTGGGAAGGTACTTATTCCTTTAAGACAGAAGGAAAAGGTGGAAAGCTAGGGAAGGAGGCAGCAGGATTGAGGATAAGAATATCTGAGGTAAGTTATATTGGTAGCTTCTATTTTGTGTGGGAAGCAAGAAGCCAGGCTGTCTGCTAAGAATGAGGGACTGAGAGAAAGAACAGAGGTTTGAAGATTAGGTAAATGCTGTCAGTGGTTACTACTGGGGAAAGTATGAATAAAGAAAAAAAAAAAAAACAATGGTCTGATGCAGTGGCTCACGCTTGTATTCCCAGCACTTTGGGAGACCAAGGCAGGCAGATTACTTGAGGTCAGGAGTTCGAGACCATCCTGGCCAACATGGTGAAACCCCATCTCTACTAAAAATACAAAAATTAGTCGGGCGTTGTGGTGGGCACCTATAATCCCAGCTACTGGGGAGGCTGAGGCACAGGAATCTCTTGAACACAGGAGGCAAAGTTTGCAGTGAGCCACGATCACACCACTGCACTTCAGTCTGGGCAACAGAGCAAGACTCCATCTCAAAAAAAAAAAAAAAAAAAGAATGGTTCATAAATCCAGGTGGATTGAAAATAACAAACACATGAATTCAGTCTAATCATGTGCTTCTCCTCCAGCAACGCCCTGCCCAGAACTATTAGCTGTGAAAATGATGGTCAGATTACTTAAAAGCTAAGAGTGTCCAGAATTAGCAGAAGGCCAAAGGGTGGAGAGAAGTGAGAGTGTTGATAAGGGGGCCACTGGGGTGTTGAAACATAGGTTTTTGGCGTATTCATGGAGGGAGGTGAAATAGGAAGAAACTGAACAAATGGGGAACCAGGAAGGAAGCCAGAACAGGAAGAGTGTGATGAAAAAGAAAAACATGTTACGTGGAAAGGCAGGAAATAGTACAGGTAGGAGAAGTGACAGGATAGGGCTTCATGATCGAAAGTAAAATCACAGATTTTAGAGAATGTGACTTCAGAAATGAGTGCTGGGGAGGAACGGAAGTAAAGGTCGTTCACTGTACCTAATGTAAAGCTATCAAGCATGACATCCCAAGAAAGTTGAAGTCACCCAGGATGATGGCAGGATTTGAGTAGAGAAGACATGTGTCTGTTGTCAGTTGTCTAAATGAGTATAAAACCATGAGTGAAGAGTCAAGCGGACAATGGCAGAAAGAAAGCAGCACAATTGGGTGGTGTGGTTTGAACGGAGGGCTAGCCTAGCACAACGGAGTAGAAATGAGGGTCAGAAAATATTTAAATCACTTTACATCAAAGAAATGTTTTAATTATCACAACTGTCACAACTGGAAGGCCAGAGGGTTTTGAAGATGATGGGTTTTGAAGGTGAATGATTTGAAGACGACCATGGCATCAAACTTTGGTTCCTTCTGTATTTGTGCTTAGCCCAGAGCTTCAACCTAACTTGACCTTGAAGTCTTAAGATGGCTTCCAGTAGCAATCAGAGCTATGTGCTCCTTGTTTACATTCAACTAAAGATAGAGAAACTGGTTTCTCATCTAACACTTTCAAAAGGAGAGAACTTTCTGAAACACCAACAGGAAATTTCTCCTTGCATCTCTTTGACTGGAATTGAGTCACATACCAACTTCTAAACCAATCACTGCCAAGAAAATAGCACTTCCTTTAGACAAGACACATCCAACTCTAGAGCGTCATATTACATTGCAACTTCTCAATAGGGGAAGGTGGGAGCAGATGTCAGGGAGTGTACCATAACCTCCACCACTCACATGCGTTTGTGACTACGAGGTTTCCTCAGCTTCTTTTTTAATGTGGCAGGTCTAGAATGGGTAACAAGTAATGACTTCAATTCTCTGAATAAACAAGTTTTGGCTTTCTATTAAAAAATCAAGTTTGTACTGGTGACTCTGGACACCATGCATAGACACAATGCATAGAAACAGAATTCTCACAATTGCAAATGGAGCTAAGAGCTACAAGCACATTTTATTCCATCTTGCAAAACTGCAGCAACCTTGTGGATCTCTTGCCAAGACACCAGGACCGTCCTTCTACGCTTTGCACTAAAATTCCAGAGATTGTCCTCCCCTACACATCCTAAACGCCATGCTGCTTGAGTGTTAGGCCTCTACCTCCTACCTGCTGAAGCTGGAGACCATAAATAATATGCAGACCATCTAGAAGTCTTTACAGACGCTTGTGGCAGTCAAGGTGCACAGACCAACCAATGCCAGTACAAATACAAGACTTTCACTGTCCTGATTAAAAACTTCTCATGGTTCCCAGACAGAGAAGAACGTCCCAACTCCTTAGAACTGCACAAACGACTAGCTGCAAACAGACACAGCCAAACACAACCAAGCATAGCAGCTTCATTGCCCACTTTGCATCCCAAATATGTCCTTGGCATCCCTGAATGCTCCTTTACATCTCTATGCTTGTGAAAATCCTCCTTCCTCTACTAAGAATTCCCTCCCCCTGCTTTTCTAACCAGTGATTCCCTTTTCTTCTGGTAGGAAATGAAATATTCCGTGCTCTGAAGTTTTCCCAGACACCTCAAGCAGCAGCTCCTCTGTTCCTCTGTGTTCCTGTAGCGATTCCCACCTGCCTCTATGGAGGTACTTCTCACACTGTTCTGTGATCATGTGTTTCTCTGTACTTGCCTCTCCTAATTAGAGTGAGAGTAACTTCAAGCAACTTTAGTCACCGTTTTATTTTTAGTGTCTGAAAAGTAAAAGGTATCTATGTTTGTTGACATAGAGATCATTTATCTTTAAAAAATACTTTTAAAGTTATAATTTGCTATGTGAAATCACTTCTTCCTACTTTGATAGCTAATTGTCTGTTATTCATTATCAGTATAACTCACTATATTAACACACCTAGCCAAACTCCACAGCAGCAACAGCCAGATATTTGGCACTTTAAAATAAAAGTCCAGTATTTTCTGACTTTTTGAACTTCGTTATTTTAAAAATTCTAGCTGGGCACGGTGGCTCACGCCTGTAATCCCAGCACTTTGGGAGGCTGAGGCGGGCAGATCACCTGAGGTCAGGAGTTTGAGACCAGTCTGACCAACATGGTGAAAGCCTGTCTCTACTAAAAATAGAAAAATTAGCCAGGCATGGTGGCATGTGCCTGTAATCCCACCTACTCAGGTGGCTGAGGCAGGAGAATCACTTGAACCCAGGAGGCAGAGGTTGCAGTGAGCCAAGATTACACCACTGCACTCCAGCCTGGGCAACAGGGCAAGACTGTTTAAAAAAAAAAAATGTAAGTAGTTAAGAATATCTTTGTGAATAAATCATTTCATTGCTCATTTGCAGCAGGAGATCTGGTATCATGCGGCCACAATTTACGACATATGCAGCTGATTGACATAGAGACACGGTGCTAAATGAGATAAAGTAAAGCAAACGAGTAGGGCAGGATGGAAGTGTCAAAACTGATCGGCCAGTATAAATTTTCAAAATGTGTGGTCAGTATTCCTGGAGGCCAAACCCACTGGATGGCTTGTTTCCAAAATAACAGTATAACCTTCCTAAGAAACTGTTTTATTGTATAAAACTACTGCATTAGGAAAAGTTAGTCACTGTGTTTACTTCATTCTTCTGCTAACAAAAGAGAAATTATTTATTTTTTTTAGATGATAAGGAAATCTTAAATGCTGTTCTCAGCTGAGAGAGGCTGAGAGAACATCAGGCCAGTTACTCCCACAACATACTTCTGAGAGCACAGAACTCCCATGTGATCTAGGGTTGCTCTTGTCTGGCCTTCTTATTTCCAAATTATGTTGACCCTTTCTCTGTTAAGGGATGACACGAGTTGAGCTTTAGATCTTGAAGTAAGGTTCATCTCCGTTTCCGAATATCACGTGAGAAACAGATGTAAAATGTAAAGCTTTCTCCTCATTTCATTCCAAATCCTGGTAGTGAGGAACTGGGAAGGGAAAGGAGGAAGGGAACAGTTTTTGAGTCCATATTATGTGCCAGGCAAGGCTTCGAGATTGCAACTTCCCCCAGGATGGAGATAGTATCTTATTGAACTTTAATACCTAGCATAGTTTCTGACACCTAGGCAGGTGCTCAATGAATATTTATTGACTGAAACAATCTAAATCCATTTCAGATATAAGCTCATTTAATCCTCGCAACCACCTCGAATTTGGAAATACTTTCTTCATTTAACTAAGGTCGCACTGAAAGGCCTGGATTACAAACTAAGGATGTAAAATCAAAGGGCATCTCAAAGTCATCTAGAAAAACGCAACTTTTTGTGTTAATCTGTCTAGGAGCTGGGGTAGAAAAAGGAAAAATGCTACTTTTTATAGATGAAACAAAACATTCATTGAATTTTATTGACTTTTTTATTTCACAACACATGGCTGTAAAAGTGAAAATCAAGGCAAACATATACGGGCTTTCTTAAAACATCCTAGACAGTGAGTTTGACCATACATACACTAACATAGAGGATTCAATTCTTTTCTTTTTTTTTTTGACACAGGGTCTCACTCTGTCACCCAGGCTGGAGTGCAGTGGCACAATCTCAGCTCACTCCAACCTCTGCCTCCTGGGTTCCAGCAATCCTCCCACCTCAGCCTCCCATGTAGCTGGGACCACACGCTGGCACCACCACACTCAGCTAATTTTTTTGTATTTTTTGTAGAGATGGGGTTTCACCACATTGCCCAGGCTGGTCTCAACCCTTGAGCTCAAGTGATCCACCCACCTCAGTCTCCCAAAGTGCTGAGATTACAAGCGTGGGCCACCACGCCCGGCCTCAATTCAATTTTTACTGAATCACTGCTAGAATCAGTGATTATTTCATCATAATTTTCCTGCAATGTGGCAGGAACAAAAATATCCGGGTGACAGACTTGGCAGCTCTGAATCCCAGCACGTGGTGAAGTTAAAAGATGGCATCAGAAATCATAAAATAGGCCGAGCGCGGTGGCTCATGCCTGTAATTCTGCACTTTTGGGAGGCCGAGGCAGGTGGATCACCTGAGGTCAGGAGTTCGACACCAGCCTGGTCAGCATGGTGAAACCCTGTCTCTACTATGTCTCTACTAAAAATACGAAAATTAGCTGGGCATGGTGGACATATGACATAACAAATAACTCCATACAAACTAGAAAGAAGAAGAAGGACATTGATAAAGAAACAAGAGCAGGAGCAAACGACAAAGTCACAAAAGGTCTTGATGTAGAAAGGTAACCATGAGGAACTCTGTAGGGTGGTTGCTTGGAATACGTGGGATGAAATCGTAGGATATAATATTGGAACTGCAAATTATTGGATGTGAAGGGCTCCATTCACATCCATTTGTTAAAACAATAATGATGATTCTTTTAAATTTTTGTGCCAAGTACGCAGAAGAAGACCCAAGTGCACTGGCAGACTCATGGCATCAGTACACATCTGCTACTGGCTCACTTCCTCTAACCTCCAGGGGCTTTTTCCCAACCTTCTGGTTTCCTTCTCTGTCACTGACCATTATAGAAGGAAAATGAATCCAATAATTAAATCTTGACCCAAATGCAAAACAAATAATTTCTTTATTTTTTTGTTTGTTTGTTTGTTTGTTTTTTGAGACGGACTCTTGCTCTGTTACCCAGGCTGCAGTGCAGTGGCACAATCTCGGCTCACTGCAAGCTCCACCTCCAGTTCAAGCGATTCTCCTGCC
This sequence comes from Hylobates moloch, assembly GCF_009828535.3. Lineage (NCBI taxonomy): Eukaryota > Metazoa > Chordata > Mammalia > Primates > Hylobatidae > Hylobates > Hylobates moloch. Next base: position 27,846,845 of record NW_026652289.1, on the reverse strand, counting down.
TCAGCCTCCCAAGCAGCTGGGACTACAGGCCCGTGCCACCATACCCAGCTAATTTTTGTATTTTTAGTAGAGATGGGGTTTCACCATATTGGCCAGGCTGGTCTCGAACTCCTGACCTTGTGAACCACCCACCTTGGCCTCCCAAAGTGCTAGGATTACAGGCGTGAGCCACCGCACCCAGCCAAAACAAATAATTTCAACAGCATAAAAACATTTTATTCTCCTAGTGTTGTAACAAGGTAAGCATTTTCATATCTGAATGAACCTCCCTTCTTCCCATGATAGGAAGAGTTGATGTACAAGAATTTAATTAAAAAAACAATACACAGGAGAGGTTACGTATGGCATGCAGGTTAACAAGATCGGTGGATAGGTTAGAACCCTAAAGCATAATTAAAACAGCTTAGGTAATTGTTTTTAAACCAAGCTTTGAGAACTAAAAATGAAATTTCGTATTAAGAATATTCATGTGTTTTTCAGAGCACTGCTAGAACCAGTGATTATTTTTGAATAGGTAATATAAATTATAATGTTGCCTAATAGCTGAGAGGCTTTTGAGCCAAATACTCCCACCGCATATATTTCCTAAGAGCATGGAAGTCCCACAGGCCTCTGTGTACCTAACAATGGCATGTGTACATGACATCATAATTTCACTTATCAAGGGAGGAAATGAGTCACACCTGAAGTTGTGTCATGTCATTGAAGCCAAACAATCTGTCACTTTCAAAATTGTGGATGCAGTTTATTTCACAAAGAGTGTGTAGGCTAAAAATGTACGTCCTCTTCTATTCTACTGAAGCAAGAGAAGACAGATACCTTCTGCTGGTCCACCTCCAAATCTAGTTCTTCATCTTGAGGGATTTGTGTTACTTCAAAAGAGCAGAAAAATTCCTTCTGCCACAATGTTCTCTTCAGCCATGGGTATGCTTCTAGGATTCCATTTCCTGATATTGTTCTTCTCCTCTTTTCGGGCAGGTGCACCTGAGTTTCAAATATTTCACATGCCTAAGTTGGTGCAGGTAAACTACATTCTTTTCCTTTTGCTTTCTGAGCCAGTTATTTCATTTCCTAGCACATTCTTCTAGATTTGGCCTTATGGAGCGTCTGCCAATGAGAAACAAATGTCTGCCAAAAGCATCTGTGTTCCAAACAACCTTTGTCCATTCTTATTTCCTCTATTTGGATAATTCCACCTACATTTAATCCTCTCATCAGCCTATCGTTCATCTTAAACCTGATTTCTATTTATTTTTGTGCTGGCTAGCTCCTCCTTAGTGCATATTATCCTACCTTTTCTGGGGGTCTGCAAATTTTCTAAGCATTATCCCTAATAACACATACTTTACAAACTTTCCTACTTACCACAATTGTACCATTTTGAGACTCACGTATCATTTTGAGCCTCACATAATAGGGGCTGATGCATTCTGTGCACTCCAACCTGGGAAACAGAGTGAGACTCTGTTTCAAGAAAAAAAAAGAAAAATGTAAAGGGACTCATGTACCCATTACCTAGCAGAAGTGTATGATATCACTGCTGGCAAGCACAAGGATGTCTATATATCCAGTAGGGAGAGTTTGAATAATTCTTCTGTGGAGAAAATATAAGCATGTGGCAGAAAATGTCCAACTTTGGAGACAAGAAATTTGCTTATTGATATTTCTAAAAACAGTGTCATGTTTAAGGATGAGTTTCAAAGGAGAATGCAGATAATGACAGAAGAGCTCTAAAATCTTACACGAGTCATTAAACCGAGTTTTCTCTTCCATAGAAAGAGTGTATGTACTTGGCATCTAGCCTGCTAAAACTCTTACTCTGTGTTGGTCTGAGATTTTTGGTGTCGTCAGAGTGAATGTTATTTGTTTGTTTGTTGTTTGTTGTTTTTTTTGTGACAGGGTCTCACTCTGTTACCCAGGCTGCAGTGCAGTGGTATGATCACAGCTCACTACAGCCTTGACCTTCCAGGCTCAGATGATACTCCCACCTCAGCCTCTTGAGTAGCTGGGACCACAGGCATGCACCACCATGCTCAACTGATTTTTTTTTGGTACAGGTGAGGTCTCACTATGTTGCCCAGGGTGGTTTCGAACTCCTGGGCTCAAGCAATCCTCCTGCCTTGCCCTCCCAAAGTGCTGGGATTACAGGCATGAGCCACCATGCTGAGCCTAAGAGTGAATTTTGTACATAGAAAAATGATTTCAATGGTTACTTACTAAAATTAATTCAATCTATTAAAGCTATAAATTTTAAACCTACTTCTTTATTTGGCTTTTAAATTCTGTCTTGCTGAGTCTCTTACTCTCACTTGCTTTGATGAAACCCAGCTGCCGTGAGCCTGCAGCTCACAACCAGAGTTGGTCCATGTGGAGAGGTCCATATGGTAAGGAAGTGAGGGAGGCCTCCAGCCAACAGCCAGTAAAAAACTGAGGCCCTCAGTCCAACAACCCATGAGCAAGTGAACGCTGCCCAAAATCACATGAACGATCTGGGAAGTGGATCCTTCCTCAGTCAGGCTCTTGGATCATAGTGACTCCTGCTGGATCTCCTTGACTGCAAGATCCTTAGGCAGAGGCATCCAGGTAAGCTGCAGCTGGATTTCTGTCCAGGGGAAACTGTGAGTTATTTTAAACTTGAGTTTTGGAGTCATTTTCTTTTTTTTGAGCTGGAGTCTTGCTCTGTTGCCCAGGCTGGAGTGCAGTGGCACAATCTCAGCTCACTGCAACCTCCATCTCCTGGGTTCAAGAGATTCTCCTGCCTCAGCCTCCTGAGCAGCTGGGCTTACAGGCATGCACTACCATGCCCAGCCAATTTTTGTATTTCTTTCTTTTTTTTTTTTTTTTTTTTTACTAGAGACAGGGTTTCGTCATGTTGGCCAGGCTGATCTTGAACTCCTCATCTCAAGTGATGTGCCCGCCTCAGCCTCCCAAATTGCTAGGATTACAGGCGTGAGCCACCATGCCCAGACTTGAGTAATTTTTATGCAGTAACAGATAACTAATACAGAAACTAAAAAAGATATGACAAGTAAATGCAATGTGTGACCCTGGATTGGATATCGTGGGGAGGAAGCGATACTATAAAGGACATATTGGACAGTTGCCAAATTTGAATATTGACAGTATATTAGGTAATAATATTAAACTTCCTTAATAGGACTATTGGACTGTGGTTATGTAAGGAAATGTTCTTTTTATTACGAAGTATTTAGAAATAAAGGAAAATGATACCTGCAATTAACTCTTACATGGTTCAGGGAAAAATTAACAATAATATGTATTATAAGTAGAGAGAGTAGTAAGGCAAATGTGGCAAATTGTTAATTTATGAATCTGGATAAAGGACACATATTTAAGAGATATTTGTACATTTCTTGCAGCTCATCTGTAACTCTGAAAGTATTTTTTAAGGTTTTTTTTTAAGTAGTAAAGAGAAGCAATTTGTCGTTTGTGGCTTAAACCTAAAATGTGTTGTTACAGAATTTTAAAATTAATTAAGACTTTCATTTCTTTAGTAAGAAAAAAGAGACTTACTTTTTTTCTTTTAATAATGATAGTCTTCCTCTTCTGGTGCTTTTAAAACCAAATACAAGCATAAATATATTCTGCCCATTGTATTTTCAGGAAAAAAATAGATTTGGCTAATTTAGATTAAAACGCTATGTATAAATTTCTGTATTTAAATCCTACACTTACTCTGAAGAGTGTTGTAAGTAAGGAGACTCAAGAGAACAAGGTGAAAGGATAACAATCCAATTCTAAGGCCTACCTTGTGCAAAAAGTCAAAATTTGACTTCGGTACCTTCCTGACATTCTATCTTCACAACACTTTGTGACAACCTGACTTGTCACCGTATTCACCTTATTTCCTGTGCTAATGCAACGATATTTTCTGATTAAAAGTTTTATATCACAAGAATTTTATGTTATTTTCCTTGCCTTAACACTTTTATCCCATCACTTGAATATTTTACCTTTTAATTTTTCACACATTCAAGTGAATGTTGTGGAGACAAATGTTGTCCATTATCCTTCACACCCATCTTCATTTCTTTTCTACCCCCTACTCATTCCACTTTCTTCTTTTACCTTCTTGGACGCCTTGCTTTCCTTTCTCTCCCATGGCTTTCTCTATCTCTTTGACACCTTCCCTCTTGCTTCCTCCATACTAACCCCACTTGATATGGTTTGGATCTGAGTCTTTGCCCAAATCTCATGTCAAATTTTAATATCTAATGTTGGAGATGGAGCCTGGTGAGAGGTGATAAGATCACGGGGGTGGATTTCTCATAAATGGTGTCACACCATCCCCTTGGCACTGTTCTCATGATCATGAGAGACTTCTGCCATCTGGTTGTTTAAAAGTGTGTAACGCCGCTCCCCTCCCCCTACCCCCACTCACTTTCTTGCTCCTGCTCTGGCCATGTGATGTGCCTGCTTCCCTTTCACCTTCTGCCATGATTGTAAGCTTCCTGAGGCCTCCCCAGAAGCTGAGCAGATGCCCCCATCATGTTTCCTGTACAGCTTGCAGAACCGAGAGCCAATTAAATCTCTTTTCTTTACAAATTTCCCAGTCTCGGATTTTTTTTGTTGTTTGTTTATTTTTGTTTTTGTTTTTTGAGACAGATCTTGCTCTGTCACTCAGGCTGGAGTGCAGTGGCGCAATCTCGGCTCACTGCAACCTCTGCCTCCCGGGTTCAAGCAATTCTCCTGCCTCAGTCTCCCATGTAGCTGGGATTACAGGCATGCACCACCATATCCAGCTAATTTTTGTGTTTTTAGTAGAGACATGGTTTCACCTTGTTGGCCAGGCTGGTCTCAAACTCCTGACCTCGGATGATCTGCCCACCTCAGCCTCCCAAAGTGCTGGGATTACAGGTGTGAGCCACCACACCCGGATATTCCTTTATACACATCAGATATTCCTTTATACACATCAGATATTCCTTTATACTAATGCAAGAACGGACCGATACATCACCCAAAGCCAGCTTTCACCATTTCATACCTAGATCACAGCAATCACCTCCAAACTGATCCTCTGCCTATAGGCTCTCCAAGCTGCCCCAAACATTACAGAAGCATTCGATTTTAGAAGTTCAGAACCTATACACCTGTCCATTATATCTGATTTAAACTTACCAAGTCTCTATACTATGATTTCCTTACCTCTGAGAGGTACCAAACCACCAAACCACCAAACCGGTTTTTCTTTTTTTTTTTTCCCTTGACTTACTTGAGCCAGTGTTTTGCTCCCCTTTTAGGGCCACCTGTCACTAATATATTTAGGAAAAGATCCATTGCAGGTTTGTTGCGGAGTTCTCACTGTTCCCAGCTGTTTCTCCACGTCCTACCATGGCCCACGTGTCACTTATCAGTGGGAACCTGGATAATTTCCTTTAGTCTTGCCCATCTCCTCTTCCACACATCATCACACACAGATGGTGGGAGAAATAATAAGAGGCAGCATAAAACATGAAAAGATAAATTTGGAACTAGCCTCTATATATGACTTTTTTCCCAACAGAGTCAAAGCAAACATCATTTAAGGAGTTAAAGGTTTTATAGGGGTTTCCTTGTGAGCGTACTATGGAACAGCTGATCTCAAACTCCTGGGCTCAGGTGATGCTCCCACCTCAGCCTCTCAAAGTGTTAGGATTACAGATGTGAGCCACCATGCCTGGCTTCTTTTTATAAAATTGCTTTTTCCTCAACTTTTTGTTTTGAAAAGTCATAAGCCTACAGGAAGTTACAAGAATTAATTTATACACCTATATGAAATTTGCTAGTTGTTAATTTTTTCAAAGTTCTCAATCTCTCTTCCCCTCTCTCTCCCTTTCTGAATCATTTGAAAATAAATTACAGGTATCTAGTCAGGCGTGGTGGCTCAAGCTTGTAAACCCAGCACTTTGGGAGGCTGAGGCGGGTGGATTACTTGAGGTCAGGAGTTCAAGACCAGCCTGGCCAACCTGGTGAAATCTCATCTCCACTAAAAATACAAACATTAGCCAGGCGTGGTGGTGGGTGCCTGTAATCCCAGCTCCTCGGGAGGCTGAGGCAGGAGAGAATCGCTTGAACCCGGAAGGCGGAGGTTGCAGCGAGCCCAGATCACACTATTACGCATCAGCCTGGGTGACAGAGTGAGACTCTATCTCAATAAATAAATTAATTAATTAATTAAATAAATAAATAACAGATATCCCTGTTTACCCCAGCAAGAATCTAAAAACAAAGGCATTCTCTTGAATATTCTTACATAACCACAATACAGTGATCAAAATCAGGAAGTTTTAATATTGATACAACACTACTTTTCTGATATTATTTTCTCAGTAATATTCTTTCTAGCCTAGTTTTTACCATCTGGAGTCACACATTGCATTCGGTTGCCATGTCTTTAGCCTTTTTCACTGTGAAACACTTCACTACTCTTTCTGTCTTTCGTGACATTGTCATATTTGGAGGGTAGTGGTCAGTCGTTTTGTAGAACAGCTCTCGCCTTGGGTTTGTCTGATTATTTCGTTATGCTGAAATACAGACCACGCATTTTGGAAGGAGGAGTACAGGAATAATGTGCGCTTCTCAGTGCATCGCATCTGTGCGCTCCTGACGTCCGTTTGTGCCATTATTAGTGATGTTAAGCTTAATCACTTCTTCACAGTGAAAGTATCTCTTTCTTCCTTTGTGACTAATTAGTAGTCTGCTTTTATAGCAGCTCTGTTCATAATTGCCAGAAACTGAAATAAATTCAAACACCCTTCAGTGGATGAATGAATAAACAAACTAATGCATTCATACGCTGGAATACACTGAACAATAAAAAAGAACAAACTGGCCAGGCATAGTGGCTCATGCCTGTAATCCCAGCACTTTGGGAGGCCGAGGCAGGTGGATCACCTGATGTCAGGAGTTCGAGATCAGCCTGGTTAATATGGTGAAACCTGGTCTCTACTAAAATTTAAAAATGAGCTGGGTGTGGTGGCAGGCGCCTATAATCTCAGACACATGGAAGGCTGAGGCAGGAGAATCGCTTGAACTCGGGAGACGGACGTTGCTGTGAGCCGAGATCAAGTCACTGCACTCCAGCCTCCAGCCTGGAGACAGAGCAAGACTCCATCTCAAAAAAATAAATAAATAACTATCCATATACCTAACAATTTACATGAATCCCAGAGGCATTAGCTGTGTGTTTTGTTTTGTTTTTAAGCCAGCCTCAAAAGATATACTGTATGATTCCATTTATGTGACATTCTTCTTGTAAAGACAAAACTATAGTGACAGAGAAGAGATCAGTGGTTGCCAGGAGTTAGAGGAGGTATGACTGTAAAGATATAGCATGAAAGAGTCGTAAGGTAATAGAACTGTCCTGTACACTGAGTGTGGTGATGGTTACATAAATCTATACTTGTGTTAAAATTCATAAAACAAGGCCAGGTGTAGTGACTCATGCCTGTAATCCCAGGTGTGGAAAAAAAAATTCATAAAATGATATACCAAAAAATAAGTCAATTTTATAGTTTAGTGATTTTTCTTTTTTTTTTTTTTTCCTGAGACAGATTCTCACTCTGTTGCCCAGGCCGGAGTGCAGTGGAGTGCAGTGGAGTGCAGTGGAGCGCAACGAAGTGTATTGGTGCGATCACACTTTACTGCAACCTCTGCCTCCCTGGATCAAGCAATCCACCCCCAACCTCAGCCTCCTGAGTAGCTGGGACCACAGGCCTATGATACCTGGCTAATTTTTGTATTTTTAGTACAGACAGGGTTTCGCCATGTTGGCCAGGCTGTTCTGAACTCCTGACCTCAGGCGATCTGCCTGCCTCAGCCTCCCAAAGTGCTGAGATTATAGGCATAAGCCACCACACCTGGCTGATAAGTTAATTTTACAGTTTGATGATTTTTCTTTTTCTTTTTCTTTTTTTTTTTTTTTTTAAGACAGAGTATCACTCTGTTGCCCAGGCTGGAGTGCAGTGCAGTGCAGTGAAGTGCAGTGGCGTGATCATAGTTCATTGCAACCTCTGCCTCCCTGGCTTAAGCAATACCCCCGACTTCAGCCTCCTGAGTAGCTGAGATCACAGGCCCATACCACCATGCCTGGATAATTTTTGTATTTTTTTGTAGAGACAGGGCTTCACCATATTGCCCAGGCTGGTCTTGAACTCCTGGACTCGAGTAATCTGTCCATCTCAACCTCCCAAAGTGCTGGGATTTCAGGTGTGAGCCACCACTCTTGGCTATATGTATGATGACGCTTTAAAATAAAATTTAAAATAATTCACCTGTAAGAAGATACTTGAAGACTGTGTGAACACTTTGTTTAGCTGATAAACACAATCATTATATATAATTCAATTCTTTCTTTCATTCTCCACCTGAGCCCAACTCTCCACTTCTATCCAAACCTTTCAGTGGCATAAAGACTTATAAGCACTTGTAGTTATCCTCCTGTGGTGAATCATTCCCCCATTCCTACAGACTATCAAATAGACATTTGCAGGGACCATATCTTAATCACAACCTCTAGAACAGCGTCTTTCTCTTATAGGCGTGCTTGGAGAATTTATGAATGAATGTGACTTGGGGGCCACCTCTTATGCCAGCACCTATGCACCTACAGAGACTTCGTGAAGCCCTGGCACATTGTTTTTAATTGTTAAATTTCTCAGTTATGGGTATAATAGAGGCACATAAGATCGTCTTCTCATTATGGATACGGACTTTCATTCTGGTAATCCTATTACACACTTTACCTTTGCATATGTCTAGTGCAGCCATTAGTTGGCCACAAAATCTGAAATAAGTATTTCATATTAAATTTAAAAATTGGCTGGGCGTGGTGGCTCAAGCCTGTAATCCCAGCACTTTGGGAGGCCGAGACGGGCAGATTACAAGATCAGGAGATCAAGACCATCCTGGCTAACATGGGGAATACCCTGTCTTTAATAAAAATACAAAAAATTAGCTGGGCGTGGTGGCACGTGCCTGTAGTCCCAGCCATTAGGAGGCTGAGGCAGGAGAATCGCTTGAACCCGAGAGGTGGTGGTTGCAGTGAGCAGAGATCGTGCCACTGCACTCCAGCCTGGGCAACAGAGGGAGACTCCGTCTCAAAAAAATAAATAAATAAATAAAATAAAAACTATAACATACAGATATTTTCCCCTAGTGTGAAAACTTATTAAATCTGTAGAAAGGCTGAAGAACTTAATGAGGATGTTTTATGTTAATAGGATAAACTTAATTGTTAAGATGTTAAGGTGGTGTGTTAAGGTGACAAAGGGGAAGTGGAAGGAAAGAGAACTAACATTACTGGGCACATACTACCTGCCAGTATCTGCTTCAGGTGCTTTAAAAACATTCTCCCAGTCCCCACCCAACTCTGGGACACACGCTCCGTTATGCTCACGTAGGGTGTGGACAGAAAATGAGAGGGTTAGTTCTACCCAGAAGCACCTGCCTAAGATGCCCTGTGCCCCATCCCTTGGGCCCACCTGACAGTGCCACTAATGTGAACAGTGGCATGCATGCTGCAAATGCCTCACCTTCAGTGGGTGCTGTGGTGTCCCTCGGGGACACCCAAGTAGGGGCACAGCCTGGAAGTGCAGGAGAGTTAGTAAGTAACGGTGGATGGAAGTCAGCAGATTAATGCCCCAGCCTCCTTGTCCTTCAGTGCAGCAATGCTGAAGCACAGTCTATGAAATTCCACAGCTGATCCCGACTGTAAGTGGGCCTCATTTTTCCATAATGGTTTCCAGCTGACTAGCACGCACTTTATAGGCTTTCTCACTTCCTTGTCTCTCTCTTCTCATACCTCACTTCTGCTTCCTGGAGTCAATGTCATCAGTCAATAGGTAAATGCAGATAGACTACCTGCATCCAAGTCCCTTGCCTTAGACTCTACTTTGCAGGAACCCAAGCTAAGATATACAACAATATTAGTCAGTCTCCTCTTTCTTTAATAATGAAATCTCCGGCCCCACGCGGTGGCTGGCTCTTGTAATCCTAGCACTTTGGGAGGCCAAGGCAGGCAGATCACCTGAGGTCAGGAGTTCGAGACCAGTCTGGCCAACATGGTGAAACCCCATGTCTACTAAAAATACAAAAATTAGCTGGGCGTGGTGGTGGGCTCCTGTAATCCCAGCTACTCAGGAGGCTGAGGCAGGAGAATTGCTTTAACCCAGGAGGTGGAGGTTGCAGTGAGCGGCAATTGCACCACTGCACCCAGCCTGGGTGACAGAGTGAAACTCCATCTCAAAATAAAATAAAATAAAATTGAAAAATATTGAAACACCCAGGTTTTAGCTGTGCCCAGGACAATTGAGTTATAGATTATATTTTCCCAGCATCTCTGCAACCAGATGAGACCATGTAACTTTTTGCCAATGGGATATAAGTGCTTTTATTTAACAAGCCTTGCCTTTAAAAGAAATAAGGGTATAGTTTCTTGTTCCTTTGACCATTCCTGCTGTCTGGGATGCAGATGTAATGGCAGGAGCTAGAGCAGCCCACACAGATCCAGCGATAGAAGCCATATTTTGAGGATGGGCTGAGCTGTCCGTCCTACCCTACCCTGTTCTGCTTCACTGAGGACTATCTCTGGAAAGAAAAACAAACGTCTCTCTTCCTTTTTTTTTTTTTTTTTTTTGAGACAGAGTCTCGTTCTGTCACCCAGGCTGGAGTGCAGTGGAGTGCAGTGGCAGGATCTCGGCTCACTACAACCTCCGCCTCCCGGTTCAAGCAATTCTCTGCCTCAGCCTCCTGAGTAGCTGGGATTACAGGCACCGCCACCATGCCTGGCTAATTTTAACATCTCTCTTTTTAAGCCACAGTATTGTAGGGATCTCTCTACTAATGTAGCAAGGCACACATGTATGGAAATTGGAACAGTGCAGAGATTAGCATGGCTCCTGTGCAAGGATGATACACAAATTTGTGATGTGTTCCATACTTTTAACATAGTTAGAAAGAATGAATAAGATCCAGTGTTTGACAGCACAGCAGGGTGAATATAGTCAATAATAATTTAATTGTACATTTAAAAAATCACTAAAAGAGTATAATTAGTCTGTTTGTAACACAAGGGATAAATGCTGGAGGGAATGGAGGCCCCGTATTCCATGATGTGATTATTACACACTGCATGCCTGTATCAAAACATCTCATGAACCCCATAAATATGTACACTTACTATTTACTCACAAAAATTAAAAAATAAAATAAAGTAGCATGGACTGCATTTTTGCAGAGGTTAAGACATTGGACAAAGTCACACAGCTTTGGAGTAAGGTGTAAAGGGAAGGTTTGCATTCAAATCTGTAGGAATCCACAGCTCAAGCTCTTAGTGAGCCCTTCATTTATTGTGGGTGTGTGACTTGCCTCCTATGTGTTGGGGTAGTAAAAAGGCTGAAAAATATTGCATTATTGATGACTCCTCACTGAAAAGGTTTACCTTCCTTTATCCAACAGGGGAGGGAAAGGTTAATTCTGAGTTTTATCAACATGCAAATGAGGCCGGCTGCAGGTGGCTCACACCTATAATCCCAGTGCTTTGGGAGGTCAAGGCAGGAGTATCGCTTGAGCCCAAGAGTTTGTGACCAGCCTGGGCAAGATGGCAAGACCCCTGTCTCCACAAAAAAGAAAGAAAAAGACAGAAAGAAGGAAAGAACGAAAGAAAGAAAAAGAAAGAGAAAGAAAGAGAAAGAAAGAAAGAGAAAAGAAAGAAAGAAAGAAAGAAAGAAAGAAAGAAAGAAAGAAAGAAAAGAAAGACAGAAAGGAAGGAAGGAGAGAGAGAGAGAGGAAAGAAAATCAGCTGGGCATGGTGGCACAGGCCTGTAGTCCCAGCTACGAGGGAGGCTGAGGCAGAGGATTGCTTGAGCTCGGAAGTTCAAGGCTGCAGTGAGCTACAATCGCACTACCTCGCATGCCATAGAAGAAGAAGAAGAAGGAAGGAGAAGGGGAAAGAAAAGAAGAAGGAAGAGAAGAAGAAGAAGAAGGGAGGGAGGGAGGAAGGGAGGAAGGGAGGGAGGAAGGGAGGAAGGGAGGGAGGGAGGGAGGGAAGAAGGGAGGGAGGGAGGAAGGGAGGAAGGGAGGGAGGCAGGGAGACAGGGAGGAAGGGAGGAAGGGAGGGAGGAAGGGAGGAAGAGAGGGAGGGAGGGAAATACAAATACAAATGAAAATGGAAGACGTCATGATGCTATGAAGAAAGCTTAAATCTACTGAGGTTAGAATTGCCTTTTTTGTAAGAGCCAAAGCAAAATATTTAATCATTGTTATGAGCTAAATTGTGCCTCCTTTCCCCCATCCCCTATCCCCCGCCCCAAATTCATATGTTGAAGCCCTAACCCCAAGTACCTTAAAATGTGACTGTCATTGGAGGTAAGGTCATGAAAGAGGTAATTAAGTTAAAATGAGGCCATTAAGGTGGGCCCTAATTCAGTCTGACTGGTGTCCTTATAAGAAAAGGAAATTTGCACACACTAAGAGACCCCAGGATGCCTGCATAGAGAAAAGACCATGTGAAGAGGCAGCAAGCAAGCCAAGGAAAGAGGCCTCAGAAGAAACCAACCTGCCGGCACTTCAGTCTTGGACCTTCAGCCTCCAGAACTGCGAGGAATACATTTCTGTTATTTAAGACACCCAATCTGTGATACTTTATTACAGCAGTCCTAGCAAACTAATAGTCACTTACCCTCATCAAGGAAGGATATAGCATGTTTCTACAGGATGAATAATTAAGTAAATGAATAAATGAATGATCATGGTGCTATACTGCTAGGGAAACAACACGAACATTTTGCTCTATAACATGCCATTCATTAAAATACATTTTAATTCAGCTTGACTGAGAGAGAAGAATGCTAGCATGACCTAGCTTAGATATGTGTAGTAATCAAAAAGAACACAAGAGTCTGTGAGTTGTTTCAGTTTTGCTAAACACAAAAAATGACATTGTCCTGGATGCCTCTGTAGCCGAGTCAAGAAATCTGAAATCATGAAACAGCAGAATTCTGAATTTCAGGCTAAGTGGCTGCATGAATTTCCAAGAGTGATGAGGTTCTGAAATGAACCACTAAAATTTCATCAAAAGTAGGCCACAGTTGGAGGTCAGAGGAAAAGGTTACATGAGGTTATACAATCCTAAAAGAACAATAGTTCATCTTTGGTTTTTAGTGAACCAATTATTTCCATGGTTATAGGAAGCTTCCTATATGTCTAAATAAAGCACCTTAAACACAAAATGCCCAAAATCGAACTCATGTTTTTTCTCTTGGAATTTTCTCTCTCTTTAGAGAGGAATCGTTCTAGTTGCCAATACCATTATCCTCCTAGTCACCCAAATTGGAATTTCGTTTTTGTATAGAACTGAGGACAAAGCTTTCTCTGCTATCTCTTTCCATGGAACAGTACCCTGAGTTTCTAGGTAATTCATGTTAAAGTTGTTACCATTTGCAACTATATATCTGTGTAAAAATTATCTTGCCACTGTACAAGAAACAAAACTCAGATGTAAAAGAATTGCAATGCTGAGGCTAGTATAAGATACTATTGCCATCCATAATCTCTACATAGAATTTGCATTCAAACAAACATCATAATGTTCATTGTTTTAATTTATAAAATAAATTTATCCTAATTAAATTTCCTTTTAGTCTAAACCTAATTTCTAGATTAAAAAGAATGTCTTTTGGCCAGGCACGGTGGCTTACGCCTGTAATCCCAGCACTTCGGGAGGCCGAGGTAGGCGGATCATGAGGTCAGGAGATCACGACCATCCTGGCTAACATAGTGAAACCCCGTCTCTACTAAAAATACAAAAAAAATTAGCTGGGCATGGTGGTGGGCGCCTGTAGTCCCAGCTACTCGGGAGGCTGAGGCAGGAGAATGGTGTGAACCCGGGAGGCAGAGCTTGCAGTTAGCCGAGATCGCGCCACTGCCCTCCAGCCTGGGCGACAGAGAGAGACTTTGTCTCAGGAAAAAAAAAGAAAAGAAAAGAAAATCTTTTAATGTTGGAATGCCGTATAAATTTTTTTCTTTTTTTTTTGAGATGGAGTTTCACTCTTGTTGCCCAGGCTGGAGTTCAATGGCACAATCTCTGCTCACTGCAACCTCCACCTCCCAGGTTCAAGTGATTCTCATGCCTCAGCCTCCCAAGTAGCTGGGATTACAGATGCGTACCACCACACCCGGCTAAGTTTTTTGTATTGTTAGTAGAGACAGGGTTTCACCATGTTGGCCAGGCTGGTCTTGAACTCCTGGCCTCAGGTGATCTGCCCACCTCGGCCTCCCAAAGTGCTGGGATTACAGGCATAAACCACCATGCCTGGCCAGAATCCCATATAAAATTTAATCTGGGAAAAATGTCTGCTGCTAAAATTATGTGGGAAAAAAATCATTTATCTTTAGAATAAAAAGCAAAATCACAAAACAGTAGAATGACTCTACTTGCCTCTTCAGCCCATCCCTTCCTACTCAGTCACATCACACATAGTCTCTGGAAAATCATCTTTTTTCTCATCCCATTCCTCCTTCTGCCATCCTCTGTCTACAGTATCCCTTCGCCTGCACTTTATGCCCACAAACCCTTGAAGATTCCATTCAGATCTCACCAAAAAGTATTTTCTGGCCCACCAAGCCCTGGCCAGAAGTACCTCTTTCAAACATCTCTTACGTTAAACAGCATTTTGGAACACTATTGTTCTGGACTGAGCTTCTGCACTAGGCCCCAAGGGACCAGACCAAAGCAGAATGGAGTCACTTGTGCTAAATGCCATGTCATCAAAATGAAACTTTAAGGAAGTCAATAGATCTCGAAACAGATCAGTTTTTCCTGAAAACTGGAGATTCCAGTCTGAGTCATCTATAATAAGACACTTCCGTTTCCTTAAACTCATATAAAAAAGTAAACTGAAGTAACCTAATGTTCACCAGTCAAGCTTTTTTTTCTTCTGTTGTTCTGTTTCCTTGTTGCCACCTTACAAAACCCACTGTTCAGCAGTTGCTCGTGAGAGCTTTCAGTACATTTTGTGGAATGAAGGCTGTCCTGATTTATAAATCCCAAATAAACGCCCATCTTTGATCTATAACTACATTTGTTGTAATTTTGTCTTTTGACACTTATAATAACATATGTTTTCAATTTTTTAATTTACATTTCCCACTAAAGTAAGTGTCTGGAGGAGAGATTGTGCTAGAGATAGCCTAGCATATGGTGGACATGCAGAAATATTAGGAAGGAAGGAAGGAAGGAAGGAAGGAAGGAAGGAAGGAAGGAAGGGAGGGAGGGAGGGAGGCAGGGAGGGAGGGAGGGAAAGAGGGAGGAGAGGAAAGAAAAAGAGAAAGGAAGGCAGGGAAGGAGGGTAACAATTTCATATTAAAGGGCTCATAAATGAGGCAAGTTTTGCTGTTATGGCATAATTCGAAGGAAATATTAGCTGAGCAATATCTCAAAATTATGTTTAATATCCAGCTTTCAGCAAACTGAATTTCCCACCATAAGAGGTTCTTTTCTGTGGCAGGGGAGGGAGGCCAAGAATTAGTACTCTGAAAGCAACCATTTAAGCTGGAATACTCCTCTGCATCTAAAATATGACAGATGTCTCCAAGTCTTCAGACCGGGTTAACCAGAGGAGAGAAGGGCCTAGGAAGAAAGGACAAAAGAGTAGACAGTGAGACCCATTTCGTCCAGTTTCCCAGAGATGGTGGGAGAGAAAGAGCAGAACAGTACAGACTCACCAGGAACAATTCAGTGCCCAGTTACGACATGTTTAAACACTGCCTTTTTTGTGTGTTTTTCCGGCAATCCTGTGAGATGGGAGGGTGTCACACATTTCTTCATTTGGAGAAACTGAGCTCCTAAAAGATTAGATAGAAGTAAAACTGGTAAGAGCAGCCAAACTTTTCAATAGTCGTCTCTCTCCTAGAGCAATGCTGTGGGGAAGGGAGAGAAAACGGTGTTGCCTCCCTAATGATAATGTGCTGATTCTGTTTGTTTAACTAAAGCTACACCAGATTAGCAGACCATAATTACAGCGAAAATCCTTGTCTCTGATACAGTTGACAGAATGTCTGTTTCACTGAGCTGAACTCCCAGGAAAGGCTTTACTCAAGGTTAAGCCAGGCTGCCTGAAAGCAATAGTGCTGTTTCAGTGTTACACTGAATACTTTATCTGAGCAGCGGGATTTCCTACACTTGGGTTTCACAAGGTTTACTTTGATTTCTTGGGGCGATAAGGAAGTTTGCTCCTCTTTAAAAGGTTGTGTTATTGGCCATACCATTGTAAAACCTTAAGAACTTTCTTTTGTGTCTGGATAGGAAGACATCTGCCTTTTTCTTGTTATACAACTTCACTAGGACTTCTTTTAGGGAATTCCTCCCTCCATCCCCCAATTCTTCCCTTGCCTTTCTGCTTTGCAGAACGCAATGAAGTCTGTCATTAATAATCTTTCCTTGACCGGGCGCGGTGGCTCACGACTGTAATCCCAGCACTTTGGGGGGCCGAGACGGGTGGATCACCTGAGGTCAGGAGTTCAAGACCAGCCTGGCCAACATGGGGAAACCCCTTCTCCACTACAGAAACAAAAATTAGCCTGGTGTGGTGGCGGGCACCTGGAATCCCAGCTACCCGGGAGGCTGAGGCAGAAGAATCACTTGAACTCGGCAGGCGAAGGTTGCAGTGAGCCGAGATCCGGCCACTGCACTCCACCCTGGATGACAAGGGTGAAACTCCGTCTCAAAATAATAATAATAATAAATCTTTCCTTTATCTAGTCAACTTTGAATATTATGCTTAATTCCTTGAGACCTAGAAATGGAAGTCAGTGTGTTTGTTTAATCACTGGTGGTTCTCTATAGTGGATCGAGGAATGTTCTCACCTCTTGCCAGAATCTTTTAAATAGTCCTGCTCTCTTCTCCGTCAGGTCGCTTCTCTATTCACTCTCATCTACGTTGTAAATCATAAGGCAAATTGTCAATGAATTTGACTAAAATTTCAAGAAATCAAGGTGAGAAAAGTAAGCTGACAACAGAGTTGAGAATAAAGGGGGAAGTATTTGACTGGGCCTGTTTTGCTTCCCCCGCCCAAAACCATCCCAGACGTTCCTTAAATAGAGCCCACAGTTTGTGGGCTTTCTAATGAATAGTGGCCAAGAGGCAGCCTCACATTTGAGGCATGCTATTACCATTTTTTCTTCATTCCCTCTCCTTAATTAGGGTCTTTAAAGGGAGGCTGCCCTCAGATTCTGACAAACAGTATTAGCTTCCTCATAATGCAATGCCTGATCCTGGAGCTATTTTTCAGGAGGGTTTGCACTGAGTCTGTGACATTGTCTATGTTTCTAGAATGCAGGAGGAATACCTCGACAGAGAATTAGCTGTGGAGGTTATAAAAAGCCTATTCCTGAAGGCCTGAAGAACTGATTTTAGTAACCCATAATAATACGGGAGGGAGATAGAGTTGACTGGTTTTCAGTTTCACAGTTTGGCTAATGCCTACAGTAAGATGTATTTTACATGTACCAAACACATACACACCAAAAAATTCATGAAACAATATTTATCCCTTTTCCATGCAATTCCTTCTATTTTCCATTCTAATTTATTTCAGTTTCTAAATGCAAACCTCCACCTACTGAACTGATTCTCTCACACTAAGGAGTGGCAACCCACTGTTTGAAAAGCACTCAATGGGATGCCCTTTATTTTTCTAACCCTGTAATTCAATATAGAGAGATTCTGAATTGAGGACAAGCCTGATGAGTTTGAGGTATGGAATAAAGGAATCTGATCGGCTCCGGGTTTGTTGTGTTTTTAAATCTCCCTGTGTGTTCATTCTCTTCACCACAGAGAGGACTCTATTATCTTTGCTCAAAGAGCAGACAGTGTTCTAGCTGTTTTCCCCTGCTTAGCTTTGATCCCTGCAGCCATGCTCAGCCCTTCCCCCAAGCCGTCCCTTCCAGATGGATTGAGGCTGTTGCGACTCCAGGGGTGTTCGGGGCTGGCAGCCTGCTGAGTGTTCACTGTTCCCACCTCCAATCTGCTCCATCCTCCAGCTGCATTTCATTCCAGATCTACCAGGTTAATGGGATGATTGTTCTTCTCTGTTATTCTGTTATTTCATATAGGGTGAATCAGTTTGTTCCTGGGACAATTTTTAGTTAGTTGCTGAGATGACAAAAACGGATGGGGATTTTATTTTAGGAATAAGTGTTCTTCATCAGCCAGGATTTAATCTGGGAAGAATTTATTCACTCTCAAATGGGTTACTTTTTGAAGTTACTTAAAAATAAGATTTTTTGGCTGGGTGTGGGGGCTCACACCTGTAATCCAGCACTTTTGGAGTCTGAGGCAGGAGGATTGCTTGAGCCCAGGAATTCAAAACCAGCCTGGGCAACATATTGAGACCCTGTCTCTATTATTAAAAAAAAATTTTAAATAAGATTGTTTTATCAGATGAAAGCAAAGCATACCTTAAGGCACAACTCATGTTTTAATGCCTATATCATCATCACATCAACCATACAACATTTTAGCTTCAAATTTTAATTTTGGTTAGAAAGATAAAGTGATAGACTGATTATATCATTTATTTTATTCATTATATTCAACAACATTTACTCAGTACTTATTGGATACAAAGCACATTTATTGACCTCAAGATATCTAGACCTTTAGAAGGGAGTTTTTTTTTAATGCCTACAGATAGCCATTATATAAAATAAGATTTTAATAAGTGACTATACACAGTATAGTTCATAGCCTAATCATAGTATCTCTTCCTTTTCAGAACTTGTAAGAATGAAAAGAGAAATTACTCATTCCTAGTGTATCTGTTTTTTCAAGACATGAGATTGCCAAATTTCTGTATTCTTCATTTTAATTAAATGCATGATTGATTGACTGAATGAATGCTGACTGTCTATTTGGTGCCATAGGCTAGAAATATGATTAAATGGTCTTCCTATTGATCTTTCTTTGGTTTCTTGATGTGATGTTTGTCTCAAAAGAATTGACCTCCCAATACCTGGAATGCATGAGGGTGGAGAGAGACTGAAAAATGTAAAGAAAGAGCCATGAAATAAGGCTACAGAGGACTCAGGTTTTTCCTTCCTCTCTGATTGTCCAAATCCAATAGAAATATAAAGTGAGGCTGGGTGCGGTGGCTCATGCCTATAATCCCAGCACTTTGGGAGGCCAAGGCAGGTGGATCACCTGAGGTCAGGAGTTGAGACCAGCTTGGCCAACATGGTGAAACCCCGTCTTTACTAAAAATACAAAAAATTAGCCAGGCATGGTGGGACACACTTGTAATCCCAGCTACTCAGGAGGCTGAGGCAGGAGAATCGCTTGATCCTGGGAGACAGAGGTTGCAGTGAGCCGAGATCACACCACTGCACTCCAGCCTGGGCAATAGAGCAAGACTCTATCTTGGAAAAAAAAAAAGACAAATAAAGTGATATAAAATATAAAATTTTAAACTATAGTAGCTACATTTGAAAAAGTCAAAAGAAACAGATAAAATTTATTTTTAACAACGTATCTTGTACAATCTAATATATCTAAAATATTACCTTTACAATGTGAAATCAACGTAAAAAACATTACTGAGATATTTTACATTCTTTCAGGTATTTTTAGACTATTATCTTCAAAACCTGGCATGTATTCTTCACTAACAGCACATCTCAATTTTGATTAACCATATTTCTTTTTTTTTTCGGTTCACCCATTCTCTGTGTCACCCCGTACTGGAGTACAGTGGCCATCTCGGTCGCCCAGTACCCCCCCGGTCCATCTTCTGCCTTTTATAAGACTCCAGGATGGTCTCGATCGCCTGACCTCGTCATCCGCCCACCTCGGCCTCCCGAAGTGCTGGGATTACAGGCGTGAGCCACCGCGCCCGGCCGATTAACCATATTTCTTGAGTTCAGTAACCACAAATCACTAGCGGCTATCATATTGAACAACATAGCCTAGATAAAGAAGCAAAAGTCAAGGAAAATCTAGATAGTTAATAAATTTCTTTAACATTTAGAGAAAGGAACTCTTACTTCATGGGGTAGGAGGAAACCTGAAAACCAGTTTTTCCTTTCTACTGATGGAGAAATGGGAGTTGCCAACTCAAGAGCCACTCCTTTCTCTTCCAGCCTCTCAGACGTGGGGAAATGAGATAGAGCTGGAGCTGAACCTCTCCTACTTCTCTCCAGCACGCCAGAATTAAATCTGCTCTGAGGAAAACAAAGGCAACTCTACAGTCCTCGCATTAGTATCATGCCTTGCAGTTGATAAATGCTTTCATGTACAATATATCATTGGATATTTAATCATACTGTGAGGTGGTCAGTCGAAGTATTACTATCCTCACTTTATAGATGAATGATCTGGGCCTCAGGGAGATTAAATGACTTGCTCCAAAGTAGCACAGTTAGTATCCAAGTGTTTTGAAACTTAACCTAATGTATGTCTCACTAAACCAGAGCTGCCTGGCAACAGGAAGTTAAAAAAGTATTTACAGAAGTATGATTTTTTTTCTTCTCTGGACACATTTCATCTACTCCACACGCCCCCCCCCCCAAAAAAAAAAAAAAAAAAAAACCACTGGTGATCATTTTGCAGAAATAACCTCTCGGCCAATTGAGCTTTTAACTGGGTTTTTGTATCTTTTTTAAGTTGGACCTCATTGTCTAGTGTAGCAATTTAGAACATCTAATTATTGACAGCAAGTCAGTATATTACAAAGGCAGAGTTTTTGCATTGGCTCTGAAATGTGTTGCAATCATTTTTGTCTGGGAAAACAAACAAAAGTGGATAGGCAGCATGGTTGTTATATGAGATGCTGGCTGAG
>NW_026652289.1:27778288-27825610 GCF_009828535.3 Hylobates moloch | reverse complement strand
TTTTTTTTTTTTTTTTTTGAGAAGGAGTCTCGCTCTGTCACCCAGGCTGGAGTACAGTGGCGCCATCTCGGCTCACTGCAAGCTCTGCCTCCCGGGTTCACGCCATTCTCCTGCCTCAGCCTCCCGAGTAGCTGGGACTACAGGCGCCCACTACCTCGCCCGGCTAATTTTTTTGTATTTTTAGTAGAGACGGGGTTTCACCGTGTTAGCCAGGATGGTCTCGATCGCCTGACCTCATCATCCGCCCACCTCGGCCTCCCGAAGTGCTGGGATTACAGGCGTGAGCCACCGCGCCCGGCCGATTAACCATATTTCTTGAGTTCAGTAACCACAAATCACTAGTGGCTATCATATTGAACAACATAGCCTAGATAAAGAAGCAAAAGTCAAGGAAAATCTAGATAGTTAATAAATTTCTTTAACATTTAGAGAAAGGAACTCTTACTTCATGGGGTAGGAGGAAACCTGAAAACCAGTTTTTCCTTTCTACTGATGGAGAAATGGGAGTTGCCGACTCAAGAGCCACTCCTTTCTATTCCAGCCTCTCAGACGTGGGGAAATGAGATAGAGCTGGAGCTGAACCTCTCCTACTTCTCTCCAGCACGCCAGAATTAAATCTGCTCTGAGGAAAACAAAGGCAACTCTACAGTCCTCGCATTAGTATCATGCCTTGCAGTTGATAAATGCTTTCATGTACAATATATCATTGGATATTTAATCATACTGTGAGGTGGTCAGTCGAAGTATTACTATCCTCACTTTATAGATGAATGATCTGGGCCTCAGGGAGATTAAATGACTTGCTCCAAAGTAGCACAGTTAGTATCCAAGTGTTTTGAAACTTAACCTAATGTATGTCTCACTAAACCAGAGCTGCCTGGCAACAGGAAGTTAAAAAAGTATTTACAGAAGTATGATTTTTTTTCTTCTCTGGACACATTTCATCTACTCCACACGCCCCCCCCCCCCAAAAAAAAAAAAAAAAAAAAAACCACTGGTGATCATTTTGCAGAAATAACCTCTCGGCCAATTGAGCTTTTAACTGGGTTTTTGTATCTTTTTTAAGTTGGACCTCATTGTCTAGTGTAGCAATTTAGAACATCTAATTATTGACAGCAAGTCAGTATATTACAAAGGCAGAGTTTTTGCATTGGCTCTGAAATGTGTTGCAATCATTTTTGTCTGGGAAAACAAACAAAAGTGGATAGGCAGCATGGTTGTTATATGAGATGCTGGCTGAGTCCCAGGCCCTAGGACATTGGCTTACCTACCAACAATACCTCCCTTTCAGGCGATGCCAACTGTTTTATGAGAAGATCGCGGTTCTCTGGAAGTGAGCTTTTGTGTTTTGCTCTAATCAGCAGGATCCAACTTTACTACTGTCATGGAGGGAATTACAGTAATTCTATCAATTTTTGATGCAACCTTCTTCTGACACTCTGTGAAACAGACTGGAAAGACTCTAAAGGTGGAGAGAGCTCAATGCTTGAGAAAAGGAATTCTGTCTTTTGAAAGGTCTCTAGAACAAAGGATATGCAATATGTTTGTCACTTCAACTTTAGAAACATAATAGGCTCTAGAAACACATTCTCATTGATCTGTTTCTACCGCTCCTGTTTTTTTTCCTGCTTCACCCAATTGTCTTCCTATTTTTATCTCTTTCATTCCACTCTGGAGCCATGTTGCTCGGTCAGGCCACCATTCAGAATACATGATTTTTCCCCTCTTTCATGTTATACCTGTTTTCTTAATTCTTGGCTGTTACTTTTCTCAGTTAACCTTTGGCAAATCATAGTGAAATTAAATTTAGCTGGTTGTAGAGAGAAAGAGTCATTGTAGAAGTTGGGATGGTCTGCAAGTGAATTAAAAAGTATTTTGATAGCCCTCAGAATGTGGACACAAATAGTAAAAATCCAGCTGGGAGTCAGTGTATCCAGTTTGTCTCATTTGCAGTAAATTGTTGGGCGTCTCCTTGTAGCTGCCACAATAATGCTAATGATGATGACTTCTTGCTTGAAGCGCTGAGTGTTGAATCCTTTGCCCCAGTTATGTGCCACATACTGATTTCCTTAGCAGTAGACAAATACTGGAAACACAAAAAGCAGAAGCCGTGTCCTACTAAGCCATTCCCTTTGTCTAGTTTATCACTCAGTTCTGTCTATTCTTTCCTTCCTGTGTCGGAAATGGGGAGTTCATAAATGATAATAACAAACTTGCAGAAAAATGTTAAGATAGAAACTTTTGTATCAGCTAGCATTTTTCTTAGAGGAGGTCAAAGTATAAAGAAATAAATTGATCAGCCTCTGTTCCTGTCTCCCCCAAAAACTCCTTCTCTAGAAATCCTACTCTCAGAAACTAGTAATCAGGCATTATGAAAAAGTACTTAATGCACGGGCCAATTCATGTAGCTTATTAGCTATCTTCCTTTAGACTGAAAAAAAAAAAAATTAGCCAAATTATTTACTAGCAAATCCGGAAAGTAGGTGAAGTTCTTTAGCAGTTTAATGTTACTACAACAGTGTGATTCACAGGAGCACACACATCTATAAAATTCTCATCTGCACGAGTTGGCACACCAACATGAGAGAAATGTCATCCATGACAATGGGGCTATCAGGTCTTTTATAGCATATATTCTACTATAAATTTGTAGGGATCAAGGAAAAACTTCCCCTTTGCCGTCTGAAGGCTTACTGAAAAATCAAATGACAAAAGGCAGATTAATAGGTGAAATGGCCTACAGATGTGTCAGTGAGCATGAGGGAGAATCACAGAATGATTGTCCAATATCCCAGTGAGGTACAGATGGTTGTATGTACTTCTTAGGGGAACAACAGATAGAAATGTGTAGATGATTTTTAGGGGATTTCAATGGGCCTGGAGAACATACAGTGGCCTGGGATAAAGTCTTTTGAGCCAGCAGAGCAGACGATGGTTTGTGACCAGCCTGTCCAGGCGTGTTGATAGAATTCAGTCTTTCTTCCCATGAGTTCAGTTAGTAAAAACTCAGAGAAGGGGCCAGAAGTAATTGTTTTCTTCATTGTCAGGTCCAAAGTGTAGGAAAATAAGGAATTTCAGGGACAACTTCATCCTGCAAGGAGGATTAAGAGACAGGACAGGGAGGAGGCCCAAGAGACCTCGAGGCTTCTTCTTCAGTTCAGCATGTCAAAGTGCCATATTTTGGGGTATCTGTTTCTAAGCTCCAACACATTCAAAGTACCTCAAAAGAACCAGATGCTGCTAAGACAGTTCACAGGAAAGATTCTGTCCTCTTCTCTGTATCCTGTATTTAAAATTCAAGTGGTTTCTCTTTCTAGGCTACCCCATAACTTTGTTGGTTAAAGGATGTGCTACTCATTTAAAATGTCAAATTACAAAGCCGGAGAACTGGCCTACTTGATTCACATACTTTGCCTTTCTCAATCCCTATAATCTCAGCATCATACATTCTATCTTTTCGACGTGCATATTAAAAGGTATCTTAAAGACTATCTTACTTGGACTGAAACACAGGAGTATCTGCGAACACTGATTCAGTTTGCAAAATACATAGAAAAGTAGCAAGAAAAATGATGTAACATCCCACGTAGTCGGTATACTGGCCTAGTTTCAAGACTGAAAGCAGTCTGAAAGTGTCTGAAAAAAGTCGGAAAATGTGTGTGTGTGTGTGTGTGTGTGTCTGTGTGTGTGTGTGTGTGTGTGCAGCCATGCCTAACAGCTCATGTTTAGCTTTCTTTTTTTTCCTTTTCTTCTTTTTGATACAGAGTCTCATTCTGTCACCTAGGCTGGAGTACAGTGGTGCGATCACAGCTCACTGCAGCCTCTACCTCCTGGACTCAACCAATCCTCCTGCTTCAGCCTTCTAGGTAGTTGAGACTACAGGTACATGCCACCACAGTCCCCTAATCTTTTAATTTTTCTTTTTAGTAGAGATGAGGTCTCACTATGTTGCCCAGGCTAGTCTTGAACTCCTGGCCTCAAGCAATCCTCTCACCTCAGCCTTCCAAAGTGCTGGGATTACAGGCATGAGCCTCCCAGCCTAGTCACGTTTGGCTTTTTCCTTTTTTTTTAAACTTCAACTTTTATTTTAGATACGGAGGTACATGTGCAGGTTCACTACATGGGAATATTGCATGATGCTGAGGTTTGGGGTTCGAATTCCATCACCCAGGTAGTAAGCATACCACGAGATAGGTTTTTCAGCCCTCCCACTCCCCACCCTGCAATAGTCTGTAGTGTCTTTTCCCATATTTATGTCCATGTGTGATTAGCTTTTCCCATATTTATGTCCATATGTGAATAGCTAGGTCACTTCCCAGAATGTTATATACCCACACACATTGAGAAAGTTTTCAGCACTAGAATTGCCCTGGGTGATTGTGTTGGAACAGGTGCCAAAACAGTCATGCTCTTACCTGAAACACTGCTAGGGTTTGCAGGAAGGCACTGATCCACCCTTCCTACAGCTCGTTCATGCCAACAAATACAAGGAAAGCTGTAGCTTCCCGAGGGAGAGGGAGAGAAACTCTTGCCTCCTTTTAAATGAGTAGGCTAAGGGCCGGACACGGTGGCTCATGCCTGTAGTTCTAGCACTTTGGGAGGCCGAGGTCAGGAGATCCAGACCATCCCGGCTAACACGGTGAAACCCCATCTCTACTAAAAATACAAAAAATTCCGTCTCTACTAAAAATACAAAAAAAATAGCCGGGCGTGGTGGCAGGCACCTGTAGTCCCAGCTACTTGGGAGGCCGAGGCAGGAGAATGGCGTGAACCCGGGAGGCGGAGCTTGCAGTGAGCTGAGATCGCGCCATTGCACTCCAGCCTGGGTGACAGAGCAACACTCTGTCTCAAAAATAAATAAATAAAAATTAATTAATTAACAAACCCAGATTTCAAGTATCTCCTAATTTGAGGGACCAGGAGGGAACAACATGACCATATATAGCTGCCTTTGTGCTCATCCCTTACATTATGACCACCAGGATCCGTGAACTCGGCCTGTCTTTGAAGCTCTTAAATAATCCTCTAACGTAAAAACCTTAGTGAACATGTAAACATAACTGGAGTTTTCACAGAGAAGGTGGAAAACAGGTTTTGCAAAACACATCTCACAGAAAAAAGTCCCTCATAGACATGTCTGTTCTTACTCATTATCTGTCATATCTGGGACTGAGGTAGATGGTGGCTTGCAAACAAATCAGTTCTTCTCAGCTTGCTTCCTCAAACCTGTCTTGTTGCTCAGCCAAACAAAGGGCCCTCCAGTTACCAGAAATTGCC
Source organism: Hylobates moloch (assembly GCF_009828535.3). Classification (NCBI taxonomy): domain Eukaryota; kingdom Metazoa; phylum Chordata; class Mammalia; order Primates; family Hylobatidae; genus Hylobates; species Hylobates moloch. The sequence continues at coordinate 27,820,333 of NW_026652289.1, read as the reverse complement.
CTCCTTAGAAGAAAATGTAGCAATCATCTAAACCTGTTTTAAACATGCCCTTTGAGAGATCACGCCCAGCTCCAGCAGTTTGTATTAGAGTATTTCTTCAGACCCTTTTCTGTTAAATCCTTCAAGAGTGTTAACTTTTCTTCACCTAGTTTCTGCCCATTTCTTGTCAATTTTCTTTCTAGTTTTTTTCTTATCTTTCTTTCTGTTTTTTGTTTGTTTGTTTGGTTGATTAGGTTTTGGGTTTGGGTTTTTTTGAGACAGTCTTGTGCTATGTTGCCCAAGCTGGTCTCAAACTCCTGGGCTCAGGCAATCCTCCCACCTCAGCCTCTTGAGTAGCTGGGATTACAGATGTGTAGCATCATGCTCAGCTCTTTTTCTAATAATTTTTTCTTCTCTGGTTGCTACTGCAGTTGGTAACTTTACTCCACTATATTATCTAATCAACTCTTCTTTCTATATAGAAAAACAATTGATTTAGATACTTTTTTGTGTGCGAAGTCAACTACCTTACTGATTTATCTTATTGTTTCTTCTGTTTTAATTGATATATTATTGTTATCTGCAAACAATAATTGTGTCTCCTTCTTTCAAGTATTCATACCTCTTACTACTTTCTCACGTCTAATTACATTGAGTAATTACATTGAGTAGTGCCTCTAAATTAGGAATACTAGTAGTGATGATGGACTTCTTTGCCTTCCATTGCAAAATCTTTTAATGCTTCCATGAAAAACAATACTGGCTTTGACATATAGTTTAAACATATACACACATACACACACAATTTTAATTTCAAAGAGTTTACATTTATTCCTATTTAGTGATGGTTTAAGTTCCTTATCTGCATATTTGCTTTGTTTGCTTTTATTTTTCAACCAGGAAGAAATATTGGATTTGTCAAAGTCCTTTGAGATACCAGTCTACTGACCCATACTAAATTTGAATTATCTTCTTTTTAAACACTTAACTAAACTTAGACATGTTTATGGGCTGTTCATTCTATTGTACTAATCTACAAGTCATTTCTAACACCAGTACAGTGCAGGTCTATTTACTGAACATTTTAACACATTATAATAGCTAGAAATATTAGTCCTTCTATTTTTTTTTTTTTTTGAAATGGAGTCTCACTCTGTTGCCCAGGCTGAAGTGCAGTGGCACGATCTTGGCTCACTGCAAGCTCCACCTCCCAGGTTCACGCCATTCTCCTGCCTCAGCCTCCCAAGTAGCTGGGACTACAGGTGCCCGCCACCACGCCCGGCTAATTTTTGTATTCTTTTTTAGTAGATACGGGGTTTCACCATGTTAGCCAGGATGGTCTCGATCTCCTGACCTCGTGATCCGCCCGCCTCGGCCTCCCAAAGTGCTGGGATTACAGGCATGAGCCACTGCGCCCTGCGTCCTTCTATTTTTTTAATCTTTAAGATTTTCTAGGTAGCGCATGGTGGCTCACACCTGTAATCCCAGCACTTTGGGAGGCCAAGGTGGAAGAATCGCTTGAGCTCAGGAGTTTGGGACCACCCTGGGCAACATAGCAAGACCGCATCTCATAAAAAATAAAAATAAAATAAAATAATAAAGTTAATTAATTTAAAACAGATTTTCTTGCTTCATGTGTCTTAATATCCTAACCATTATTATATGACTATCATGTAGATAGGCAAAATTAATAAGATAGTTAGAAAATAATACAAAACAATTTGGGGCATTTTTATTTAAAAATTAAAATACATCCAGTGCCATAAATTCCAGGAGAGGCAGAAACCAACATGAGCTTAATGAGTGATGAAAATTACCATAGATTTATTTTTTGCAGATACACAAGATGAGAGACAGAAAAAGAGAGAGAAATTACAGAGTGGTGGAGTAGGCAGACATCACACAACATGATCAAGGGCCATTCATTTTGAGCTGAAACATACATGTGTAGAAAGCCCCTTGTACTTATAATCCCAATGACTATGAAGAAAAATAATTTAGCCAAATAGTTCCTAGGACGGGAAAAATAAGGAATTACATTTTGAGATAAGAAGTTAAGCTCTAGTATAACAATGATATTGGGTCAAAGAAAAATGAAAACAAATTTTAGAAATCTTACAACATGAATAAAAGTTTCACCAAATCAGGGGTCTATTATAAGCATGTTTTGAGTTATTTTCTTTCCCAAAGACTTCATTTTTGTTTTAATTTATTTAAGTAGTATACACTTCTGAAAACATTTAACTAATGTCATACTGGTTCTTGTAAAAGATGAGGTGGAGCAATTCCATTAAGCTATAGGGAGGTGAGGAGAGAATATCTGGTAAATGAATTTCAAATAAGCTCCTTTGCAATATGCCCCTCCCATAACCTCTGTATCCTTGTCATCCCAAACTGCCCACATTCCGTTGAACTCCTTGCACTTCTCAGAGGACATCTTCCCTGTCAACCCATGATATCAGTTGGCTAGGGGAGGTCCCCAAATACTGGTGGGACCTTGACCCCTGCTAGTGTCCAGGCACTTGACACCATCATAGAAGGAATCCAAAGACAAGTCAGAAAACAGTGACTGTAGGAAGATTTACTGCAAAGTGAATCTCCACGGAAGTGCAGTTCAGGCCTACTCAAGAGAGAGTCACTCCCAGCAGGGCTTGGGGCTGCTATCTTTATGAGTTTCTTTAGCCAAAGGGTGAAATATTCATGAAGATTTCTGGAAAAAAGGTGAAGATTTCTTGGAACTGTGTTGCCACCCATTTTCACACCAAATATGGGTGTTCCCAGAAGTGTCATGTCATTGGTGGGTATGTAATTTAGTGTGTTAATGAATGTACAGTGAAGTCCTCATGAGACCTAGGTCAAATCCAGCACCATGATGGGTCCAGTCAGCCTCAGCCAGCTTGGCCTACACCCTGGTTTGCAAAGTATCAGCCCCTAGCTTATGCAACTATTTCAACAGTTTCCTTTTTGCTAGTCATGTGAAACTGCTGCCTAGAATTTTCTATTCTCCTACAACCACCCTGCATTATTCCTGTCTCACTACCCTTCAACTTCCACCCCCTTTTCCGCTAGATACTTGTACAGTACTCAGTTTCAGACAAAGTGTGGAAATCGTCCCCTGCATCCCAGTCTGAGACAGGTAGTTCTTCTTTTTCTGCCATCGCATCTCATGCACACCTCTCTGAATCACTGGTTTTCTTGACTATCTCCCTCAGCAGAGACACCATGGAAGGCGTCTTAATTGTACATTCAGCATTTAGCATATGGAAGCATTAAAGATGTTATGAAAAAAACATAAGCTTTTTTTTTAACATCTTAAGAAATGTGGGGACAAGCTCTGCTCTCTACTGTATTTATTTTTCTTAATACCCTTGAGGTTAAAATGTCACATAACGATGTCACATGATCTCACTAATATCATATGTTATGGGTATGATATTAATAGTCATATTCAAACTGTTAATGAATCTCATCAAGAAAGCCCATCTCCTTTAGTGTCTATAAAAATTATAGAGGAAAAACACTGCAAGTCAGTAAGTATAATATTAAGGGGCCAGGCGTGGTGGCTCACGCCTATAATCCCAGCACTTTGGAAGGCCGAGGCCAGAGGATCATGTGAAGTCAAGAGTTCGAGACCAGCCTAACATGCTGAAACCCCATCTCTATTAAAAATACAAAAATCAGCTGGGCATAGTGGCGGGCGCCTGTAATCCCAGCTACTCGGGAGGCTGAGGAGGAGAATCGTTTGAACCCGGGAGGCGGATGTTGCAGAGGTTGCAGTAAGCCGAGATCGCGCCATTGCACTCCAGCCCGTGCGACAGAGCAAGAATATGTCAAAAAAAGAAAAAAAAAAAAAAAAGAATAAGGGAATCGACCAGGCTCAGTGACTCATGACTGACATCCCAATACTTTGGGAGGCTGAGGCAGGAGGATAACTTGAGCCCAGAAGTTTGATCCCAGTCTGGGCAACACAGGGAGACCCCCGTCTGTGCAAAAATTTTTTTAAAAAGAGAATAAGGGAATCATAAAGTTGGAAAGGTATATAAAAATCATTTATCCTGTGGTTCCTAACTCTGGCTGAGCTTTTAATAAAATGCCAACAATGCCCAGTTCTTCTGCTAAGAAAATTTGATTACGCTTGTCTTATGTGGTGAAGGAGTAGCTGTGTATGTGCGTGTGTGTGCGTGTGTGCATGTGTATAGAGACAGGGGCTCACTATGTTGCTCAGGCTGGTGTCGAACTCCTGAGCTCAAGCAATCCACCTGCCTCAGGCTCCCACAGTGCTGGGATTACAGGCATAAGCCAGCAGGCCCGGCTAAGCAGTATTTTTTTAAAGTTCCCCAAATACTTCTAATATGCACCCAGAATTAAGGACACCCCATCTAATCCTACTCCATGTTGCCTATTCATTTTCCTGATGAGGCAACATGACAGGTGACGTCACTTAGGAGAGTGAGTAAGGGCCACACTAAAAATAACTAAAGTTACTCAACGTAAAATGGTCTCTTTCCATCAGATCGTAGATTCATTATGGAAGGAATGATCAGAAAATCAAGAGATTGGGAAGAATTGGCTTGTTTAGATGACCAGTACGGGTGAGATTAACTAGACTGAAAGTAAAGCAACCACAAGCTGTATGTGGTGGCACTTCAAATAGGAGTAGTGGGAACTAACATGAAAAGAAAAAAATGATTACAGTTGGCAGGCAAAGGAGGAATCTGTGCAGGAAATAACTTGGCTGAATAAATAGAATGAGCTAAGACTAGATTATCCAAACACGAGATTCATTTCTAAATCAGACAGAGCTGAACTTAACAACAACTCTATCTAGCTGTAGTTTCCTCTCTGTATAAATTTTACACTGCTAGCGAGCATGGATTTACAGTTCTCTGCAAATCTTACACCTGAAAACGAGAATATAGACGGCTCCCCGATTTGGAGGAACTGAGAATGGAAATTACACTGTTGCATGAGGTCGAATTTTTCTCAGGTTTATCTTACACATTTAGAATATTAAAAAAATAAATTGGGGATGGCAATGAGGGAGATCAATGCAGGAGGTCAACTAATATTTATTGGCAGAAGAGCAAGGGAAAAAATGTGGTGGTGTTTTGTTTTCCATCAACAGCTCCAATCTCTTCATCCTCCCTCCAAGCCAACTTTATTCCCAGATGGTCTTTAAATTCTAAGATTTAAAGAAATACAGTCTTTCCAGGAGCAGTAGCTCATGCCTGTAGGAAGGTTGCTTGAGGCCAGGAGTTTGAGACCAGCCTAGGCAACATGGTGAGACTCAAATCGTTTTTTTTTTTTTTTCTGAGACAGAGTCTCCCTCTGTCACCCATGCTGGAGTGCAGGGGTGCGATCACGGCTGACTATAACCTCCATCTCCCGGGCTCAAGCGATTCTCCTGCCTCAGCCTCCCGAGTAGCTAGGATTACAGGCGTATGCCACCACACCTAGCCGGGTTCAAGCGATTCTCCTGCCTCAGGCTCCTGAGTAGCTAGGATTACAGGCGTGTGCCACCACACCTAGCTAATTTTTGTATTTTAGTAGAGACAGGGTTTCACCATGTTGGCGAGGCTGGTCTGGAACTCCTGACCTTAGGTGATCTGCCTGCCTCGGCCTCCGAAAGTGCTGGGATTACAGGCGTGAGCCACCACTCCCGACCAAGACTGAAATCTAAAAAATTAAAAATAAATAAATAAAAATGTTACAGCTCAGCTCTTCTAGAATTTGTCTAGCAGGTTTCTTAGTCTTCACCAGGACACCCCCCCACCCCCACCACCCCACCAAAAAATGTTTTATCCAGGATAAAACTGCTTGCCTTATTATTTTCTTAATTTCATGCTGTAATCATTTATACAGTTTCCCAACTTTTTTAGCATTAATCTTTCAAAATATAATTATCTTATCTCAGTTTGTGATCCTGATCATATGTCAAGCAATATAATTTTGTGACTCATGCTTTCGGAATATTTTGTCTTAGCTTCCTGATTTCTATACACACATATACAAAGAAATCTCCATTTTTCTCTTCTTTATTCTTCTTTTATTTGTTTATTTATGTATTTTTGAAGATGGGGTCTCACTCTGTTGCCCAGAGTGGATGTGGCTGGAATGGGGTGAGACTTAGAAATTACTGTAGACGTTGTTCATCCAAGTTCTCGTAATGAAAATTGTGAGACATTCAGATCACTCTTTGTTATGTTATGAACCATGTGCTTCACAAACTCAGATCTCAAAGCTGTATAGCAATCCTACTGTAGATTCAATCTAAATGTCAGCCCACGCAAATACAGACTACTGGATACAGAAATATTCCCACCCAAATATTACTTCCCAATAATCATAATAGTAAGCCCATACAAAAATAAAGCATCAAAGACTTTTTAGCTGCCTATCTACCATCCACTCTCTTTTCTATAGGTTTTCAAAAGTCTAATGGTTCCAACTTCAAAGTAAATCTGACTCAGCATTCGTCAGGGAAACTAACTCCCAATACTCCTTGACCCTTGCACCGTAATTCGTAATGCTTCCATTTTTTTCCTAAAAGAATCATCAATGGCTCTTAAATTTTTTTTTTTTTTTTTTTGCACATATCCATCCACAAATGTCCCTTTCTATTCTCCCCACGGGTACAGTGATATCTAATAATGAGTTACAAATTTTTTTTGTTTCCCCTTTAATAAATTTAGTACCGGTGTGGCTCTGAATAATTACTAAACAGCCAATTTTACGTCTTTAAAGTAAGTGTATCCAGGCCAGGTGCGGTGGCTCACGCCTGTAATCCCAGCACTTTGAGAGGCCGAGGCGGGCGGATCACGAGGTCAGGAGATCGTAGACCATCCTGGCTAACACAGTGAAACCCCGTCTCTACTAAAAATACAAAAAATTAGCCGGGTGTGGTGGCGGGCACCTGTAGTCCCAGCTACTCGGGAGGCTGAGGCAGGAGAATAGTGTGAACCCGGTTGGCAGAGCTTGCAGTGAGCCGAGATCGCGCCACTGCACTCCAGCCTGGGCGACACAGCGAGACCCCGTCTCAAAAAAAAAAAAAAATTGCGTCCATCTCTTCCTTACCTGAACTGTTGTGAAGACTAGGGATAAAGTAAGTAAAGAGCCCGGATCTATCTGAAACACTCTTATCAATTGTTAGCTGTTATTTTTACTGTTTTCCCCCTATATTCTTTTATATGTTTAGTGTCTTACAGGAAGAGGTTAAAAAGTGCAGGGGTGCGAGCAATAGGGGACAGGGAGAATATAATAAAGGATTAACTAATAAATAGAAGATAGGAAAGGGTACTCCAAAAACAAGTGTCCGTTCCAGAACTTGCTTCCTAGTAAAGCAAGGTCCTCAGGCCATCTTCTCGGAACCTTGATTCCACTGTATTTTCAGTGTGCGAACAGTGATTTAAATCAGTCCATTTTAGCTGTCAAACTCATACCATTTGAGAAGACTCATAACCCCAGAGAGAGCTCTTACGAAGGAGGGATTAACATGGCAAACACATGCGCAAACTCCAGCTGGCTAAGCTGAGACATGTTTGGGGGGAAAGTCTCTCTCCTGACTGAGGAGGAAATGCTATATGGGAGGAAAACTAGAGTCTTTTGTGATACAGGATGGTCAATTAGTCACTAGGTCACAAAGCCTGTTCTACAAATCATTCAATTTAAAAAGCATTCGGGACCCCTCGAAAGTTTTTTTGTTTTTGAGAGGAAGTTTCGCTCAGCGTTGCCGAAGCTGGAGTTATACCGGTGCGGTGCGGTCTCGGCTCACGGCAACCTCGCGACCGGTCCAAAACGCCATCTTGTATTGCATGGGCCGGGAATCGAACCCGGGCCTCCCGCGTGGCAGGCGAGAATTCTACCACTGAACCACCCATGCACCGCTGAGAAAGTTGAGGAAAAGCAGTAACATGATCGGAACCGACTAGAAGATGCTCTGTCGCTAGAAAGAGAATAGATAATGGAGAAGGAAGATGATCATATTTTAGTCACTTGGCTGGGCAGGGTGGCTCATGCCTGTAATCTCAGCACTTACGGAGGCCGAGTAGGGAGGATTGCTTGAGCCCAGGAGTTCGAGACCAGCCTGGGCAACACAGGGAGACTCTTGTCTCTAAAAAAAACTAAAAAAAAAAAAAATGAGCCGGGCATGGTGGCACGTGCCTGTAGTCCCAGCTACTCAGGAGCCTGAGGAGGGAGGATTGCTTGAGCCTGGGAGGTCAAGGCTGCAGCGAGCTGTGGTCATGCCACTTGCACTCCAGCCTAGGTGACAGAGTGAGACCCTGCCTCAACAACAACAAAAAAGTTGGTCACTTGAAGTACTGCTACTTATTGATTCATGGTACAATTAAATGATGCCTCTCCCGATTGTTTGGGGGAATTGGGGGGTTTTTTGAGAATAAAGTGCTCCAGATAGCCGTGTGCGTACCTCTTGAATAAACACCAATTTTTTAAAAAATTGAATTCATTTATATAAAAATATAAATTGCATTAAATGCTATTTATATTGAATGTTTTCCTGCCTTCTTAAGCAGAATGCGCTGAATAATACCTTACCGAGGACTCAGCACCGTGATAGCCATTGCTGATTACTGCAGTGAACTGTGATTCAGTGATGTGGGACACACCGTCAAGGAAGTGAATGCAATGAGAACTCCACGTACACAAAGTTCAGAAAAAAACAAAGCACAGCAGGCTGTTTGCCTTCTAACTACTCGTTTCACCCCTGGACTCCGATGTACTCTCCAGCATGCCCCACTTCAGGAAGAATATTGGCAAAGTGGAGTATTCTGGCTAAGAAAAGAAGCTATGATGGTAAACGCTATTGAAACAAGGTTCAGCCAGCAAAATGTCTGAAAGCGTTAGAGAAGCTTAACTTAGAGAAAACTTATATATAAATATTTAAATGTTGGTAGTATTGTCTTGTGACGATGCCTTGGATAGAAACCTGTAAATATCAACCCGGTCTCTACTAAAACTACAAAAATTAGTCAGGTGTGGTGGTGCAAGCCGGTGGTCCCAGCTATTCAGGCGGCTGAGGCAGGAGAATCGCTGGAACGAGACCACCCTGACCGACATAGAGAAACCCCGTCTCTACTAAAAACACAAAATTAGTCGGGTATGGTGGCACATGCCTGTAATCCCAGCTGCTCGGGAGGCTGAGGCACGAGAATCGCTTGAACCCAGGAGGCAGAGGTTGCAGTGAGCCGGAGATCGCGCCACAGCACTCCAGCCTGGGCAACAAGAAAGAAACTCCGTCTCAAAAAAAAAAAAAAAGAAAAGCGGATTTTGATTCAACACGAAAGAAACTCCTCTTTATAATTCATTTTGATTCATAATTTATGTGCAAGATCTTACTTGGTTTCGCAGGTAATGGAATAATGAGCGAATAAAAGTCTCAAACTCAAAAAAGACATTAACCTAGGGTAGCTGGAATGGAGAGTGCATGAGGCGAGGAGCAATGAGAGTTGGAGAAGCAAATGGGACTAGATCATGGAGGGCCTGGAAAGGTAGGATTGTTTTAAACAAGTAACTGGAAGTGATAAATCATTTTAAAATATTTTTAACTCACATTTTAATTACAAAGCTAATTATTATAAAAGTAAAATAAGTTTATTAAAATTTTAAATATATCAAAATATATTATGTAAAAGTGAAAGTTCACCCTAACCCCAATTTCCAGAGGTACCTGTGAGTCGTTTAGCCCATGTCTTTTTTTTTTTTTTTTTTTTTGAGACAGAGTTTCGCCCTTGCCCAGGCTGGAGTGCAGTGGCGCCATCTCGGCTCACTGCAGCCTCTGCCTCCTGGGTTCAAGCAATTCTCCTGCTTCAGCCTCCTGAGTAGCCGGGATTACAGGCACCCCCCACCGCATGTTGGCCAGGCTGGTCTCAAACTCCTGGCCTCAGGTAATCCACCCACGTTGGCCTCCCAAAGTGCTGGGATTACAGGCTTGAGTCACTGCACCTGGTTTTTTTTGTTTGTTTTTTTGTTTTTTGTTTTTTGTTTTTGAGATGGAGTCTCACTCTGTCACCCAGACTGGAGTGCAGTGGCACAATCTCGACTCACAGCAACCTCAGCCTCCCGGGTTCAAGCAGCTGGGATTACAGGCGTGTGCCACCATGCCAGGCTAATTTTTGTATTTTTAGTAGAGACAGGGTTTCGCCATGTTGGCTGGGGTGGTCTCGAACTCCTGACCTCAAGTGTGGAGTGTGGTGGCACACTCCTGTAATCCCACGTACTCAGGAGGCTGAGGCAAGAGAATTGCTTGAACTCGGGAGGTGGAGGTTGCAGTGAGACGAGATCTGCCACTGCACTCCAGCTTGGGCGACAGAGCAAGAAGCTGTCTCAGAGGGTGGAGGTGGGGGGTGGGGAAAGAACTACCTGGGACTGTATACTTTATAAAGAAAATAGGTTTAATTGACTCACAGTTCTGCATGGCTGGGGAGATCTCAGGAAACTTTCAATCATGGTGCAAGGTGAAGGAGAAGCAAGCACCTTCCTCATAAGGTGGCAGGAGAGACAAAGGATGAGAAGTGCCACACTTTTAAACCATCAGATCTCATGAGAACTCACTATCACAAGAACAGCATGGGGGAATCCACCCCCATGATCCAATCACCTCCCACCAGGTCCCACCCTCAACATGTGGGGATTACAGTTAGAGATGAGATTTGAGTGGGGACACAAAGCCAAACCATATCATCCTGTCTTAAAAATGAAAAAAGTAATAGTCACCTGTTTTATTCAAAGTCCACCAACTTGAATGTCAATTTCATGCAAAAACACGCTCTCAGAAACATCCAGAATCACGTTTGATCATATATCTGGGTACTATGACCCAGCCAAGTTAAAGAAAATAAAATTAGCCCAGTGCAGTAGCTCATGCCTGTAATCCCAGCATTTTGGGAGGCTGAGGCGGGTAGATCGCTTGAGCCCAGGAGTTCAAGACCAGCTTGGACAACATGGAGAAACTCCGTTTCTACAAAGAGAGAAAAAATTAGCAGGGCATGGTGGCGCACACCTGTAGTCCCTGCTATTAGGGAGGCTGAGATGGAAGGATTGCTTGAGCCTGGGAGACTGAGGCTACAGGGTGCTGTGATTGTGCTACTGCACTCCAGCCTGGGCAATTGAGTGAGAACCTGTCTCAAAAAAAAAAAAAAGAAAAAGAAAAAGAAAAAAAAAAAAGAGAAATCCATTCCAAATCAGGACTGCTGGTAAAAAAAAAAAAAAAGAAAGAAAAGAAAAGAAAATTTATCACACATAAAATTAATCATCACAGATTCCTTGCCAACACATCAGCAGAGCTGTCTGACCACCCAAAAAGAGAACTGTTGATGTGAACTCTCTGCTAACCAGGAGCCTGGACTGGACAACCTCTCTATGCATGTGGGGTTCTGAGCCTGGATAGAGATGCCATCTGAGAATGGTGACATATGTCTTTCTCTTTCTTCCTAACCATGGCTACAGACTAGTCTATTTTTGTGGTTTATCTGCCTACTGTTTAGAAGTATTCTGTCTTCTTGGGGCTGTCAGGCACTCAACTGACACTTCTTGATACTATTGCTGTGTCTGCCTTGAGCAGCTAATGACGGATGTGAAAACCCTTTTATAATTGTTCATGCCAAGGAAATGTGTAGCCACATGCTCCTGTGGTCTCCTGTGGGCTAAATAAACCCTGATAACCAGGCTTATTATCATTATGTCTAAAATTAAAGTAAACAAATAATGAGTGAGGGCTTGAGTGGTTTATTGTGGTTGAAAAGTACTGACTGACTTAATGTGTGAATCTTATAACACCTATTTATATGGGTAAAGATTTGGGAGATTATTCTAGTTTCCCATCTGGGTTCCAGATATGTGAGACTGCTGGGTGGGAGAATGTTATAGATTGTAGGTCTGTTGTCTTAAGGCAGGTAGCTGTCATTTCTGCCTAAATAATCTGTAAGGCAAGAAACCAAATATATAAATTAATACCATAAATAAGCAAACAAATAATTCTCTAATCTCAATCAATACCTCCCTACTTGTGAACTGAAGAATTAATACAGTCTCTTTGTTTGCTGCTTGGCATGAGGTTCCTTTACCTTTAAAATTAGGTTTGTGTTCATGAAACAAGGTTAGAAATTTAGAGAAGGGAAGAAATCTACTATTTAAAAATATATGACTATTTATTTTTAGCCACCGCTTTTTAGCACCTAGGTATTAAAATACATAATAATTAAGAGGTAAGTGTATCCCATAATCTGTCATCATTCGCTCACTTCAAGAGGCCCATCATTAACCTTTCCATTAATTCTACGTCTTTTAGATCTTCCTAAATCAACACCTACTCTAAATGACTCCTCAAATGAAACCCTAATTTTGCATCTGCACTTTCTCCGTTCTAGCCTGAAAAGCCTACAATCTTTTCTGTCTAGTCCCCATTTCTGCCTCACTCCAGAATCTGGCTTGAAGCCCTGGACTTTCTCAAACTCGATTGCTGGCAAGCAAGTCCTCCATCAAACAGATCCCTCACATGTCTGTGCATTAAAAATAGCTAATATGACTCACTGGCACTTCTTACTTACTCAAACTAAAGGACAGCATCTGTGCTTCAGGGATAGGAGAGTGAAGAGAGCAGAATGTGAAGAGGGAAACTACCAAGATTCAAAAATCATTTTCTGGACTTGACACTGATGTTAGCTTTGTCCCTGGTATTTCTTTCTTTTTTTTTTTTGAGACGGAGTCTCGCTCTTTCACCCAGGCTGGAGTGCAGTGGCGCCATCTCGGCTCACTGCAGGCTCCGCCCCCTGGGGTTCACGCCATTCTCCTGGCTCAGCCTCCCGCGTAGCTGGGACTACAGGCGCCTGCCACCTCGCCCGGCTAATTTTTTGTATTTTTAGTAGAGACGGGGTTTCACCGTGTTAGCCAGGATGGTCTCGATCTCCTGACCTCGTGATCCGCCCGCCTCGGCCTCCCAAAGTGCTGGGATTACAGGCGTGAGCCACCGCGCCCGGCCTGTCCCTGGTATTTCTATCAGGAAACATATCTGCAAGTGATTGTATGTAGAATTATTCTTTCTTAGCTGATCTATCTGGGGAGGCACATTTTCAAGGATGTCTGATATGGTGAATATAGCATTGCCATGCTTATTCATGGGTCCCACTGTTTAGACTAATATTATAATAAAGGTCCTGGTTTCAAAAATGGCTTTTGTCAAACTTTTGTCTGCCTTTGTGTCCAGAGATGGACCTTTTAATTCATTCATTCCTTCATTCAAGAAATCATTATTGGCTGGGCGCGGTGACTCATGCTTGTAATCCCAGCACTGTGGGAGGCCAAGGGGGAAGATCGCTGAAGTGTAGGAGTTTGAGACCAGCCTGGGCAACATAGGGAGACTCTGTCTCTACAAATTTAAAAAAAAAAAAAAAACTTATACTGAGGTAGGAGGATCACTTGGGCCCGGAATGTCAAGGCTACAGTGAGCCATGATCACGTCACTGTACTCCAGCCTGGGTGACAGAGCAAGATCCTATCTCAAAAAGAAATTATTATTGAATGCCTTCTAGGGCTGCCATGTTCTCCAACTCTTAAGGGCACCATTCTCAGTATAGTCTCTGGAGTTGAGCTCTAGCCGGGGCATTCCCTTCCGGGGTATATTTACTGAGGGACATAGAAGGGTATGTATGACATAGTCATCTATCCATTGCCCTCCAGGAGAGATTAAGAAACATTTTTCCATTTTCAGGTAGATTATTGTATGTTAATTTGTTTGTGTTTGTGTGTTTGTTTTGAGATGGAGTCTCGCTCTGTCACCCAGGCTGGAGTGCAGTGGCATGACCTTGGCTTACTGCAACCTCCACCTCCCAGGTTCAATCAATTCTCCTGCCTCAGCCTCCCGAGTAGCTGGGATTGCAGGCACACACCACCATGCCCAGCTAATTTTTTTTGTATTTTTAGTAGAGACAGGGTTTCACCACGTTGGCCAGGCTGGTCTTGAACTCTTGACTCAGGTGATCTGCCAGCCTCAGCCTCCCAAAGTGCTGGAATTACAAACATGAGCCACCGCGCCCAGCCAGATTACTGGTCATTTGTTACTCATTCATACCTACTGGTTATTCATTAAAAATAGCCCAGGTTTGTGTTTTTATTGGCCTTGTCTAGTGGCTTCCTCCATGTCCAGAGACTCTCTCTGTCCCTGATATGAAAGCACACTTAGTAATCAAACATAAGCACAGTACAGGCAGAGATTCGAAACCAACTATGAACTAGGCAATACAAATAATGACTTTCATATAAGGTTTCTGTCTTGTAAATGTTGATAATGCTTATCAACTAAAGGAATAAAGTCCAGCCCTGCACCCAACACAGCTGACAATATGATCTTTGTAATCCACAAAATGTCAAGTATAATTATCCTGACCATTCCCTCACTTAAAAACAGAAAATCAAACTGGCCAGGCGCGGTGGCTCACGCCTGTAGTCCCAGCATTTTGGGAGGCCGAGGCGGGCGGATCACGAGGTCAGGAGATCAAGACCATCCTGGCTAACACAGTGAAACCCCGTCTCTACTAAAAGTACAAAAAATTAGCTGGGTGTGGTGGCGGGCGCGGGTAGTTCCAGCTACTCAGGAGGCTGAGGCAGGAGAATGGCATGAACCCAGGAGACGGAGCTTGAGTGAGCTGAGATCATGCCACTGCATTCCAGCCTGGGCAACAAACTGAGACTCCGTCTCAAAAAAATAAAATAAAATAAAATAAAATAAAAAAATAAAAAATAAAACTATGACAAGAGAAAATTTGTGTTTCTTTAACAGAACCCAGCCAGGAAGGTCATAAAATCTAGTCATGACAGGTTCTCCTCTCAGTAGGAAAACTTTTTTTCCTAATAGTAACTGACCTTTCTCATAATTTTTTTCACCCCGTCAAACATTTCGAAGACTTAACACAACTACTTTTGTTAGTTGGATGGAAAACACCTTGTGATTCAGGTAGAAAGAATTCTTCAGGCAGAGGAATTTATATAACTGTGCCTTTTACCATCCATTAAGCAGTTTTTTTATGTTGGCCTACTTGTAATGTGTATCAATGTCAGTTTATAAGAGGAAATAACATTCAGTCTTTTCGCTGGTTTATAATAAGAAATCACTATTTCAAATGACCTTCCCTGAATACCACTCTCTACTGAGTGCTGGAAGGAGCGTGGACAAAGATGAGTAAGACACTGCCCACGCTCTCTGTATGCATGCAATCTGGTGCCTGCGATGACATCTACTCAAAGAACTCAGTCAACTGGCAAACTAACAAGGTCTATAGCCATGGGTGAAACAGACTGCCTTGAGAATATGGGAAGATTAATTCCAACTGGGGGATTTGCTAGGGTGTGTAGTGACCACGTGGGGATGTCAGAGGAATGGGAAAACAAGAAGATTAAGGGATGAAAAGAGACTTGAAACATTTAAGAATGGAAGTCTGGTTGAGGAATTCAGACTTAACCATGTAAGTCCTGGGACTGGAAGTAACAATGCTTAGATGTGTGTTTCCTTAGCAAGATCTTATGTGTTGTTCATTTCATACAACGAACAACCTAAAATATATTACTTAAGGTCTACAAAAATCTCCAAACCTACCTTCTGTTGCTGATCCTCTTGGCCATTTTCTTCCCGCAAAAGAGCACTCCTTTCCCACCAAATGCACTTTCTCTCTGACCCCCAGCATGTCTTGAGTTCTGTCACCTCTGTTTCCCTCCAGCTCTGCTACCAGCCTGAAATCTTTGTC
Source organism: Hylobates moloch (assembly GCF_009828535.3). NCBI lineage: Eukaryota > Metazoa > Chordata > Mammalia > Primates > Hylobatidae > Hylobates > Hylobates moloch. The sequence goes on along the minus strand of NW_026652289.1, from coordinate 27,804,602 downwards.
CAGTCTTCTCTAGCTATTCAATTTATACACTCAGCATGCTTTTTTTTTTTTGTTTTGGTTTTGTTTTTTTGAGACAGAGTCTTGCTCTGTCACCCAGGCTAGAGTGCAGTGGCACAATCTTGGCTCATTGCAACCTCCACCTCCCGGGCTCAAGCGATTCTCATGCCTCAGCCTCCCAAGTAGCTGGGATTATAGGCGCCCGCCACCATACCCAGCTAATTTTTGTATTTTTAGTAGAGACGGAGATTTCACCATGTTGGCCAGGCTGGTCTCAACCTCCTGATCTCAGGTGATCCGCCCACCTCAGCCTCCCAAAGTGCTGGGATTACAGGCGTGAGCCACCGTGCCTGGCCTCACTCAGCATGTTAATTGAAATTACACATATATATGTAATTAATATATAATAATATAAGCATATATATTTTTAAAACGAAGGGCTTAGTATGTATTAAGCAGTGTGAGAGAAAAGTATGACAGATCAGCTCACTGCTAATCAGGGAGTTTACCATCTATCTAAATTCTATCCATCCTTTGAGAGAGCTTTTCCAGACCAGAAGCACAGCCTGTGAAATTTGAGGGTAAAATATTCCAGAGTGAGGAACAGCCTGCGCTAAGCCCTTGAATGCAAGGAATACAGTGGAATGCAAGGATGCATGGTGAGCATCCCAGAGCCCCTCTTCAGAATGAGGTTTGGCTAAGGGCTTTGTTGCAAGTGCATCAAACTTTGGCCCAATCCTATGTCCTTCACTCCTTGACAAACTTTCTACCTGCAAGTTCTCATCTCAGAGTCCCTGAGAAAGTGGACATAAAATAGTAAAATATATAGCTATGATTTTAAAACATCAGCAACAGGCAGGGCGCGGTGGCCCATGCCTTGAATCCCAGCATTTTGGGAGGCCAAAGTGGGTGGATCATGAGGTTAGGAGTTCAAGACCAGCCTGGCCAAGATGCTGAATCCCCCATCTCTACTAAAAATACAAAAATTAGTTGGGTATGGTGGCAGGTGCCTGTGATTCCAGCTACTTGGGAGGCTGAAGCAGAGAATTGATTGAACCTGTGCTATGCTAAAAAACAACTTCTGGCCAGGCCCGGTGGCTCACGCCTGTAATCAGAGCACTTTGGGAGGCCGAGGCGGGCAGATAATGGGGTCAGGAGTTCGAGACCAGCCTGACCAATATGGTGAAACCTCGTCTCTACTAAAAATACAAAAATTAGCCAGGCGTGTTGGCGCACACCTGTAATCCCAGCTACTCAGGAGGTTGAGGCAGGAGAATCTCTTGAACCTGGGAGGCAGAGGTTGTAGTGAGCTGAGATTGCCCCACTGCACTCCAGCCTGGGTGACAGAGCGAGACTCCATCTCAAAAAAAAAAAAAAAATCAGCAACAAAAAAAGTAATGATAACCTAAAACAGTAGGGTATATAACAATAAAAGAGGCCGGGCATGGTGGCTCAAGCCTGTAATCCCAGCATTTTGGGAGGCCAAGGCAGGCGGATTACAAGGTCAAGAGATCGAGATCATTCTGGCCAACATGGTGAAATCTTGTCCTACTAAAAATACAAAATTAGTTGGGCATGGTGGCACACGCCTATAATCCCAGCTACTCAGGAGGCTGAGGCAGGAGAATCACTTGAATCTGGGAGGTGGAGGTTGCAGTGAACCAAGATTGCACCACTGCACTCCAGCCTGGCAACAGAGCGAGATTCCATCTCAAAAAAAAAAAAAAAAAAAAAAAAAACTATAAAAGAGAGATGAAATATTTTGTCTAGAGAAAAACCTTGAACTCCATGATATGGAATTTATTTATTTGTTTGTTTTATTTTATTTTATTTTTTGAGACAGAGTCTCGCTCTGTTTCCCCGGCTGGGGTGCAGTGGCGTGATCTTGGCTCACTGCAACCTCCACATCCCAGGCCCAAGTGATGCTCATGCCTCAGCCTCCCGAGTAGCTGGGATTACAGGTATGTGCCACCACGTTTAGCTAATTTTTGTATTTTAGTAGAGACAGGGTTTCACTATGTTGGCCAGGCTGGTCTCGAACTCCTGACCTCAGGTGATCCGCCCACCTCGGCCTCCCAAAGTGCTGGGATTACAGGCATGAGCCACTGTGCCTAGCCTGGAATTTATTCCTTATCCTGTGAAATAGTTGTTTCCAAAGTGAAGTGGCTAAAAGGATGATAAGGGGTATAGGAAGAAATTATTTATTAATTATTCATAGTTTTATAAATGTCTTTTTTCTGTTTTGTAATATAGATAACATATTGGTAAAAATAACACATCTAAATAATTTGAATATGTGTGTGTATATATATATACACACATGTACGTACACACATATACTTTGGTATGTGCCCTAATTTTTTCTTTTTTTTTTTTTTTTTTTGTTGAGGCAGGGCCTCACTCTGTTATCCAGGCTGGAGTGCAGTGACTCACTAAAGCCTCAACTTCCTGGGCTCAGGCAGTCCTACCATGTCAGCATCCCAAGTAGCTGAGATCACAGGCACAGGCTAGCATGCCTGGCTAATTTTTAAAATGTTTGTAGAGACAAGGTCTCACTATGTTGCCCAGGCTAGACTCAAACTCCTGGGCTCAAGCAATCCTCCTGTCTTGGCCTCTCGAAGTGCTGACATTATACAGGTGTGAGCCGCCACACCTCTAATTTTCTTTTTTTTTTTTTTCAACCAATAGATGTATGCAATTAAAATTCAAGACCATACTGTAAACAATGGGAGAGTCATTGAGGTCTTATTTGCAGAGGAGAATATACTCAGGATATCAATTATAATAATGTATAATGGTTCTCAACTTTCTTCTTTTTTTGAGATGGAGTCTCGCTGTCACCCAGGCTGGAGTGCAGTGGCACAGTCTCGGCTCACTGCAACCTCTGCTTCCCGGGTTCAAGCGATTCTCCTGCCTCAGCCTCCTGAGTAGCTGGGATTACAGGCACCCGCCACTACATCTGGCTAATTTTTGTATTTTTAGTAGAGACGGAGTTTTACCATCTTAGCCAGGCTGGCCTCGAACTCCTGACCTTCTGATCCACCTGTCTCGGCCTCTCAAAGTGCTGGGATTACAGGCATGAGCCACTGCACCCGGATGGTTCTCAACTTTCAACCCAGGAGAATTCCCTGGGAATTATTAGAAAATACTGATGACCAGACCACGCCCCAAATTAATTACATCAACTATCTGGGGTAGGAACGAGCATCACTATTTTTCTTTTCTCTTGGTGATTCTAACGTGCCAGGATTAAGAACGACTGAATTAGAGTCATAATCAAGTTTGATATGAATTGGCCAATGAAATAGTATAATTTAATATTAAATATTAATTAATTAAAACTATTAAATGTTCTCAAAAGTTACAGAAGAATAAAAGCTAAATATTTAAGAAATTATTTTACCTTAAGTGTTGAAAATAAATGGTTTTTCTCTTCACTGGTTGTTTTTACTTCCTTATAAAGCCTAGCTGTCATGTGATCCTCCTGACTCCGAGGAAGTCAGTCAGAGAAATAAAGAGTAACTCACTCATTAAGAGACCTTTTACATAAAACACTTTCTTATCTGTTAGAATTTGAGCTTTCTCAGACTCTCAACTTGTTTTGCCAAGTTTTCACAATAATAAAATACACACAATGACCTTCTTACTCTTCTTTTGCCAGCGGATTATTTAATACTGATTAGCTTTGAAATGCAAATAGCCCTATCAAATACCAAGCTACTTGCCTTCAACCCGACTAAGGCTGCATTAGAGTGAAAGTCAAAACTGTTTTATGCAAAGAAAAAAAATAGTCTGTCAAAGGCCGCTAGATCTTCAATTTTTTCAGGATTATATTCAGGATATGAAATTCTTTGTACTGACTAACGGATCACCTTTTTTCTAAATTCTTTTGTTTCCGAACTCCCAATCCTGTGTTGACTTACAATTAACCCTTTGCTGACCATTAGTTGAACTTTCAAACCAAACATAATGCTTTCAGCATTTGTATTTATATCACAACATGACAAATACTAGTAAGAGAGAGAATTTTTACAGAAAAAGTGTATCTAGCCTATTACATCAGGACCACTATTTGTTTTTCTTAAACAGAGAGTGACAACTTCGGGGCTGCAAAATACCTTTGAGATTACCTAATTTACCCTCTTTATTTTACAGATACGCACCCAAGATCTGGTATGCTTTTACTAGGTCAGTGTTTGGACTGAAGGAAACAGGGTTGGGTTGCTGAATAGTAAATTCCTGGTGGAATGGAAACTGAGCTGACATTGGCAGATGGGTATTAAACCCTCTGGAGTCCTCCGCCTGAAATTCAAGGCTTGAAAGAGTCAGAGGCTGACAAGATACCAAGACTGAGACTGATTTACTCTCTTTTTTCTTTTTCTTTCTTTTTTTTTTTTTTTTTTTTTGAGATAGGGTCTCACTCTGCCCCCCCAGGCAATGATTATAGCTCACTGCAGCCTCAAACTCCTAGGCTCAAGCTATCCTCCCACCTCAGCCACCCCAGTAGCTGGGGCTACAGGTGCACACCACCATGCCAATTTTTTTGTGTTGTTTTGTTTTAGACAGGGTTTCTTTCTGTCACCCAGGCTGGAGTATAGTAGCTCCATCACAGTTCGCTGCAGCCTTGCCCTCCCGGACTCAAGTGATCCTCCCACCTCAGCCTCCCAAGTAGCTGAGACTACAGGTGCATGCCACCACGCCCAGCTAATTTTTGTATTTTTGTAGAGATTGTGTTTCACCATGTTGCCCAGGATGGTCGCAAACTCCTGGGCTCAAATGATCCTCCCACCTTGGCCTGCCAAAGTATGAAGATTACAGGTGTGAGCCACCATGCCTGGCCTGCCTGGCTAATTTTTAAATTTTCTGTAGAAACAGGGTCTTGCTATGTTGCCCAGGCTGGTATTGAACTCTTGGCCTCAAGCCATTGGGATTACAGGTGTAAACCCCTGCACCTGTCCAGGACTGATTTCTCAAAAGCAGCAGAAGTTGGTGGGGTTGCAGCCAGGTGGCCCAGCCCCTGACAGCACCTACCAAGGGACTGGGGACTGCCCAGCACTGGCTGGTCCCAGGTGATCCGGTCAAACTGGGCACTCCTCTGCAATATCCTTGTGAAGAAGCTGAATTAATATTTCAGTGGGATAGTTTAGAAATGACACAGACCTGGGTCAGAAATACAAAGCTTGCCACCAGCTGTGGAAGCACCAACCTGTTTGCTTTGTCTTTTTTTTTTTTTTTTTTTTCAGATGGAGTCTCGCTCTGTCGCCCAGGCTGGAGTGCAGTGGCGCCATCTCGGTTCACTGCAAGCTCCGCCTCCCAGGTTCACGCCATTCTCCTGCCTCAGCCTCCCAAGTAGCTGGGACTACAGGCGCCCGCCACCATGCCTGGCTAATTTTTTGTATTTTTATTGGAGACAGGGTTTCATCGTGTTAGCCAGGAGGGTCTCAATCTCCTGACCTCGTTATCCTCCCGCCTCGGCCTCCCAAAGTGCTGGGATTACAGGCATGAGCACCGTGCCGGCCTGCTTTGTCTTTAAAATTATCTGCCATTAGAAAATCAAACAGTTGCCAGAGGCTGGGAGAAGGGAGGCACGAGGAGTTATTGTTTAATGGGTGTGGAATTTCAGTTTGAGAGGATAAAATAAGTTCTGAGGCTAGATGGTGGTGATGGTTGCATAACAATGTGAATGTATTTAATGCCACTTGCCACTGAACTGTAGATTTAAAAATGGTTAAAATGGTATATGGTAGATTTTATGTGGGTTTTTTTTTTTCTTTTTAGAGGTATTGTTGCATTCTGTCACCCAGGCTAGAGTACAGTGGTTCAATCATAGCTCACTGCAGCCTCAACTTCCTGGGCTCAAGTGATCCTCCTATCACAGCCTCCCAAGTAGCTGGGACTAAGGAGTGTACCACCACACCTGGCTGGGTTTCTTTGTTTTAGTGTTTGTTTGTAGAAATGGGGTCTCACTATGCTGCCCTGCCTAAATTTTGTTATGTATATATTACCACAACAAAAATATATCTGCTATTCTTTCTCTTTCTTTTTCTCTTTCTTTCTTTCTTTCTTTTTCTTTTCGTTCTTTCTTTCTTTCTTTTTCTTTTTTTAGATAGGGTCTTGCTCTGTTGTCCAGGCTGGAGTGCAGTGGCATGATCATAGTTCACTGCAGCCTCTAACTCCTGGGCTCAAGCGACCCTCCTGCCTCAGCCTCCTGAGTAGCTGAGAATACAGGCACGTGCCACCATGCCCAGGTACTTTTTTTGATTTTTAGGAGAGATGGCATTTCACTTTGTTGCCCAGGCTGATCTCAAACTCCTGAGCTAAAGTGATCCTACTGCCTTGGCCTCCCAAAATGCTCGGATTACAGGTGTAAGCCACCACGCTCGACCTGCCATTAGTTCTTAAATCGCCATCTCTTTTTTTTTTTTTTCTTTGAGTTCAAGAGTTTTGCTCTTGTTGCCCAGGCTGGAGTGCAATGGTGTGATCTCGGCTTACTACAACCTCCGCCTCTCAGGTCCAAGCGACTCTCCTGCCTCAGCCTCCCGAGTAGATGGGATTACAGGCATGTGCCACCACACCTGGTTAATTTTGTATTTTTAGTAGAGGCGGGGTTTCTCCATGTTGGTCAGGTTGGTCTCAAACTCCGACCTCAGGTGATCGGCTCGCCTCGGCCTCCCAAAGTGCTAGGATTACAGGCATGAGCCACCGCGCCCATCTCTGTCTTTTAAATAAATATCTCAGGCTGAGCATGGTGGCTCACACCTGTAATCCCAGCACCTTTGGAGGCCGAGGCGGGCGGATCACCTGAGGTTAGGAGTTTGAGACCAGCCTGGTCAACATGGTGAAACCCCGTTTCTACTAAAAATACAAAAATTAGCCAGGCTTGGTGGCGGGTGCCTATAATTCCAGCTACTCAGGAGGCTGAGGCAGGAAAATCGCTTGAATCCGGGAGGCGGAGGTTGCAGTGAGCTGAGATCATGCCACTGCACTCCATCCTGGGCAACAGAGCAAGGAACCATCAAAAAAAAAAAAAAAACCCTCATATTCTCATGTAGTTTTTTAAATACCAAACTATTCAAGAAGTCTAGGTTTTGAGAAAATCATTGCCAGACTGAAAATTACCTGAGAGTAAAATCTCTGAGTAAATTTAAATTTTAAAAATTTTGTCAGAAGCAATTGGTACTCAAAGAACACAAAGATTTGAAAATTTCAGGGAAGCTAAAATTTTCTAACGGCCTCAAAAATTTTATTTCCCAACACTACTTTCCCCAAAGAGAAAAGTTTTTTTTGTTGTTGTGGTTGTTTTCGAGACGGAGTCTCGCTCTGTCACCCAGGCTGGAGTGCAGTGGCACAATACTGGCTCACTGCAACCTTTGCCCCACCCCAGGTTCAAGCAATTCTCCTGCCTCAGCCTCCCGAGTAGCTGGGATTACAGGCATGTGCCACCACACCTGGCTAATTTTTGTACTTCCAGTAGAGACGGGATTTCTCCATGTTGGCCAGTCTGGTCTTGAGCGCCTGACCTCAAGTGATCCACCTGCCTTGGCCTCCCAAAGTGCTGGGATTACAGGTGTGAGCCACCGCGCCCAGCCAAGAAAAGATCTTAATACATAAATAAAATATAGAACAGTCTCCTTGTAAGTTGTTTCCAACATGTAAAAGAAAGTGGGGGGATCTTTTTGGAATTGTTGCAGTTTGTCATTTAATCATCACTTTCAAGTGAAGAAAATTGAGTATTAGAGAAGTTAGTTTGTCCAAGGTTTGGAAGAACAGGGTTTTGTTTGTTTGTTTGTTTGTTTGTTTGTTTGTTTTTTGAGACGGAGTCTCTCTCGCTCTGTCGCCCAGGCTGGAGTGCAGTGGCGCAATCTCGGCTCACTGCAAGCTCCGCCTCCCGGGTTCACGCCATTCTCCTGCCTCAGCCTCTCCGAGTAGCTGGGACTACAGGCGCCCGCCACCACGCCCGGCTAATTTTTTATATTCTTAGTAGAGACGGGGTTTCACCGTGGTCTCGATCTCCTGACCTCGTGATCTGCCCGCCTCGGCCTCCCAAAGTGCTGGGATTACAAGCGTGAGCCACCGCGCCCGGCCCAGGGTTTTGGATTAGGACCTAAACCAATCAAACTCCAAATCCTCATTGCTAACAATTTTCTGTTGGCATGCAAATATGTTTCTTGCGTCAGGCTATGTAATAATTATAAATAATGGGGCTGGTATAGACGTAAGGTACTGACATTGAATAATTCCCCAAAGAACCATGAAGTGAACTGCTTTTACGTAGTGGGAAAGAGTCGTCATAAAGCACTCAGCCCTGGAACATTCTTTCAAAAGCAAGACATCAAAAAAATCAAAAATAAAAACTCTCTATCAGTGAAAAGGAAAAGACATTTTGTTGAGTGCCAAAGAAGAATCCTGCCAAGCACACAGAGTGAATTGTAGCAAATAGACACAGATATATCTGGATAATTAGGCATGATGTAGTGAGTATTTCACTGAACCTTGAACAGCTGTAGACAGAAACTGAGAATTCTATAAAGTTTCTATATTTACTCCCATATCAGGAAATTCCCAACCTGGCTTGAAGCTGTATGGCTCAGCCTGGGATAAAAACTGGTGAGAGTTTCAAAGGATCAGCAGGTGAACCAGAGCCAGGACAATAAAGAGAACAAGTACAGAGCTGTTTATCTTATTTCAGCTACAAGTTTTTCCAATACCTGACTGAGAAAGTGTTGAGAGTCAACACCCTTATAGTCACGTATGGTCTACGTGTCTTGGTTTTCACATGCATCAGGAGCTGTACATGTATACATATGTACACTTAGGAAAGCCAGGCCTTGGGTAAAACTATGGGCAAAGGCAGCCACAAATCTGTTCCTTCTACCCTCTGGGAACTCCAGCTTTCCCATAGCCTTCCAGAATTGTTCTAGGAGGGACTAGAGCCTATTTTTCATGAGCAACTGGGTCTAGTTCTTGTTATTAGATAGGACTCAGATCACTTCCAATCTGCAAAGCAGAAGCTGTGATGCCAGTGTTTGCTGAAAATGCTGCCACTGCTATTGAACATGCAGAGGTGTGCCGTTTTGGGGCCAATGTCTAATGTAGAAGAAAACATGTCCTTTGTCCGATCTATGAAGTCAGACAGCTAGGGTTCAAATTCCAGCTTTGCCATTCACTAGGTATATTAGCAGTGCCAAAGGTTTGTGTATTTATCAAATGGGATTTTCATAGCCCTACCTCATAGGATGGTGGTAATGACAGGTGATATAATGCATATGACATGCCTAGTTAACACTGATTGAATGCTTATTATAAGCTAAGCAAAGTACTAACATTGCTATTATCTGTAAGAAGCCAGCAGAAGATGCCACTCTCAGCAGTGTTCCATGCAGCAAATTGCTCTGCCAGTTTTTACTCAGTCTTTAATTGCCGCCCCTTGCTTTAGGATCTAGACTGCTCCTGAATAACATGAATGGCAGAACCTGTGTTATGCTAAAAAACATCTTCTGGCCGGGCACAGTGGCTGACACCTGTAATCAGAGCACTTTGGGAGGCCGAGGCGGGCAGATCACGAGGTCAGGAGTTCGAGACCAGCCTGATCAACATGGTGAAACCTCGTCTCTACTAAAAATACAAAAATTAGCCGGGCGTGGCGGCGCACGCCTGTAATCCCAGCTACTCAGGAGGTTGAGGCAGGAGAATCGCTTGAACCTGGGAGGCAAAGGTTGTAGTGAGCTGAGATTGCCCCACTGCATTTCAGCCTGGGCGACAGAGCGAGACTCCATCTCAAAAAAAAAACCATCTTCTGCACAGGTCCATATGTGGCTTACTCCTGGGGCAAACCAAGTGGGATGCCACCAATATCCAGGAGATATAATAAATTGTACCTAGTTTACTAATTACAGAATTGCAGTACAATAGTAATGTTTTGTATCTTTTTGAATGACCAATTAAAAAATATCATATAAAAAGGTAGAAAAAACCCCACAATTTTCAGAGACTTCCAGGTGTTGTTAAGAAGGGCCCCAAATATGATAAATGCCACTAAAATCTGAGTTGCCCACTATTATAGTTTGGTGTGTGTCCCCTCCAAGTCTCATGTTGAAGTCTGATCCCCAGTGTTGGAGGTGGGGCCTGGTGGGAGACATTTTGGTCACAGGGGCAGATCCCTCAGGAATGGCTTGGTGCCCTCCAGATGGTAATGGATGAATTCTTATTTTGTCAGTTCATGGAAACTGGTTGGTTAAAGGAGCCTGGCACCTCCTCCTCCTCTTTTGCACTCTCTTTCTCGCCATGTGATATACCAGCTCCCTCTTCACCTTCCACCATGATTGTAAGCTTCCTGAGGCCGTTACCAGAAGCAGATGCCAGCATCTTGCTTCCTGTACAGCCTGCAGAACCATGAGCCAAAATAAACCTCTTGCCTTTATAAATTACTCAGTCTCAGGCATTCCCTTATAGTAATGGAAACAGACTAATACACTCATTTTCAAAGGACACAGGTAAAGTCCCTCTTACAGAATGGTGCCTCACAAATCACACCTAATATACATTAAGAATTTTATAAATTTCTCCTAAGACTTTGTCCTATAGACCTACTTTCATGTCTGCACACATAGGTATATGAACAAAGATAAGTGTTGCAGCAGTACAGCATATATGCATAAATGGAAACAAATGTCTGCAGAGAACAGGGTAACTAAATCATGATACTTCTAAAAATGATTGAATAAATCTCTATGTTCTGATATGAAAAATTTTCAATATCAATAAGTGAAAAAAGCAGGTGTTAGAAAGTATCTCTAATATGCCTGAGTTATGTGTATGTGTGAGTGTTTTAAAATATATATATACATATCTGTTTATATACCTAAAACAATTATGGAAATATATACTATATATATATAAAATTGCAAGTGGACATAAAACGGACAAAGTAAAAATCAACTACATGTCTAATATTTAGGAATTAAAATGATATCCCAAACTTCTCCCTCCTGTTAGTTTTACTGATTTTAAACAATATTTATTATGGCAAAATACCAATGAAAAAATTTGAATAATCTACAAAAATGTGTTGTAAGAAGAATGTAAATGTAAAAAAGGTATTAGACATTAATGACAATTTTCTTTCTCTAAACCTGTACCCAGGTTGTCTTTTCTGAATTCCTACTTACATGTCAGAACTGGAGGGGCTACAGAGTTACTTGGTTAAAGTATCATCCATTACCCAGTCATGTTCACAAGGGCAGAGGAAAAAAAAAGCACTTCTTTTCTAAGTGCCTCAGACTTACGAGAATTGAAAGTTATAAAGCGCCATTTAATATTATTTATATATATTTTCCCTTTAGTTTAACCAAATCATACTGGGAGATATCTAGGGCCCTGTATTACATAGAATAGAAGAAAGTATTTTAACAATTGTTTTACACTATAAGATAGCTTAACAAAAACATGAGCTGAGAAAATCTCTCAGATAAAATGATCAAATAACATACTGATATTCTGAAAACAAGCAAAATATTGCAGTCCTAAAGAAAAAAAAAAAAGAGGGCCAAAACAATATTAGTACAAAACTTTTCAACCGATGGTAAATAAGAAGATAGTCATAATGAAAGCACAATGAAAAAGATAAAGATTAAAGGAATTCAGTATGAAAATAACCTAAGTATAACTGATGTTCTTGAAGAAAACTCAACAAATGTAAAGAAAGTTTTATTCAAAGATACAATTCAAGAAATACCCCTGAAATGAGCCAAAAACTGAATCTGCAGAACAAAATAACACCTCCAGGAAAATTTGATTTAGAACATTCAACTCATAGACAAGCTAATGAGGTTCAAGAATAAAGACTTTTTTTCCAGGCATCTAGATTTTATAGATAAACTACCACCAAAGGGAGAAAACTTTGGCCGAATCTCCGTGGCCATACTCAATGCCAGAAGGAAAAAAGGGCAATGGTAGCCAATCTCTAAAATGACCTTCAACGATTCCTGCCTCCTGCTGTTTATATCCTTGTGTAGTCACCTTCCTCATTTTAACAGGGTTGGTCTGTGTGACCAATAGGATCCCGTGGAAGTGATGGTATGTCACACCCAAGACTACATTATAAAAGACACTGTAGGCCAGGTGCGGTGGCTCATGCCTGTAACCCCAGCACTTTGGGAGGCCAAGGCGGGCAGATCACCGGAGGTCAGGAGTTCGAGGCCAGCCTGACCAACATGGAGAAACCCTGTCTGTACTCAAAAAATACAAAAAATTAGCAGGGCGTGGTGGCACATGTCTATAATCCCAGCTACTCGGGAGGCTGAGACAGGAGAATCGCTTGAACCTGGGAGGCAGAGGTTGCGGTGAGCCGAGGTGGCACCATTGCCCTCCAGCCTGGGCAACAAGAGTGAAACAAACAAACAAAAAAGAGACACTGTAGCCTCTGTCCTGGTTCACTTTTCTCCCCTGGACCAGTCACCCTGTCGTAAGCCAGCTGCTCTGCAAAGGTCAACCTGATAAGGAACTGAAATCTTTCACAAACAGCCAACGAGAAAGTAACTTGCAACAACCACCACATGAGTGAGCCGTCTTGGCAGTGGAAGTTCTAGTTCTGGTCAGCCCTTGACATGACTACGGCCCTAGCCCACAGCTTGAATGCAGTTTCATGAGACATCCTGAGCCAGACCTTGAAGCTGAGCTGCTCCCAGGTTTCTGACCCTCAGAAACTATGTATCATAATAAAGATGTGTTGTGTTAAGAGGCTAAAATTTCCAGTAATTTGTTTCACAGCAATAGATAATTAAAACAATCCTCTAAAAGGGAAATAGCATGTGGCCCCAAAATATCAAACATATACACTGTGACCCAAGAATAACATATTGAGATGAGATGTTATTCGAGAGTAGAAGTGTATATTTTCATAAATAAAAAATGTTAGGCACCAGGCGCAGTGGCTCACACCTATAATCCCAGCACCTTGAGAGGTCGAGGCAGGTGGATCACCTGAGGTCAGTAGTTTGAGACCAGCCTGGCCAACACGGTGAAACCCCATCTCTACTAAAAAATACAAAAATTTAGCCAGGTATGGTGGCAGACGCCTGTAGTCCCAGCTACTCGGGAGGCTGAGGCAGGAGAATGGCATGGACCCAGGAGGTGGAGCTTGCAGTGAGCCGAGATCGCGCCACTGCACTCCAGCCTGGGCGACAGAGCGAGACTCCGTCTCAAAAAAAAAAAAAAACAACCCATATTTATTGTTAGCGGCATAGGTCAGTAATGAATTCTACTTTGCATTTACTATTGGGGACAGACTGCCATTATCAACCAACACTACTTTCTGTCTCTTTAATCTCAGCACATTTGTCAAAACTCCAGCATGCCTGAGTCTGTACCTCTGCTGGGTCTCATTTTGAATAAAGGAAGTCAGAAGTGAAAAAATGAAAACCACCTTCTATGTCAATACTGATCATTCAAATGTAGCCATGCTATTTGACTATATTCCACACTGGGGATCCTATAATGAATTTCATTTTCTACTAAATTGATTAAATTAAGGCCTGTTGATTTACTCCAGGAGCACAAAAAACTTGTTTGTTCCCTAATATCTATAATAGTGTCCATCACATATTTGTTGTGAAAAATAGAGTAATTATATAAAAAGTTATTATTTTTTAAATAGGCAATGCATGCATATACAAATTCAAAAGATAGAAAAGGATATATAGTGAAAATTTAGTTTTTGTCTTCTCATCTCCCAGCTACACAACTCTCTTCCTCAGAAGCAATCACTGTTATGATTTTTCCTATCTTTCCAGAAAAAATCATATGCATTTTAACATACATACATATACACACACACATATTTCACACAAATTGTGTTATATGATAAACAGTTTTGTATCTTGCTTTTTTCCCATTTAACAAGATGTTCTTGATGTATTATTTCACAAAGAGAAAAATATTAACATTTCATAAAAAGCTGCCTCAATGAAGGACATTTTGTATTTTTTGCCTAGTCAATATGAAAACTTAGTTATTGATAAAACTATTTCTACCTTCTAATGAGAATTTTAAAAACTGTAAACATGATTTTTTAAAAATATATTGAGTTTCCAAAAAGAAAGGAACGAGGATTAATCCAGAAACTCCACATCTTCCTGGATTGGAGAGTACCCTATCATTCAAAAATTCTTCCAGAGTATCGTAGGTTTCAGATGGATTCAAGCAGAATATTTTTTCAAAGATCAATAAGCGGCACCCTTAGAAGAGAAACAGCCTCTCTACATCTAAGACGGTGAGTATTGAAAGACACGTGTAGAAAGCACCTGCCTAACATAAAGCCAAACCAAATGAAAGCAGAGCCAAAGGAGCTGAGTCATGATGTAATCATTTGAACCTCTGGATTCAGCTAGGCCTGAAGCAGGGCCGGGACTAGGGTGAAGTAAGTGAGGCATTAATTTGAGGGGCAAATTTTAAAGGGATGCAAAGAAACCTCAGTAATAAAATATAGTATTTTCTTTTTTATAATGAAAATATTTTAATTCTTTATTTCAATAAAATATATTATTCCCTCTTATTTGTCAGAACATGAACATAGAAAATATTTCCAATAATACTTTTAAGAATCAAAATTAACACCCAAAAAAATCCACAAGGAAAAAAACACTATTATTTGTTTATTTATTTATTTATTTTTAGACAGAGTCTTGCCTCTCTGTCACCCAGGCTGTAGTGCAGTGGCGCAATCTCGGCTCACTGTCACGTCTGCCTCCTGGGTTCCAGTAATTCTCCTGCCTCAGACTCCAGAGTAGCTGGATTACAGGAGTGCGCCACCATGCCTGGCTAATTTTTCTGTATTTTTAGTAGAGATGGGGTTTTGCCATGTTGACCAGGCTGGTCTCGAGCTCCTGACCTCAAGTGATCTGCCTGCCTCGGCCTCCCAAAGTGCTGAGATTACAGACGTGAACCACCACGCCTGGCCCAAAAGTACTAATTTTAAAAAATATATTATTATTATTAAGTTCCAGGGTACATGTGCAGGTTTGTTACATAGGTAAATGTCTGCCATGGTGGTTTGCTGCACCTAACAACCCACCACCTAGGTATTAAGCCCAGGATGCATTAGCTCTTTTCCCTAATGTTCTCCCCCAAAACTCACCCTCCCTTGACATGCCCCAGTGTGTGTAGTTCCCCTCTGTATCCACGTGTTCTCATTGTTCAGCTCCCACTTATAAGTGAGAACATGCAGTGTTTGGTTTTCTGTTCCTGTGTTAATTTGCTGGGGAGGAGGCTTCCAGCTTCACCCACATCCCTGCAAAGGACATGATCTCGTTCCTTTTTATGGCTGCGTAGTATTCCATGATGCATGTGTACCACATTTTCTTTATCCAGTCTATCGTTGATGGACATTTGGGTTGGTTCCAGGTCTTTGCTATTGTGAATAGTGCTGCAATGAATATACGCATACATGTATCTTTATAATTGAATGATTTGTATTCCTTTGGGTATATACCCAGTAATGGGATTGCTGGGTCAAATACTAATTTTTTTTTTTTTTTTTTTTTTTTGAGATGGAGTCTCGCATTGTGGCCTAGGCTGGAGTGCAATGTGCAATATTGGCTCACTGCAACCTCCGCCTCCTGAGTTCAAGCAATTCTCCTGCCTCAGACTCCTGAGTAGCTGAGATTACAGGTGCCCGCCACCAAGTCGGGCTAATTTTTTGTATTTTTAGTAGTGACGGGGTTTCACTATGTTGGCCAGGATGGTCTCGAACTCCTGACCTCGTGATCCGTCCACCTCGGCCTCCCAAAGTGCTGGGATTACAGGCATGAGCCACCACGCCCGGCTAATTTTTAAATGAAAACAGGATCTTAGTCTGCACTTACATGAGTTTACCTTACTTGGCCTCCCTCTAATCCCAGCTCTGAGACATTCTGGTTATTACATGAACAGATAATTTCTATACATTTTATGTTTACTCAAGTGAATTTTAGCTGAATTTCTGTCATTTGAAATTGAGAAAGCCCTGCGTAAAGGATCAATTTCCAATGCTACTGTAAGCATTACATGATTTCACACATGCGTAGTTCTTAGGAAAGGCTTGGTGCATGTGTAAATGCAGATTATTATGGCTGTTGTTACTGCAATTTCATTTCACCGCCTCTACCATCCTAAAATACTCCAAACTCCTGCAAAAATTTATTGCAGACATGCAAAATTGTAAAAGCAGCCCTGTTTGTGCAGTCCCGTGGGACAACCCCATGTGTTGTGCTGTGTATACCCTATGCGTGGGTACTGAGGTTAAGCTTCTCATGGGCTGCTCCTGGCCAGGGACCAAGTGTGGCAGGGAAACAAGGGCAGATCCATTTTTCACCTGGTGACTCTGGCTTGAGGACTCCATATCAAGCTGGACAAAACTTTCTTAGAACTGCACTGCAGTCTAAGACTCATCCTACTCACCCTTCCTTCCTGCCGTCTCTCCATCCCAGGGATGAGATCAGCGTTGCATCTGAAGCTCTCTCAACCCTCCTTTTTTCCGCTCAATTTTCCTTCACAAGTGTTTTCTCCAAGAAATTTCTCACACTTCAAATCCTGTCTTGACATCAGTTTCTAGAAAGACCAGAACTAACATTTGTTATAATCTCTCTTTCTATTCCGGTGTGTACATTTCTTCCTAAATAACTCAGAACTATCAAACTTGGTACACACACACAAGCATACACACACGCTCATGTTCCTAACCAAAGGCTAAAACTCCCTGGCCATCAGGTCGGCCTTAGGGACTCGGTGGTGATACTTAGGGGAAGTCAGGCTGTGGTTAAAACAGACTTACCAGGAACCACAAGCACTGGCAGATTATCAAGAAGCTGCATCACGGACAGTTACAAGAAGCTGAATCATGGATAGTTATTCCTCCTGATTCTTGTGTGGGTGTTTTTTTTTTGTTTTTTGTTTTTGTTTTTGTTTTTGTTTTTTACTGTAATTTAATCAGTTGAGAAATAGAAAAAAATTCAAGTATTTTCTGGCTTAATTTTCTGAAACACCTAGATTCCTTGAACCCTCAAATTAGAACTTCTGGTAGATAAGCCATAGCTCCCATCTCCCATTGCTCACCTCTGGTGACTCAGGCACCACGTGGGAACAACGTAGGCCAAACACTTTGCCACCACTTATTTTCCTTTAAGAGAGTGAGAGCGGCCAGGCGCGGTGGCTCACGCCTGTAATCCCAGCACTTTGAGAGGCCGAGGCGGGCGCATCTTGGCTAACACGGTGAAACCCCGTCTCTACTAAAAATACAAAAATTAGCCGGACGAGGTGGCAGGAGCCTGTAATCCCAGCTACTCAGGAGGCTGAGGCAGGAGAATGGCATGAACCTGGGAGGCGGAGCTTGCAGTGAGCCGAGATAGCACCACTGCACTCCAGCCTGGGTGACAGAGCGAGACTCCATCTCAAAAAAAAAAAAAAAAGAGTGAGGAATTCTCCTTCAAGAGAGTGAGAAATTCTCCTTCACTTATTCACCGCTAATTGATCTCCGAGAGGATTAGCAGGTCCTCTTGAGAAACAAAAACACAGAATTCTTGTATCTTCAAAGGTTGATTTATGATATCTCCCTTAACCAGCACCTGATTTAAAAAGGTTTTATCTAAGCAGTTGAACCAGACTCCTGCCTGTCTAGCCCATGAGGATATACCAGAACCCAGGGATCTGGTACCACCAGTGGGTCATTAGGTGTTAAGATACAGCCAAGCCACAAACGACGTCCAGTGATTCCCAAGCCACCACACAGAGAACATCTGCATGCTGCAACAGGCAAGGCGTATGCCAGCCCAGAAATCTTACCAGTAAACCAAAAAGCCTCCTGCTTTACCTGGGCAGGTACAGTGGACTGTATTTACTGGTTTTATGATGCTGCCTTTGTTCCAAGGTCATGATGGCATCATAGCACTTGTGGGTATTGTTTCAATAATGGTTCATTTTACTAGGTACTGGGAATCTTCCTCCCATGGCCATCCATACTACTATGACACAAACTGATAACTGTTATTGCTTCTAGAGAAAGTCTAGGTGACTGGCAGTCAGGCGTAAGAAAAAATTTTTTCCTTTTTTTTTTTTTAAAGTAGAGACAGGGTTTTGCCATGTTGCCCTGACTGGTCTGGAACTCCTGGCCTCAAGTGATCCACCAGCCTTGGCCTCCCAAAATGCTGGGATTACAGGCGTCAGCCACTGTGCTCAGCTACAATTTTTTACTTTTAAATCGTTTTACATCTACTGAAGTTGGAGCTACATAATTGCATCACCTACTTAAAAAAGAAATAAACTAAAATAACATAGAAGTTGTGCTATTCCTACAGAAATTTTAGATGGCCTTACCAGTATCAAAGCAGGGTTCACAATTTACACAATTACGAAAGATACTATTCTTCAGTCTCTGGGGCTTTCTCTAGCACAAAGCTTTTCCACTGATTTTTAGTTTTCTGCCACCTGCCACATGAACACCTGGGTCTCTCTCCTTCACACCTCTGGGGCCTGCTAAAAACATCATCCATTCTCCCATCAAAAACATAGTATTTCAACATAACCATGGAGTCTATTATTTGGATCTCACGATACCTTCTGTCCAAGGTTGATAATTCCCTGGCTGGCCCCAAACACCCTGTACTCACCTTCTGTATTAGCCTGTTTTTGCACTGCTATAAAGAAATACCTGAGGCTGGGTAATTTATAAAGAAAGGTGGTTTATTTTGGCTTATGGCTCTGCAGGCTATTCAGGAAGCATGATGCCAGCATCTATTTCAGGTGAGGGCCCCAGGAAGCTTACAATTATGGCCAAAGGTGAAGGCAGAGGCAGCACATCACATGGTGAGAGAGGGAGAAAGAGAGAGAGGAGGAACCAGGCTGCTTTAAACAACCAGCTCTCGCTTGAACTGAGTGAGAACTCACTTATAACCAAGGGAAGGGCATTAAGCCATTCCTGAGGGATCTTCCCCCAGGATCCAATCACCTCCCACTAGGCTCCACCTTCAACACGGGCGGTTACATCTCAACATGAAAATGAGATTTGGAGGAGACAGATCCAAACCATATCACCTTCTAATATGCTAAGACAAAGTAAAATTTTTCCATAGATCAGCATAAATCCTCAAAGACACAGACTCTTTGCCACTTCAGGTGGAAATCCCAGCAAATTGAATACAAAATCATGTACACATATGCATTTATAGGCTGAGTGCAGTGGCTCATGGCTGTAATCCTAGCACTTTGTGGGGCTGAGGTGGGCAGATCACTTGGGCCCAGGAGTTTGAGACCAGCCTGGGAAACAGGGGGAAACCTCATTTCTACAAAAAATACAAAAATTAGTTGGGTGTGGAGGCACATGCCTATAGTCCTGGCTACTCAGGAGGCTGAAGTGGGAGGATCACCTGAGACCGGGAGGTCAAGGCTGCAGTGAGCTGAAATCATGCCACTGCACTCCAGCCCAGGGAACAGAGTGAGACTCTGTCTCTAAAAAACAAAACAAGACAACAACAATAGCAACAACAACATATATGCACTTATTTTTCCTAGTGAGAAGATTCTTTATCATTGTTTCCTAATCAATGGCTGCCTAAGGATCTTTAACTTTAATCAAATTCTCCAAGTGATTGATAGCCACCAAAAATACTTAACCATATAGCAGATGCCACGTAGCAGTGCCTGGTCCATAACCATTCTGCATTCACTGTTCCCGTTTTTCCTACGGGCAAGCACCAATGACTGACTGCCTGAGGACTTTCTTTAGCTGCAGGAGTGTGCTAGACCCCTAAGAGACAGATGGAGAAAAGTTGGGAGTTAATACCTCCAGGAAAAGCCTTCAACCACTGACAGATGAAAGTTGGTGAATAAACACCCCAGCTCCTCACCCCTCAGATGGGACAACTCCAAGACCTACTCTATATAATCTTTCAGGATCTCCCATTAGGATTGACCCAATATCCACAAGGTCAACCTGCCACCAACATACCCTCTCTTGGCTTTTTTCCATGGTTGTTTTACTTCCCTATTCCCCTACTCATGCTTGAGATCACCTTCTACTCTGCACCCAAATCTGCACCTTAGGGTCAGCTTCTGGGGAAAAGTTCTCAGCCCAAGTTAAATGACTATCCTGTTGGTTCTCTTACAGATTATCCATTCTGGCTATCAATTGGTTCATCTGTACTTTAATCAATACTAAATTCACAATGTCTGCTAAGTCAGACCAGTTTTATATCCATCTTTGGAAATCTACCTGTATTTCACTGATCCCTTCTTTAATGATAAATCAGACCCTACTTTGTATTTAAACTCATTATACTCTACACCAAACTAGAGGTAGTTTATAAAGAAAATACATTACTCTTCCTAACATTTTAGGTTTTTGTGCCCAGCATAGCTTCTTAAAAAAAATTTCAGGAGCTCTTTGAGGACTTGGGGAAAAAATAAAATGAATGAAAAAGGAGCTGACCTGCGGTATCGTGGAGGCTAAATGTTTCACTAATTCTGTTTTGTTGAAGATTACAATCCGATTTGGTTTATTTTTGTTTGTTTGTTTGTTTTTTGTTTTGGTTTGAGAGCTTTCCTTCTTTCTCCCTTTATTTGGCACTCATCCTTCTTAAGAGACTATTTGAGTTTCAGTAGCTGGACTCTGGGAACCGCAGGCATGTTGTTTGGCAGATGGATTTTTGCAGTTCTACAGACCAAACCTAATTATCCATTTTGAGTTGTCATCTGAGTTTCTGTTTGAGTTGCCAATGTTTGTCCATTGGATTTTTCTCCTGTCCATTAAGCAATTTTCTCGCATGATAGAGCATCTACACAAAAAGAATTTCAGGAAACCAGCAGCCATGTGTTGAGACCCATAGGGGAGCCGCTGAGATTATTCACACAAAGTCCATTTCTCTCCCTAGGCAAGGAAGCAGGAAATCTATAATACTAGAATAAGGAACTCAAAAAAGATGTGGCCTAACACATCTACAAGACACAGTCTGGAAAATTCCTATCATGTTAACAGTCCAACATATGCGCTGAGTGCATTTCTACTTGGTCAAGCCAGAGAATATTTAATCTCCATCTGAGTAACATAAAAACGAAAATGCTATAAATTGCAACTACCTAAATATTTTTTGAATCAATACAAATCAAATATGTTTAAGTGTTCTTTTCTCATTTTTCTTAAGTTTCTACAAGGATCAACTGCCACCCGCACCCAGCATCTCCTGCCATATCTGAAGTTTGGGTGACTCACTGACCCAACAGAAATCAGTCTCCCTTTAGTGATACCCCCTATATTCCTTTCTTTTCTTCATTGCTTAGCAATAGCACTGCCAGGGAAATGGAAACAAACAAAAAAGGAGAAAATCAACCCCCGTTTATTTTTATATACAATAAAGTTTTCATGAAAGTGAAGTCATAATGCCTAATGGTGACAAGAATGCTTTTTAGTAATGAGAGACTTCGTAAACCTTTCAAGTCTTTAAAAAACGATATATAATATTTGTACCTATTTTGGGGGTACTTGTGCTATTTTGACACATGTATACTATGTGAAATGATCAAATTAGGGTAATTGGGGGTGTCCATCACCTCAAATATATATCTTCTCTTTGTGTTGGGAACATAATAATTCTTCTAGCTATTTTGAAATATACAATAAATTATGGTTAGCTATAATTTCCCTATTCTACTATTGGATACTACAACTTATTCCATCTAACTGTACCTGTCAAGTGTTTTTGAATAAGAAACATTTAACTGACTTTTTTTTAAAGAGATGGGGTCTTGCTGTGTTGCGCAGGATGAACTTGAACTGAACTCCTAGGTTCAAGCAATCCTTCTGTCTCAGACTCCCTCGTACCTGGGACTAAAGGCACATACTTTTGAGCTTGGCTTAACTGACTTTGAAAGCTATGAAAGTAGGGATCGGTAAGATCAGCTGAACAACATGACCATTTGCATAATAGTAGAGTTCCTCCTTTATCAGAAATGTGCAAGTTTCCTTGTCCTTTAGAGTTGAGTTGCGAGTTGAGATAATATATTTTTGCTACCAGCAATCGTAAATTAAATCGACATACCTACATACATCGACTCCCTGTTAGGACAGGGAGTCACCTAGTATCCAAAGAACCACCATTCCCTGCCCACTCCTATTGCTCCTGGATACCCACTCCACTTCACCTTCCTTCTCTTCTTCATTACTGATTAGTAGAACCTGTGGCTGGTATCTTCCTAAACTCATTAATAAGGTCACCAAAGCTGCCGGGGATCTGTGGTTCCCAGGCATCCTATTCTTGCTGAATTACCACTCCTGCTACTCACTCTTTCAACCCTAATCAGGGTCCTTCACTCCAACTTTCCACTCCATTACTATCAGCCTCTGCCTAAGCTAGATACTTATCCTTTCCTGAAACATCTGCCAATTCTCTCTCTCACTTTGTAACATGAAAATGTAACCCTGCCTCCCTAAAACTACAAACAGTATCAGTTCAAAACCAAAGAATCTGCACTTTGCCCTTAAACCATCTATGCTCCTCTGTTAGGAAGGAGAATAAGGTTTGACTCCTAATTCTGTGTCTGAGCAAGAAAACGCTTTACCGGAGTACTGACTTGGCCTGGTGAATCCAAGTCCTCCTGGAAACATTCTTATAAATATTTCACCATGCTCTATCAACAACACTGTAGGCTAAACGGGCATTTGGAGGCTTCCTTGGTAAATTAACTACATTCATTTACAGCATAGCTGCTATGAGAAGATGCATTTAGTTTTATATCCAATATAAAAAACAAACAAATTCCTCAAAGGAGTACAATCTAGGTTCCAAAATCTAGATCTCCAGCCAGCTCGGCTCTCTTTCTGGCATCTTCGCTTGGATGTCCCTCGGGCATTGAAAACCTAACATTTGTATTCCACTAAACCTGCTTGTCCACTAACCCTATTCAATTAGTAGCACCTTTTTACATTGATTGCCAAACCTAGAAACCTGAAACAGCTTTGTTTCTTGTTCCTCACTGCCCATATCCAGCTGGGCTCAAATTTTGCTAGTCATCCCTCCAAAATATCTCCTAAGCCTCTCAAATTGCTGTAACAATTTGAGTTCAGACCCCACCAGTTTTTACTGTGACTATGAAAACAATTTCTTCAATAATTTCCCTTTTGTTTTTTCTGCCCTCTTCAGATCCATCCTTGGCACTGCCCCTAGAGTTTTCTTTCCAAAACATAGACAGGATTATGATAGGCCCCTGTTTAAAAGGAAAGAAAAAAAAAAAAGCAAACTTAGATTGTTCTCTCTGCTAAATCAAAAAGCCTGACTTCAGAAGAGGGATTCTTGCCCATTCTATCACATTTGAGCACCTGCGCAGTACAACAAGGATTTTGCTGGCAGCAATTCTCCAGGAGTCTCAGATGTGAGCCCCTCAATAAGGCCAGGGAATAGACAGCTCTAAGGCATTCAGTCTTCTCTCTCTTCAGGTGCCCTAGAAAAATCTTCAGTGAGTCTCCCCTCACCCGGAGCCAAAAAGATGCATGGAGAGGAGTCGGCCTCTTGGATTCAAGTGGGGACAGTTGCTACAGAAATAATCCCTTGGCTTTCCTGTCTAATCTCAGATCTCCAATAACCAGAGTTAAATTTTGTATTAATTGTGGTAGATCCCCTTAATCAAGTTTTTCTGAGCTCTCCCCTCTCACTACCTTCCTAATTTGTCTCTTACCTTACTCAAGTTTTAATGACTATATTTTAAGTTGTTAAGGCATTCTATAAATTTTCTGTTCAAGCAAATTTTAGAATAATTAGAATGCCAATCATTTTCTCCCTAATTATAATTCTGAGTTGAAGTTGCAGAATTTGGGTGCAAATTTTGAAAGAACACTCAGCTGGGCACAGTGGTTCATGCCTGTAATCCCAATACTTTGAGAGGCCGAGGCTGGCAGATCACAAGGTCAGGAGTTCAAGATCAGCCTGGCCAATATGGTGAAACCCCGTTTCTACTAAAAATACAAAAATTAGCTGGATGTGGTGGGGAGCGCCTGTAGTCCCAACCACTCAGGAGGCTGAGGCAGGAGAATCACTTGAACCTGGGAGGTGAAGGTTGCAGTCAGCTGGGATCATGCCACTGCACTCCAGCCTGGGCAATAGAGCGAGACTCCATCTCAAAAAAAAAGAAAGAAAGAACACTGTTGGCTGGGCATGGTGGCTCATGCTTTTAATCTTAACACTGCGGGAGGCCAAAGTGGGAGGAGGATCACTTGACGCTAGTAGTTCAAGACCAGCCTGGGCAACAAAGCAAGTCCCTGTCTCTCTCTCTGTCTTTGTTCTTTTAAAGAAAGAATACTTTTTCTAAAATCTAAATGCATTCAGTCAACAAATATGTTTCAGCCTATATTTAGTACTAAACTAGACGCTGGAGCTACAACAGTAAGGAGAAGCCGACACGCTCCCTGTCCCCACAGAGCCTACAGTTGGGTGAGTGGGATAGGCATGAATCAAACAATCAAACAAATAACACACTCAAGTTTGAAACTGCAACTGTAGAAAGTGCTCTGAAGGGGAGGTGATCGGTGCTTTGAGAAATATAATGCAAATTATTATTATTTTTATTTTTTCAAATGAAAGGTCTCACATATTTATTACTGAACCCAGCCATCCAGCGCATTCATAATAGATTCAGAGAGGAAAAAAATATATTTCCAATAAAACATGACCAACTGTCCAGATAGTGGTGACATTTTCAGCTTGATATGGTAAGATGGTCATGACCTTGAGACAGCATAAATACGTGTGCCATCTCATATGCAATTCCTTACAGACCCGGCTTGGTTCTTCTCCAATGGCTCCTCTTGGAGTTGTACCTGGTTTTATTTCCAATTTTCATCCGAATCTACTGGGGAATGGGATAATTTTGCTTCTGTTTCTTTGCCAGGAATCACTTAATCCTGAAAGCGCGAGAAAACAAGGCGAGAAGTGGAGTCAAGCACACACCACAATAGCAAAGAAAAGAAGCGACAGCTATAATACAAATTAAATCCAATGTAATCAGAGGGGCCCCTTAGGAAAGGATACTTGTTCTGAAACAGTAAGGATGACTAGGAGATACCCGCTTGAGAAGGTCAAGTATTCCAGGCAAAGGGAACAGCATCTGCAAAGGAAACAGCCACAGCCGGGATGGGGACATTGAGATGAACTTAGAGAGGCAGGTAAATGCAAACCCTTCAGTTAAGTATTATCTTTACCATAAATGCAGCTGAAGTCCTTGAATCAATCCCTGCATGAGGAGGAAATGGTTTCATTCCTCCTGGTTTCATTCTAATCAAAGGAAGGGGGACTTATTCTGAATTCCATCTCTGATTCCCAAAATATCTGGTTAGTGCTTTAATGTTTCCATGACTCTAGTTTCCTTACTTATAACAAGTTTACCTCAATGCTTGTCACTTCCAGTTTTATAAAGGTATTTTAAGGAACAATGAGTCATAATTGCTGAGTTCTTTGAACTCCTTGGATGAAAGATGTTACACTGCCTATAAACATAAAGCATTGTTATTATCTATCAGACAAAAAGCTGTCCCCAGCCAAAAAGAAAACAGCAAAATATAAAGTATATGAGGCGCCATACACTTCTGTAATATTTAAATTTATAATCTGGGTATAAATTAAATGGGTTTAACATTGGGTTAAGCCCAGCATCTTTGATCTATAATGCCCACAGCACAACGCAAACATTGAGGCATCTAATCTCAAAATGCCCTGTGGATGTGTATGTCACAAACACCAGCCATTATCATTCTTTCTTTGAATTTTTTTCCTAAAGCACACCACCAAAGTTAGTGTAAAATCTCAGAAAAAGAACACAAATTAGTCGTTATTCTGCTAGTCTTCTTTCTTTTCATTCAAACACGCAACCAAAAGCATCCCTACACCAAAATACAAACATGATCACAAAGATAAGGAAAAGCTTAAATAAAACAAGCAACAGATTTTTATTCCTGGGTAAACATCTTACCTTTTCTTATTTTTAGTATAGGGCAGGTTTGGTACTTTGTGAACTGTTTTGGCCTAAGAGGGAAAGTAGAGAAAAAGGAGTAGAGATGAGGATACTATAAGAATGGGAACTCACGCCTGTAATCCCATAATCCCAGCACTTTGGGAGGCCGAGGCGGGCGGATCACGAGGTCAAGAGATCGAGACCATCCTGGCTAACACGGTGAAACCCCGTCTCTACTAAAAATACAAAAAATTAGCCGGGCGAGGTGGTGGGCACCTGTAGTCCCAGCTACGCGGGAGGCTGAGGCAGGAGAATGGCGGAACCCCGGGGGGCAGAGCCTGCAGTGAGCCGAGAT
>NW_026652289.1:27752578-27773068 GCF_009828535.3 Hylobates moloch | reverse complement strand
TTTTTTTTTTTTTTTTTGTATTTTTAGTAGAGACGGGGTTTCACCGTGGTCTCGATCTCCTAACCTCATGATCCGCCCGCCTCGGCCTCCCAAAGTGCTGGGATTACAAGCGTGAGCCACCGCGCCCGGCCTAAGTCTAGCACCTTTTAAAGATCTGGATAGGAAGCATTTGTTATCTATTGTCTCTAAGGGCACCCACTGTAAGACTTCAAAAGAACCTTGGTCTCCACAATCTCTTATCTTAACCTGAACATTTCCTTTCCCTGATCTCGGGTCTTTAGATAAACTCAACCAATTGTCAACCAGAAAATGTTTAAATTTTCCTAGAGCCTGGAACCCAGCCCGGCTTTGAGTTGCCCCGCCTTTCTGCACCAAATTAATGTATTTCTTAAATGTATTTGATTGATGTCTCATGCCTCCCTAAAATGCATAAAACCAAGCTGTGCCCCGCCCACCTTCGGCACGTGTTCTCAGGACCTCCTGAGGGCCGTGTTATGGGCCATGGTCACTCATATTTTGCTCAGAATAAATCTCTTCAAATATTTTACAGAGTTTGATTATTACTGTCAACTATTAAAAAACAAGTCAATGTATAACTGAGAAGGTGGACAGGACAGAAACATTGGAATACACTATAAATTACGACAGGGATATGATAGGAGTTAAAACAGTCTAAGATCTATGTATTATTCAGGAAAATAATAAAAATGTTCATTTTCTTTAGACTTTTAAATTTAAATATCCATGGGGGCATTTCATCCCAATTTAGGGCAGACTTCCGAAAAATAATGAAGAATTAAACACATGCATTTACCGTGATTCTTCCTGAAACCCTTAGTAAAACCACGTTAATAGAATTTAAAAGGTTTTTTTTAAAAAAAAAAGCCTGAAGGCAGAAAGACAAAGATAACAGGGTAGAAGACAGTATCAACATTTTGGGAACTGGAAAGCAGATAGATGAGAGATACTGACTGAACACATTCCAGACAGCTGATTTCTAAAACAGCAGTAGTCAAAGTGAACCTTCCAAGAATTTCAGGATTTGATGGTATCAGGATATTTGAGAGTGAAGCGAAGGTGGGGCTAAAAACAGGGAGATTGGTTTAAATTAGTTTAAAAAGAAGTTAAGTGGCCAGGCACAGTGGCTCACACCTGTAATCCCAGGACTTTGGGAGGCCAAGGTGGGAGGATCAAAAGGTCAAGTGATCAAGACCATCCTCGCCAACATGTTGAAACCCCCGTCTCTACTATAAACACAAAAATTAGCCAGGCGTGGTGGCGCGCGTTTGTAGTCCCAGCTATTCGGGAGGCTGAGGCAGGAGAATTGCTTGAACCGGGGAGGCGGAGGTTGCAGTGAGCTGAGATCACGCTACTGTACTCCAGCCTGGTGACAGAGTGAGACTCCGTCTCAAAAAAAAAAGTGTATGTATTTGTACATTCATTGCTTGGGAGTAAACAGATAACTTTTGGATGGTATTAACCCATAAAGCCAATGTTCCTGGTAAAGTAAATAGAACACACTAGAAAGAAATTTTCATTTCTTTTTTTTTTTTTTTGAGACAGAGTTTTGCTCTTGTTGCCCAGGCTAGAGTGCAACGGTGCGATCTCCACTCACCGCCACCTCCGCCTCCCAGGTTCAAGCGATTCTCCTGCCTTAGCCTCCCAAGTAGCTGGGATTACAGGCATGCACCACCACACCCGGCTAATTTTGTATTTTTAGTAGAGATGGGGTTTCTCCATGTTAGTTAGGCTGATCTCGAACTCCCCGACCTCAGGTGATCTGCCTGCCTCGGCCTCCCAAAGCGCTGGGATTACAGGCGTGAGCCACTGTGACTGGCGAAATCTTCATTTCTTAAGAACAGCATTATCATTTTTCAGAAAACATAAAAATTAGCAGTTTCACATATAATAGAAAGTTTCTTGGCCGGGTGCAGTGGCTCACGCCTGTAATCCTAGCACTTTGGGAGGCTGAGGCAGGCAAATTACCTGAGGTCAGGGTTTTGAGACCAGTCTAGCCAACATGACGAAACCCCCATCTCTACTAAAAATACAAAAATTAGCCGGGTGTGGGGGTGCATGCCTGTAATCCCAGCTACTCGTGAGGCTGAGGCAGAATTGCTTGAACCCGGGAGGTGGAAGTTGCAGTGAGCCGAGATCATGCCACTGCACTCCAGCCTGGATGACAGATGGAGACTCCATCACAAAAAAAAAAAAAGAGAGAGAGAGAAAGAACGTTTAATTCACATGTCTTCAAATTCCAAGCTGAGAAGAGGTGAAAATCCTTTAATTCTTAAGTATAAATTAACCTTTGAATATGATCGTAGGATTTTAATCATCTATGGGTGTGTTCATAGATCTATTAGTCCTGAGACATTTTTGTAAGGATGGATGCTTTCTTTATTAACCACAATTATTTGTGTATCTGTAATTACAGCCTTGATGGAGCAAGGATCATCACCTTTAAGCTGGTTTAGAGGCTATATAATGTGGAGTGCTTGGTGCTTTACTAAGACAGGGCAATTCACTTAATGGCTGTGCACTATTTCTTCGCTTGGTGTGAAGACAAAAAAGAATAATATATATGTTCCAGAATAAATGAGATTATCTTATTATAGCTTCCAGAAGACATAATTTCCAAGCTGACAACAGCCACAAATGCATTTTAAGGTGTCTTTAATATATTTCACATAACTACATAATTTTAGCTACTGTTTATGAAATAACTTAGTCACAAACCAAAGTCTAAAAATGACTTCATGTAACTTTTTAAAGAACAATAGTTCCCCAAATAAGATCTACTGCTTCTTTCAAGATTATTTAAATCTTAGAATAGTACACTTAAAAAAAATCTGTGTTCAGTAATCTAAAGCAGCAGAAAAAAATTGATGTAAAACTTACATTTTAAAAAATGCATTCTGGGCTGGGCACGGTGGCTCACGGCTGTAATCCCAGCACTTTGGGAGGCCAAGGTGGGCGGATCACCCGAGGTCAGGAGATCGAGACCATCCTGGCTAACATGATGAAAACCCATCTCTACTAAAAATACAAAAATTAGCCGGGAGTGGTGGAGTGCACCTGTAGTCCCTGCTACTCAGGAGGCTGAGGCAGAAGAATCACTTGAATCCGGGAGGCCGAGGTTGCTGAACTCCAGCCTGGGCGACAGAGTGAGTATAGAAAAGTTCTTGTAGAACACGGTTAAACAGATGAACAACTTCAATACTTGCTCTTCTCTGCTTGATTTCATTTAGTGTGGTGAGTAAAAATTTAAATTCCAAATATTATTTACACGCAATTATATTCAGTAGAATTCCTGTTTGCTCAAATGGGAAGTCCCTAGCCGTTACTTATGTTGTCTTACGTCTGTATTGAACTCTTACTAGGTTGTAAAAGCTTTGGCAGAACTTTACAATCAGATGGTATAGATTTTGCAAAGCCATTTCCTCTTACTACCACTGGTCATCTGTCATTTATTAGGCTGCCGTAAAGCAGGATTCCCCTCAAATCAAATTAAATTGGAATCACTTAAGTAAGGCTCAGGCACTAGTATTTCTTTTTTTTTTTTTTTTTTTGAGACGGAGTCTCGCTGTGTCACCCAGGCTGGAGTGCAGTGGCGCGATCTCGGCTCACTGCAAGCTCCCCCTCCCGGGGTTCACGCCATTCTCCTGCCTCAGCCTCCCGAGTAGCTGGGACTACAGGCGCCCGCCACCACGTCCGGCTAATTTTTTGTATTTTTAGTAGAGACAGGGTTTCACTGTGTTAGCCAGGATGGTCTCGATCTCCTGACCTCATGATCTGCCCGCCTCGGCCCCCCAAAGTGCTGGGATTACAGGCGTGAGCCACCGCGCCCAGCCAGGCACTAGTATTTTTAAAAAATTCTCCAAGTAATTTTAATGTGCAGCCAGAATTGCAACTCACCAGGCTAAATTGCAGTTGCGCAATTTTGGTCTTCTTGATACCTGATTTCTTTGCCCCTTCTCTTTTCTGGTTCAATGCATAATAAGAATTTTCCAATATTAGTTTTATTAGCTTCCACTTAATAAATTCCGCTTACGGGGGTTCCTGCTTAGCCTAGATAGTAAGCAGGAACTTACAAACTATGTAAGCTTATAGACTACATAAGCAGGAACCCTGTAAGCAAGAACTCAGTAAGTGGAAGCTAATTAAAACTATGTGCCAGGCAGGGTGCCAAGCATTTTTTGTGCATTATCTCATTTAACTTTCATAGCAACCCCGAAGTAGGTGCCATATCTATGAAACCTGCCCAGTTACTGCCCCACTCCGCGGAACAAGCTCTTACCCACCGCTCCTCTTCTTCAATTCACTCCTGTTATGGAACTGTCGCGGCACTCCAAAGTCTCTATGTAGCTATAAATAAACATTATCTGGAAGAGCAGCCGAGAACAACTTTCAAGATCTCCAATTCCCCGACCCCACACTCCAACTGACGCCTTTAACCACCACTACTGAGCCCCACTTTCAAAACTCACTCACTAATATTGGATATTTGTCTGCCTGCCTCAGCCTCCGGAGTAGCTGGGACTACAGCGTCCTTACTAGCCAGCTTCAGGGCTAGAACAGCCTTTCTGTGCAAGTGGAAAAAACCTCAGGTACTTCCCAAATCGGTAGCTGCAGAGGGGCTCTATCCTCACTGGAGATGGAGAAACGCCCTCTCGCGCCTTTTATGTCAGCGAAAGCGACTCGTTACGAGAGCGAAGGCCAGGGGCTGCACAGGTCGCATCCCGAGAGCATGAGGCCAGAGACCCTGCCCCTGGGGCAAACCGCGAGGGGTGGGACGGGTGGGTGCAGGCGGGGCGGAGGGTAGGAGCCACCCTAGTGGCGGCTCCTCTGAGTGTCCTGTGCCTCGCCTTAAAGGAGGGC
Organism: Hylobates moloch; assembly: GCF_009828535.3. Lineage (NCBI taxonomy): Eukaryota > Metazoa > Chordata > Mammalia > Primates > Hylobatidae > Hylobates > Hylobates moloch. The sequence continues at coordinate 27,768,190 of NW_026652289.1, read as the reverse complement.
GCCAACGCAATTTCAGTATCTGGGAGACCGGCTGCCCCACCCCCTCGCGCAAAACCCTGGTTTAGCTTAAGGGATGGAGGCGGGGACCCCTGCGCAGGCTTGCGGCGTGGGAGGCGGCCGCCCGCGCCCTAGGACGCCGCGCGCCGGGAGGCTGAGAGTTCGGTGCCGGGAAGGTCCAGGGGGCCGAGGAGCGCCTCGCCCGGTTGCCAAGGCAACTCCACGCGGCTGGAGAAGCCGGCGCTCGCAGCCCGGCCCGGGCCGCTGCCGGAAGTGACGCGAGTTCACCTGCCGAGCGGGGGCTGGGAGGAGGGGCGGAGGGTGCAGAGGTGCCGCCGCCGCCGCCAGCTAGTCGGGAGCGCGCGAGGCGCGGGGAGCCTGGGACCCGGAGCGAGAGCCGCCTACCTGCAGCCGCCGCCCACGGCACGGCAGCCACTATGGCGTTCCTGCTGCGCTTCGTGCTCCTGTACGGAGTCGTGGGTGAGTGGGGGCCATGGGGTCCTCAGCACTCGCCCAGCCCGGGGGCGCTCGCTGCCCGCGGCCACCCAGGAACAATGGGGCGTGGGGGAGGGGGCGGGCGCGATTTGGGGGCGCTGCTGCAGGGGCGGCGGGGCGGCCAGAATTGCACAGGGGCGCTTTTGCTGGGTCGGGCGCACCAGCCTGGCCGGGTGGAGCCTTCCCGTAGGGAGCCGCGCAGGACGCGCGGAGTGCCCGGGGACCGAGCCCCTGGCGGGGGGTGGAGGCGGAGGTGCTTCGGCGCGGCGTGTCGGGTGCGCCTCGCAGCTCTCCCACAGCATTCTCTGCCCCGGTGCGGGCTTGCCTTTCTTTGCTGTCGCCGTCTCCCTTGTCAGCTTTCGTGTCGGTTCTCTCCAGCGTTACCCGATTTCAAAAGCCTTAGGCGGCGAGTTTTCAGGTGTCGAGTCGCCCAGGCGGGGAGGCTGAATTGCAAACGCCATTATTCAATGGACATGGAGCTGCCCCGTGCCTCGGATCGGCCAGGCTACCTCTAGGAAAGAGGCGCTGAGCGAACGCCAGCCTGGACGGTGTTAGTCTCCTGGAAGCAGCTCGCCCAGGCAGGAGCTGCTAACCAGACGCACATTGTGAAGGAGACTGTGGGAAATCAAAAGTGGGTTCCTGCAAAAATGTAGCATTGGTTTCTGCAGTCCTTGGGCAAAGTGCAAAGGAGAATTCAGTGACCTCGTTTTTGAGTTTGTAATGAGTCGTTCATTTTGGAGATAAGACGGGCTGAGTTGTACAGGGTAATTGCTAGAGGATTTGCCAAGTACGTTTGTCGACTGCTCCTTTCTCTGGGAGGGGAAAAAAAAGGCATGTGAAAAATGCGTGGACCATTAGGAGGCATAATCATTTTGACACTTTAAAAACCGGATTTTCCATGTCAGTGTTTTAACCAACTGCTCTTGTTTGTCAAGCTAAGCACTTGCTGCGTTTTATAACCAAATAAGTCATTTTTAAAAATCCGTAGGTGGGATCCTAGGAGGCGCACTTAGTATAGCCTCTGGAAGGGTAATTTTTTTGTTGTTAGGTGCTCTGAAACAGGATCGAGTGGCCCTTTCTGTTGGGATGGCTCTCTGCTTCCTGTTGAAATGTTAATTCCATTGTCGGATGCCACAGCTGTGAGCATTACTCGTGGAATCAACATTCTATTAGCAAGTCTAATCTTCGATCTGAGCCTATAGCACTACCTCCACCTTTTTGATATATATCATTTAGACTTGGCGGGCTGAAATGTCCAAAGTAACCCTTCCGGAGAAGATGAAGGGTCATAGAACCAATTTACAGGTACATTCCCACCTTTCTTTTTTTTTTGTCTAGGCCGAACCTGAAGATGAAGTTGAGAACACAGTGTGTTCTCTGGAAAACAAACAAAAAACGTTTTAGACCACATCTAAAGCAGAAAAGTGGAAGAACATAAATTATGTGGAGGAACTATTTTTTTTTTTTTAAGATGGAGTTTCGCTCTTGTTGCACAGGCTGGAGTGCAATGGCGTGATCTTGGCTCACCACAACCTCCGCCCCCCCGTGTTTAAGTGATTCTCCTGCCTCAGCCTCCTGAGTAGCTGGCATTACAGGCACCCCCCACCATGCCCGGCTAAATTTTTTATTTTTAGTAGAGACCATGTTGGTCAGGCTGGCCTCAAACTCCCGACCTCAGGTGATCCGCCTGCCTCAGCCTCCCAGAGTGCTGGGATTAACAAGCGTGAGCCACCATGCCTGGCAGGGACTAGTTGTTGTTGTTGTTGTTGTTGTTGACTAGTTGTTGTTGTTGTTGTTTTAACGGGAATATTTAGATAATTGGATTAATTTTTTTTTTGGAATGCCTCACTTTGATAGGCACAATTCTAAGAAATAATATTTTGATGCATAGAGTCATTGTGCTCATAAGGTATACACGGGTACAGTGGACATCTACTCGAAGGGCCAGTGTCTCAGCTAAACAAGGCAACTATTTTTATTCCAATTTTTCAGTTTAAGAAACAGCTGAGGCCAGGCACGGTGCTTGTAATCCCAGCAATTTGGGAGGTTGAGACGGGAGGGTCATTTGAGTTTAGGAGTTTGAGACCAGCCTGGGCAACATGGTGAGACCCCATTTCTACAAAAAATACAACAAAATAAAACCCAAAAAGAACTAGCTAGGTGCAGTGATGCTTGTCATAGTCCCAGCTACTCGGGAAGCTGAAATGGGAGTATTGCCAGAGCCTGGGAGGTCGAAGCTGCAGTGAGCCAGGATCATGACACTGCTCTCGAGCCTGAGACCCTGTCTCAAAAAAAAAAAAAAAAAAAAAAAGGAAACGGGTCATACTAATTGATGTATGGCTTTATTTCTTCAGATATTTCTGACCACTTAGAAATGCATTGGTATGGGCCAGGCGCGGTGGCTCACGCCTGTAATCCTAGCACTTTGGGAGGCCGAGGCGGGCGGATCATGAGGTCAGGAGATCGAGACCATCCTGGCTAACACGGTGAAACCCCATCTCTACTAAAAATACAAAAAAATTAGCCGAGCCTGGTGGCAGGCGCCTGTAGTACCAGCTGAGGCAGGAGAATGGCGTGAACCCGGGTGGCGGGTGGCGGAGCTTGCAGTGAGCCCAGATCGCGCCACTGCATTCCAGCTTGGGCGACAGAGCTAGACTCCGTCTCTGAAACAAACAAACAAACAAAAAGGCATTGTTATGAATTCAAGTTCACTGTTAACATGATTGACTCCTACATTAGCACAACAAGGAAAAGACTCATTCAGATTATACCGTCAGTGATAGATATTCCTCCAGCTCTGAAAGAGTTTTGTGGTATACTCTGGCTGCAGATGGGACTCCTTTTGATACATTTTTATTGGCTGCCTACTAGTGAGTCATACTACTAGTAATCAGTAGTAGCAGCAGTAGTAAGCAGTGGCAGTAGCAGTAGTAGTAAAATCAAACCCTTGATCAGTTATGAAATGCCAGATACTGTTCTAAGGGCTTCACATACCTATATACTCAATCCACCAAGCAACCCGAGAGGGTATTTATTATACTTACCCCTGTTGTACATATAGAGAAACAGAGGCACAGAGTCGTTATATAATTAACTTGCAAAGATCACAGATTTGCTCTTGAATCTGTGTTCTCATGACACTATGCTCTTCTGTCCCTACAGCAGCCACTTCCCCTTACTACCACTGGTCATCTGTCATTTATTAAGAACCTACTGTTTGTTTGACTGTGTGTCAAATACTGAAGGCTTTTATTATTAGCTCTTTAATGTCATAGTCTTAATTGAATACTTTGAGGCATTGTGAGGACACTAGGATTCTCCAGGGCTTGGATTGACATTGTAAACTAATGTGGCCTAGGGACCTGCAGCATCAGCATTACTTAGGGATCTTGTTAAAGTTTGGGGTGGTGTTCTTCAATTGCCAACTTGAATGGAACTACAAAAGTCTGGTCTCCCAACCTCTTGTTAGCTGTTTGATGGTGGCCAAGCCTCACTGTGTGTCTGTTGCCTTATGTGTCAAGAATGGGGATCCTGGGGCAGGTAATGGGGGTTGAAGGTGGGAGGGTTGGGTAGATGTTGGTCAAGGGATACAAAATTAAATCCATTATCCAACATGGTGACTATAGTTAATAACAATGTATTATATTTTTGAAAATTGCTATGAGTGGATTTTAAGTGTTCTCACCACAAAAAGTATGTGAGGTAATGCATGTTAATTCCCTTGATTTAGCTATTTCACGAGGCACATGTATTTCAAAATAATGTGTTATATGTAGATAAACATATACAATTTTTATCAATGAAAAATAGAAAAAAAAAGAAAAATACCAAATTTATAAAATAAATGGAGGTGTTTGGATGAAAAAAAAATACAAGAGCTTTGCCTTCATGTCTGTAGATCTCTTAATATATTATTGGTCTTGCACCTCAGATATCAAATAAAGATAGCTAGCTTGACACAAAAGTTGGTAGCTGCAAGGTTAAGCTGTGTTAGTTTGATGATGGGCCAGGAAATGATATATTTTCTAAATTTTATCCTTAAATATTGGCTGTAACAAATGCTGATATAGCAAAACATAAGCTTCTGTTAGACAGCAAGAGGGAAACTTGAGTGAATGAATGCAACTTACCTCCTAGTTCTCTTAAAGGAGGTAAAAAAATAAATACTGTGTTTTACCAGTGCTCCCCCCAAAGCATTATTCTAAGCATGCAGGAGGGAATAGTGAGCAGCTACAATAGTAAGATCCAACCCAGAGGTAGGTTCAAGGCCCAGAGTAGGAGAGTGGTTGAGGAAATCCTCCTAGGGCCAGGACCGTTTCATAGAATGGCCGTTTGTGCTGGGGGATGAGTCTATGGCCTATTTTCTTCTGATTCAAAAGGACATTCCCAATTTCAACCTTGCTGAAAGAGAGGCATTTTTGTACCTGCTATTAAGAACAGCTAGGATACAGGATAAGGCTGGCATAAAATTATTTAGCAAGCACATGCTAGCTATTCCAGTTTGAAATCTACCAAACTGTAAAATTGGGGAGAAATAAAAAGTTGAAGATGAAGTTGTTGTTCCTCAAGATGCGGGAACAAAATCTTACAAAAGGAGGGATTAGGCACTCGCTTAACTCTATATGGAGAACATCCTTCTCAAGCTAGGTGGAAGATGAGGAAGAATATTACCAAAAGCTGACCAGGCCATTTGGAGACCAAAAGGAGAGGAAAAAAGGCATTTAGGAAGCAAGGTAGTAAAAGAAGTTCTTCTGGGTCTGACTAGGTAAGTGAATCTAAGGGAACCATACCAAAGATATGTTACCCATTACTCCAGCATGAAGCCAGTGGCAAAATACCTCAAGACATTTTAAACCCAGAGAAGTGTATGAAAAATATGATAGTTAACCAAGCAAATTAAAATCAAACCACTAACGGTAAAAAATCTCTTCAGATCTGAAATCCAAGATACTCATTTTCCATTAATTCTGTGTCTTATGGGGGGAAAAGAAAAGTAACAAATGTAAAGATTTTTTTTATTTCTACTGGGGAGGGAGGAGGATAAATAGAACTGTTTTCCAATTTGCTCTCCACTGTATATACACATACCCACACACATACATAAGCAAACATACACCAAAAATACCCCAAACAAAAAAACCAGGAATCAAAACCCAAAACACCCTCAAACTGCACCAATACTTAATATTTTGACCAAAAAAATATCCTGGGAGGAAGGCAAAATGCAAAATCAAATGACCGAAAAATGCTGAACAAACAGCATTATTAATATATAAAATATTTATATTAGTGAACTAGTAACAGGTGTTGTTCTCTGTGTCTGTAAAACTTTGGAACCACATAGCTGATTTGTTAAATCTAGTCCATGCCAGCTTCCAAAAACCAAACTTTTAGTTAGCTTCATTCTTTGATGCCTCATCAGAATTTTATACAAGATCGGGAACATCATCATCCTCCTCATCAATGTCTTCTGGTTTTGGTGCTTTACTGTCCAAGACTTGCCATGGGAACTGTTCAACTAACTTCCTAAGGGTTGTTAAACTGTTAGCACCAAGCTGACTTAATATTCCAGGAAGCATTTCTGTGATTGGTTTGGTTTCTGCATGACCAGTAATTGCAAAGGTGTTAGCAGAAAGGGAAGCTTGGACTTTGGGATTGTTGAAATGAATAACTGTCCCATCATCTTTAATCATGTTCACCTCTTCAATACCAGCTATATTATTCACAGCCAGTTTTTTTAGAGAACTCTGAAGCTCTTTGTCATCAGCTGTGGCTGTTCTATGTACCACCTTCTTTCTGCAAGCTGTACCCTTGCCCCCTATCCGGACCTGAGCCTGAAGTTTGGCTAACTTTTCTTGATTCATGCTGTTGGTAAATCTGAAGCAGGGAGGGTCCTCCAACACCAGCACGCTGCAAGAGCAAGATCGCTGCCCGATATGCCCCTTCTTAATCTTTTCATTCCTGCGATTATACCACCATCAGAGGAAAAGATGCCTCCCCTCCAAGGCAAGCCTCCCTACATTGGCTCCTCATCCTGTCTGTTGTGGGGTCTCCATCGATTACCAACTTAGCTCACTGCACTAGATCAGAGGACAGGGCCATTGCCTATATTCATTGTTGCAGTCCCTGCATGGTCTTGTGGCTCCTGGCAGACAGCTAGTGTTCAGCAAGTCTTTTTTGCATGACTAAAAGTTTTCAACTTCTTTGCCACTAGGCCTGTGTGTATGATAGAGCTCTCTTCAGTTCATCACTCTCTCCCTTCTCATCTAATAAAGATGGTCCTTACAGTGATTATTCCACTAGTCATGTTTGAGTCAGTTTTTAAGCTGAGCTTCTGCTTTATCTTTGACCTCGTTCTATTTTTTCTCCTGCTTCAGTTGCCAAAGGTTACAGTAATGCATGTGCCAAATTGGTTTATCTCTTTGGAACTCCTTGGCACCTATTTTGGTTCTTTCCCACTCTGTTGACCTGCCCTTTACTGTCTTCTAAATAGGTCCCTTAAATGTCAGCCTTCCTTATAGTTTAGCCCATAGTCAATCTTGATCTTAAACCTGGGTGACCTCTTGTATCCATCATGGTAATCTCCCAAGTATTGGTAGTAAATTAAAAATATTTTCAGCTCCCAGCCTGGCCAACATGGTGAAACCCTGTCTGTACTAAAAATACAAAAATTAGCCAGGCGTGGTGATGTGCGTTTGGAATCCCAGCTACTCAGGAGGCTGAAGCAGTAGAATTGCTTGAACCTGGGAGGCTGAGGTTTCAGTGAACTGAGATCACGCCACTGCACTCCAGCCTGGATGACAGAGCAAGACTCCATCTCAAAATAAATTAAATATACACACACACACGCACACACACACATATGTATATAAAATATATATTTGCACCTCAACCCACCTCTGCTTTGAATCCTGGGCCACTATTTCCAACTGCCTAACTATTCAATTTCCATTTGAATACCTAACACTCTTCACTCTCCAAGTACACTCACCTGTTAATTAAGTGATACTTAAAGTACTGATACTACTATGTGCAAAGCCATGTGCTAGGTGCCCCTACAATAGAATATGACATTGCAAGTTGCAAAAGCTTTGGTAGAATTTTCCAATCAGATGGTACAGCTTTTGCAAAGACATAGAGATCTGAAGGGTTTGATATGTCTTGGGAGTTGAGTAGTTCAGTGCATGTAAGGCATCTAACCAATGCTTCTCAAACTTTGTGCATCTGAATGATTCTTACAAGGAAGTCTAGATGGGGCTTGTGACTTTGCATTTTAACAAGTTTTACATGATGTCACTGCTGACCACGTTTTGTGTGGGCAAAGATCTAAAGGCCATACTGAGAGCTTGGTGGGAGCTGACAGGTCTGTCAGGTTATGCACCCTAACCCCACAGTACTAAGACATTTGTGGAAGTGTCGAGAAGTAAGGTTATACACTGAGATTTATTTTATTGAATGGTAGGTATGTAGCAGTTCTCAAGGAAGGTAGAACTGATAGAGCTAACACAGGAATCCTCTGGGATGATCTGGACGTAAGCAGTCCCTGTTGAAACACAGCAGAACAGTGTTGGGCTTCCGCTTTGATCTGGAAAGCTTTTCTTTTTTCTGGAGTGCAGTGGCGCAATCTCGGCTCACTGCAAGCTCCGCCTCCCGGGTTCACGCCATTCTCCTGCCTCAGCCTCTCCGAGTAGCTGGGACTACAGGCAATTTTTTTTTGTATTTTTAGTAGAGACGGGGTTTCACTGTGGTCTCGATCTCCTGACCTCGTGATCCGCCCGCCTTGGCCTCCCAAAGTGCTGGGATTACAAGCGTGAGCCACCGCGCCCGGCCAGCTTTTCTGAAGAAGATAGTAGTGGAACCTGATGTCTGGTTGCTTGAATGAGTAACACGAAAAAGTTGGAGAGATTTCTGGCTTGAGTGTATGGTGATGTCACTAACCTACAGGAAATAAAAAGGAGCAGGTTTTAGGGAGCTGACAATGAGCTTAAGTTTGGACAGGTAGTATTTGAGGTGCCTGAGAGGGAAGGAGGTAAAAAAATATCTGGTAGGAAGATTGCAACACAGGATTGGATTTCAGGAAAGAGACAGACATTGGTGATACAGACTTGAGAATTCACTGCTGTTAGGTGGACTCTGTAAAGTTAAGGAGGAAATGCAGGTAGGACTAGAAGAGAAGGTGAAATGTGAGGCGGGGAAACATCAACTTCTAATAAGTACATGAGGAAGCAGCTGGGAGTAAGAAGGAGTGATAGGGGATATAGGAGACCTAGAGGAAGAAGGTGTCCTAGAGAATGATGCAAAAGTGAGGCTAGTGGGTTTTAGCACTGGGAGACTGTTGAGAACATTCAGAAAGTTCCCATGGGGAAGACAGTTCTGCAGAGGTGAGTGAAGCCAGATTTTATTATTATTATTATTATTATTATTATTATTATTATTATTATTATTTTGAGATGGAGTCTTGTTCTGTTACCCAGGCTGGAGTGCAGTGGCACGATCTCGGCTCACTGCAACTTCCACCTTCTGGGTTCAAGTGATTCTCCTGCCTCAGCCTCCTGAGTAGCTGGGACTACAGGCGCCCGCCACCACACCTGGCTAATTTTTGTATTTTTAGTAGAGATGGGGCTTCGCCATGTTGTCCAGGCTGGTCTTGAACTCCTGACCTCAGGTGATCCACCCGCCTTGACTTCCCAAAGTGCTGGGATTATAGGCGTGAGCCACCGCACCTGGCTAGGCGCCAAATTTTAATAGAGGAGTGGGCATCAGGTAAGTGGAGAGTGAAAAATAAACTTCGCATTTGCAGGTGGTTTGACAGTGAAGCTTTGCATATGTGGCCTTAATTCCAGAGGGCAGTAGCATATCCCAGGGGAGAAGGTAGAAGCCAGCAAATAAAGACTCTCTTAACTTCCCGCCATTTAGGCCTACAATCTTGTCCACATCATCGTTCCACAAAACATGGTATTTCTTCTTAAGGCCAATTCCTGAACTTTGAACCTTTTGGCTTCTCAGGGATGTCACTCTGTTATCCCGTCTATTATATCTGGATTCCATCAACTTTAACCAAGCTTATTTATCCCTCTTTATATCCCTTCGGTACTGTTGTCGCTTTGCCTTTATTTTTTATTTTTAAATTATTTATTTTTTTGAGACGGTGTCTCTCTCTGTTGCCCAGGCTGGAGTGCAGTGGGCTCAGGTGATTCGTCTATCTCAGCTTCCCAAGTAGCTGGAACTACAGGCACCCAGCTTTATTTTTTTTCTTTCTTTCTTTCTTTCTTTCTTTCTTTCTTTCTTTCTTTCTTTTCTTTTTTTTTTTTTTCTTTTTTTTTCTTTTCTTTTCTTTCTTTCTAATGCTAGTAAGTATAACATCACATAAACTCAGTCTGTCTGATTCCAGAGACTGAGTGGGCAACCACTAAACTAATTTATGTTTACTATATATTGCAATGTGTCAAAACACATTGCAAACATTTTTTTTTTTTTTGACACTGAGTCTCGCTCCGTCGCCTAGGCTGGAGTGCAGTGGTGTGATCTTGACTCACCGCAACCTCTGCCTCCCGGGTTCAAGCGATTCTCCTGCCTCAGCCTCCCGAGTAGCTGGGATTACAGGCATGCACCACCACGCCCGGCTACTTTTGTATTTTTAGTAGAGCGGGAGTTTCTCCATGTTAGTCAGGCTGTTGTGAACTCCCGACCTCAGGTGATCCGACCGCCTCGGCCTCGCAAAGTGCTGGGATTACAGGTATGAGCCACTGCGCTCAGCCTTTATTTTTCTTTATTAACCAGATTTCTGGAAAAAAATGGCCTGCGTGTACTGACTGCATTATTTTCTTTCAGGCCCACTAATTCTTCCATCCTTTGCAATCTAATTTTCATCCCCTTCTACTTCTATGAAACTGCAGTTGCTGTAGATTGCAGTTAACACTATGGCTACATCCGGTGGTCACATCATACCTTCAACCTCTTAAACCTCAGCACAAATAGCTCTACTGAACAGTTTCTTTCTGCTCTTGAGCTATTCCTTATTTCCCTTTGTATGGTCCATTTCCGTCTTGTACCGTAAATGCCAACGTTTCTCAGTTTATGGGTGCAGTTACTGTTTATTTGCCTACAGTCTCCAGTACGTTTCTAGTCTCCCTTCTCCAACTTTACCCATATCAAACCATCCACTCAACGTCTCTACACAGACTTCCCACAGGCATCTCCATCTGATTCTGTTTCACACTCTTCTCTCTCATATTAATTGGCATTCAGGCGAAAATATGAATATCTTACTTGGCCCTTCCTGTTTTCCCATCTGCTCATATCCAATTTCGAAGTCATTGTGTCCCTCCAACCGCTACCTGTAATCTAGGTTATACCGTTATCTCTTCAGCTTGTTGAGATGCTTTCATAATTGGCCTCCTGTTGAGTGAACTTTACCCTGTCCTCCAGGCACATCCTGTTACTTACTGCAGCACGTTCTAACCCTTATCAAGCATACCAATACTGTCATGGTTTTCTCTTGCCAGAATGTACATTTCGTAGGTCAGGGACTGTTTACATTGTATTCCCAGTATATGGCACAGGGCATGTTCATTGCATAAATGGGGAAAGTTATGCTGGACAGGAATTCATGTTTGTAGGCTTGAGAAGGACCTAGAGGAGAAACAGCATTTGAAGATCAAGAATAGGTACCTCATGGAAGAGGTGAGCAGGGCTGGACTCTGTGTCCTGCACAGGTCAGCTTTGCCAGGTGTTCAGGAGTGGAGTGTATATCACCACTCACATTTAGTTCTCCTACTTGCAGCCAGTTCTCCCCCTTCCCTTGTTTCCACCTTTCATCTGTCATAGAAGTCATCATCAGATGAGAGTTGATGCTTTGTGTCATTAAATAAAGGAAATAATTGAGGCTGGGAACTTTGGATTCAGTTTCTTGGTGGCTGGCAAGTAGTTGATGTGAAGATAATTATTAAATTAGTTATTAAAATAAGATAATTATTAAAATAACCCAGAAAACAATTAAAAATTATCCAACCAGAATGACCTTATGGGTTTATCTTACTGTCTTTCATCTAACTTCTGTTTCTTAACAAACCTAGTAATCTAGAATAATAATTGTTCAGTTGGGTTTGGGTTTAGGTTGGTTCTTTTTCTTTCTTTTTTTTTTTGAGACAGAGTCTTGCTCTGTCGCCCAGGCTGGAGTGCAGCGGCACGATCTCGGTTCACTGCAACCTCTGCTTCCCAGGTTCAAGCAATTCTCCTGCCTCAGCCTCCCAAGTAGCTAGGATTACAGGCACTTACCACCAAGCCCAGCTGATTGTGTGAGTGTGTGTGTGTGTGTGTGTGTGTATTTTTAGTAGAGTTGGGGTTTCACCGTGTTGGCCAGCCTGGTCTTGAACTTCTGACCTCAGGTGATCCACCCGCCTCAGCCTCCCAAAGTGCTGGGATTACACGTGTGAGCCACTGTGCCCGGCCTACATTGATCTCTTCTGTGCCTTTCCACTTGTCTTTCTTCCCTCACCTTATTGCCTCACTCATTCTTTTTTTCAGTAGTTACCCAGGGCCAGGCGTGGTGGCTCATGCCTGTAATCCCAGCACTTTGGGAGGCCGAGGCAGGTGGATCACCTGAGGTCAGGCATTCGAGACCAGCCTGGCCAACATAGTGAAACCCTGTCTCTACTAAAAATACAAAAATTAGCTGGGCGTGGTGGTATGTGCCTGTAATCTCAGCTACCCAGGAGGCTGAATCAGGAGCTACGCAGGAGGAGAATCACTGGAACCCGGGAGACAGAGGCTGCAGTGAGCTGAGATCATGCCACTGCACTCCAGCCTAGGCAACAGAGCAAGACTCTATCTCAAAAAAAAATATTTATATAGCCAGTTAGAGGCTGGGAGTGGTGATGTGTGCCTATAATTCCAGCACTTTGGAAGGCTGAGGTGGGAGAATCACTTGAGCTCAAGATTAGCCTGTGCAACATAACAAGACCTCGTCTCTACAAAAAATACAAAAATTAGCCGCGTGTGATACAAAAATTAGCCGGGTGTGGTGGCACGTTCCTGTAGTCCCAGCTATTCGGGAGGCTGAGGTAGGAGAATCACTTGAGCCCAGGAGGTCAAGGCTGCAGTGAGCTATGATTGCACCACTGCACTCCAGCCTGGGCAACAGAGTGAGACCCTGTGTCCAAAAAAAGTTAGCCAATTAGACTTAAATTAAGCCTTTGAGTTTAACTTGACTCAGCAGTATTTGTAGTTTATTTCAATTGGCAGGGCGTTTGCAGAAGAAAAGACTGTTTCTTGATCTATTGGTAAAAAAAGGAAGATAGGAAAAGGGAAGGAGATAATAGTAACAATATTTTTAGGGTAAGTGTGAGATCAGTGGTATGGTTCAGTTTGTCCTTTGGTACTTGGTGAGAAAAAGGATTAACAATTAAATTAACCAACATTTATACATACTAAGAAAATGCAAATTTCTTTGGAAACTTTAAAATCATTTTCATTCTTTCAAAGATGTTTCTTACAAAGTGGAATGGGAATGGTTTTAATTTCATTTACTTCTAAGAAATAAAAGTATGTTAAGATTTTAAGAAGAAACAACATAACTAATTGCAGTTATTTTTTCACTTTCCTGTAGTTAGATGTGTGTTCTATGTGAGTTTTAGACATTTTCAGAGGAAGTGTGGATTGACTATACATTTGAAGTTCTCTCAAGGAATCTCAAGGGACATACAATGAACCAAATTTGTTTAGCCCCACCCGTGTTCAGTTGTTGGAGGGACTATCACTTATTCTCTTCATCTCTTTCACAAGTATTTTAAACTCTTGAATACTGGACAGTTCCCATGGGAGATTTCTCTCAAGGACCAGACACAAACTTTTGACTTTGTTTTGTGCCAGGGTAATTCTGCGGGAAGAATTAAGAAGACTCTTAACTTACTCAATTGTACAGTGGAAGTCTGATACTTCTAGAATGAACTTGTAAATCTGGATGAGCAAAGTGATCGTATCTTATTTTTAAAGACAATTGCACATACATCGCATTTAGAGCCACTCTCTTAACCTTGGGATAGAAACGACACATCATATTATTCTCATGTATAGGAAACAAGTTCTAAAGCCAAGGCAATTGTGGCATTGGTGTAGAACAGTGCTGTCCAACAGAAATATAATGCAAGCCACATATGTAATTTAAAATTTGCTAGTAGCCACATTAAAAGGCAAAAAGAAAAATGTGAAGTGAAACTGAATATATTTTGTTTAACACAATACATACAAAATATGCTTCTTTCCATATATAATCAAATGAAAAATATTGAGATATTAAAATGTTTTTTGTACTTTGCCAGAATCTGATCAGTGTTTGACCTACAGCACATCTCATTTGCACTAGCCATGTTTCAAGTGCCAGCAGCTACTGTATTGGTCAGCACTGGGAGTTTCAGTTCCAGTCACCTTCCACCATAGTCCTCGAACATTTAACCTGAAAAAGCACGGGGAAAGTGTGCCATCGAAACAGCTTTCTCAAATGGAACATGCCTTTGGAATAGTTCTCATGAGATTTTACTTCTAAAATCGTTAATTTTTTTTGTCACATAGTATTTATTTCCTGTTAGCGATGAGCTAAAATAAAGTTTCTTATTTCTTACTTAATCTCTTGTAATCATCAAAACATTTGTTACAGGCACACAAAATTGTATCAGCTCTCCTTATTCCATAGTTAAAGGCAATCACATCTTGAGTATAAAGCAGAAAAATATATGCATAAGAATTATATTTTTAATTTGCCTATGGGGAAAATAAATGCATTTATGGAAAGGTGCGAAAGAAGCAGGATAGAATGGCCCCAGGCAATGGTTGCTGGGGAAATTTTAATTCACTTAGAGATACTAAAAAGGAATTTATACCAAGATTGGGGCAATCAGGTTAGACATGCTCACAACAGGGATAATTTTCTTATTGGAGTTAACTTTTTCTTCATTAACTTCAGGATTTTTCTATAAGGAAATACACTGTTTGCTCATTTTGCTAATAACATCTGTGTCTATTTCTTGGATTTCTTATTTTCTGTGATCACATCTTTATAAGACACTTCATCTGGGTGGGTTTTGGTGTTTTGTTTTTGTTTTGCTAAACAGTCACTTTTCCTGTCTCATGTTAATTGAAGAGGAAGAGAAGCGAACTGCAAGTTTTATATGAGCAAGGAGGCAAAGGAGGATTTCCTTATATGGAGTGATCCATATTATTCTATGAAGGTGATGAAAATATTCGCCATGGCAACTGATCTGCCTTACTCATAATGCAAAATACCCTATTTGCATTTATTTTGCCGGAGAATTCTGAAATTAGGATCTATGTAGTAGAGAATATGGGGAAGGTAATATACTATTTCGATTGAAAAGGAGAATAATTTTTCTTTTGACTAGTCAAGTGCAGCAGTAGGAAGGGGGGAAAGAGAAGAACAAAGAGTTGGTCTGTAACTGTGAACAATTGATTGAAGTAATTCACTACTTTTAGACCAACCAAGAAGAATAATAAATTTGACTAGAATTGGAATTTGAACGCTCCCCCAAGTTGAGTGTGTCTGTGTGCGAGGGGAGTGGGGAAGGGTTGAGTCACAATCCAGTTCAGCAAATCTCTGCCAGGATGTTTACTTTTTAGCTCCCCTTATCTGATTTTCCCTTGTAAATTTGTATTAAATATTTCTGATAAGCAGCCTCAATTCATGTGGAAGTTTGAGGGCAAATAAATAATATAATATGTACTTATGGGCAAGGCATTGTAATAGTTGCTTTAGGAGATTTAAATAACACACCATTCTTTTTATTATTATTATTATTATTATACTTTAGGTTTTAGGGTACATGTGCACAATGTGCAGGTTTGTTACGTATGTATCCGTGTGCCATGTTGATTTCCTGCACTCATTAACTCGTCATTTAGCATTAGGTATATCTCCTAATAACACACCGTTCTAGTACTCTTGGCAAGCTTAAATCCAGAGGGAGGAGTCAGACAATTATTCATGCAGCTATGGTACCAGGCAGAGCAAGGCAGGGATCATAGCAGATATGCTATCTGAAAATGTAAGGTATTCTGATTATTCCTTCCATGCCTTAACTGGCATCTCTAAACCATTTTTCCCTCCAC
>NW_026652289.1:27698919-27752178 GCF_009828535.3 Hylobates moloch | reverse complement strand
GGAGGTTGCGGTGAGCCGAGATTTCGCCATTGCACCGCAGCCTGGGCGACAGAGCGAGACTCAGTCTCAAAAAAAAAAAGAAAAAGAAAATACTACTGTGACGTTATCCTACATGTGTTTTCATGCATGTGCACATAAATTTCTCCCTATCAATGGAATTTCTGAGTCGTGTAGGTTATACATAAGTTTTGTTGTGGTTGATACTGCCAGTTAGTTTTCCAAAGCTAATTGTACCAGTTGACACTTTGATCAAAGAGTATGAAAGTTCCGGTTGCGGTCAGGCGTGGTGGCTCACGCCTGTAATCCCAGCACTTTGGGAGGTCGAGGCGGGCGGATCACGAGGTCAGGAGTTCAAGACCAGCCTGGCCAGCGTGGCGAAGCCCCATCTTTACTAAAAATACAAAGCTTAGTTGGTCGTGGTGGCAGGCACCTATAATCCCAGCTATTCAGGAGGCTGAGGCGGGGAGAATCGCTTGAACCAGGGAGGCAGATGTTGCAGTGAGCTGAGATTGTGCCATTGCACTCCAGCCTGGGCGACGGAACGAGACTCTGTCTCAAAAAAAAAAAAAGAAAAAAGAAAAAAGAAAAGAAAGTTAAGAAAGTTCCAGTTGCTCTACATCCTTATCATGGCCTTCTTTCATTTTGACTATGCTGGTGGATGTGTTAGTGCCATCTCATTGTAATTTTCTTTTCTTATTCTTTTTGTTATGAAAAATTTCAAATATATGTAAAACTAGAGAAAATCATATGGCAAATCCCAGTATATCTTTGCTCAGCTTTATCAACTCTCAGCTCATGTCGGACTTTTTCTGCTGCCCTGTTGACTTTGATTTGTTTCCCCATTCCTCTTCACAGATGTCTCAGACTTGGACCGGTCTCTAAAATTCTCTACCTACAAAATTTTCAGTCTCTCGTATTCTAAGTTAATGTTGTAGTCCCCCTTTGTCACAGAGGATATCAGGTACAAATTCTTGCAATTTCTTGTACTCTGATGTGTAAACTTAACGATAAGTGTGCCAATGCTTACATCTTTCCTCTAATCTCTTTTTGGTTTTTTAGAGGTAAGGTCTCACTGTGTTGTCCAGGCTGGTCGAGCAAGTGATGCTCCCTCCTTGTCTCCCAAAGTGTTGAGATTACAGGCTTGAGCTACGGTGCCTAAGGTCTAATAAAAGGTGTCTTATTCCCGCTATTTGTTTTTTGTTTTTGTTTTTTTTTTATTTGGTGGTGGGGGACAGGGTCTTTCTCTGTTACCCAAGCTGGAATGCAGTAATGCAGTCACAACTCACTGCAGCCTCGACCTCCCAGGCTCCCACCTCAGCCTCCGTAGTAGCTGGGACTGCAGGCATGCACCACCACGTGCAACTAACTTAAAAAATTTTTTTTAGAGATGGTGCCTTCCTATGTTGCCCAGGTTGGTCTCAAACTCCTGGGCCTAAGCAGTCTTCCCGCCTCAACCTCCCAAAGTGTTGCTATTACAGGTGTGGCGAACAGGTCCTTATCCACAGTTTTCTAGGTCTCATTCTTTTTTGAGGGCTTGATCTTTTAGTCTCTGGTGTTTGGCTATAAGATTTTTAACGTCTCCTATTCTATTTGCTTTTTCCTTTTGACTTATAAATGTACTCAATGTTTCTCATTTCAAAAAGAACCTTTCCTTGACCACATATCATACACTATTTTCTCCCCTCATTGAGAACAGATTTCTCAAACTAGTAGTCATTTCTGTCTTTGCTCACGTCTCTCAAGCACTGTGGTCAGATAATATCCTGTTGCAGCTCCCCAAAACCTTCACTAAATCTGATTTGGCCTAGGACACCGATGATGTTCTAATTGCCAAATCTAGTGGATACATTTCAGTGTCTTTTTTTTTACATAATAAATTGTGAGTTCTTCCTGGTGGAAGGCACTGCTAAATGCCTTTTAAAAATAAAAGATGACAAGACATAGGGTTGTGTATCATAGTAGAAGTATCAGGCTAATCAGATGACAGTAATTGCCTACTAGCTACTATTTATTTAAGACTGAACACCAGGATGTGCTGCAGCTGTTCTAAGAGGTTTACATGTGTTATTTAATTTCTCCAATGAAGTAGGCATTATTATTATTTTTAATTTTCATTTTAAAGAGGAAAACATCTAGTCATGGAGAGGCTAGAAATTGCCTGTGGCCAAGCATTTAGTAAGATAAATTTGAATCTGAACCCAGATCTCACTTTAGAACTCCTGCTGTTTAAGAAATGTCTGCATTTGTTGGGAGCTGGACTCAGAGAACTGCTAATGCCTTTGAGATGTGGATACAAGGGAGGGGAAGAAATGATTGTCAGGGAAGGCTTCTTGTTGGTTGATTGATCGATGGGCTAGAATTAGAACGTACTTAGTTAGGTCTGAAATAGATAATTTAGTTCAACACCCCTAATTTACATTTGAGCCCTAGGGAAGCAACTTGTCCAAAATGATACAGAGCTTTTTTGTGTAATAAATTTGGCAACAGTCAGATAACCTAGTCTGACATTTATTTTTCTGTTTTTCCAAAAAAGAAAAAGTTTCACCCGAACTCCTGAACCATGTGCTACCTAAAATGCTACTAGAAATGTAGCATAGAAGAGGAGTATACATTCCAAACATTTCTCTACCATGGTGGTTGGAATAGGATTTCGAATAATGCACCCACTGTATTTTATAGTGACTTCAGAAATGAAATCTTTATTACTGTTGTATGGTGTTCGTGGATTGACTTCTACATACAGAGTGAGTGTGGCTCCAGAATCAGTCGGCCGAGATTGGAATCTTGCTTCTTCAGTAGCTCAGATGTGTCTCAGTGTATTTGTTTCTTCATTGCAAAACACGAATGGATAATGTTAGTACCTTTTTCTTGGAGTTGTTGTGAGAATGGAAAGAGTTAATATGTGTAGGGCATTTTGAAAAGTGCTTGGTCTGTCATAAGCACTCAGTAACTGTTTAGTTGCTGTTTATTTTTAAGGTGATGGTTTCCCCATTTCTATTCCAGTTTATTTCCTGGGGGCCTGCTTTTTGATTGCTCATTGGGGATAGGGAGCTGGGAATTGATATTTGGAAAGTACAAAGAAGAGCAAGTGTGTATACTTACGCCATTTCTCATTGTTATTAATTTATCTTGCTGTATTAATTTCCTTAGCTCTGAGTACCTATTAACAAGTCTATACTGAGTAACACTCATGGGAATTAAAGAACTAAAACTCCTAGACAATGAGGAGCATAATTTCTACCTCCCTGTATTTTCTTCTCTTTCTCAGCAATATATATATATTTTATTTTATTTTATTTTATTTTATTTTATTTTTATTTTTTTTTTTTAGATGGAGTCTCGCCCTGTTACCCAGGCTGGAGTGCAGTGGCGCGATCTTGGCTCACTGCAACCTCCGCCTCCAGGTTTCAAGCGATTCTTCTGCCTCTAGCCGGGACTACAGGCACCTGCCACCACACCCGGCTGGTTTCTGTATTTTTAGTAGAGACGGGGTTTCGCCATGTTGGCCAGGCTGGTCTTGATGTCCTGACCTCGTGATCTGCCTGTCTCAGCCTCCCAAAGTGGTGGGATTACAGGCGTGAGCCACGGCACCCGGCCTCAGCAGTATTTAAAGGCTTAGTTGGTAGAGTTAGTGTTAACATATTTAAAGTGTTTTTCCCTTCTAGAAACTGGGTTACTCACTACTTAGATGACTTTCAAATATTGCTAATCTCAAAGCAACTTCCTGGGAAGAAGAAAGGCAAAGGTTGGAGTTAGGCTCTGGCAGAGGGGGAAAGGAAATGGTGCAAATAGCATGGTGGTCACCTTTTTGTATAGAGTTTAGAATATCTCAGTGACCTGCTAACCTAGACATCTATAGTATTTGTAATTAAATGCACAAAATTACACTTGTCTTTATCAATCTTCTTCTTCATTTTCTTGAACCTCTAAATCTACTTATAAATCTTTTAACATACTAGTTCCTGGTTTGTCTAACTTATTTCTTTTCTTTCTTTTTTTTTTTTTTTTGAGAAGGACTCTTGCTCTGTCGCCAGGCTGGAGTGCAGTGGTGTGATCTCGGCTCACTGCAGCCCCTGCCTCCCAGGTTCCAGTGATTCTCCTGCCTCAGCCTCCTGGGTAGCTGGGATTACAGGCACATGCCACCACGCCAAGCTAATTTTTGTGTTTTTAGTAGAGATGGGGTTTCACCATCCTGGCCAGGCTGGTCTCAAACTCTCGATTTCAGGTGATCCGCCTGCCTTGGCCTCCCAAAGTGCTGGGATTATAGGCATGAGCCACCACGCCTGGCCTCTAACTTATTTCTTAAAGTTGTTGTAGTGAATCATTTTTTGACTATTATTGAGTGTATGTTTTGAGACAGTGTCTTGCTCTGTCACCCAGGCTGGAGTGCAGAGGCGCAGTCGTGGCTCATTGCAGCCTCAGCTTCCCAGGCTCAAGTGATTCTCCTATTCAGCCTTCCTAGTAGCTGGGACCACAGGCGTGCACTACCACACCTGGCTAATGTTTTGATTTTTTGTAAATATGAGCTCTCACTATGATCTACCCTGCTTAGATCTACCATGCCTGGCGAATTTTTTTATTTTTTGTAGGTATGAATTCTCACTATGTTGCCCAGGTTGGTCTTGAACTCCTGGACTCAAGTGATCTTTCCTCCTCAGCGTCTCCCAGAGTGCTGGGATGGTTACAGGGGTGAGCCATATTATTGTGTTTTTATAGTAAGTCTTCTGATTTCTATGATTCGAATTCAGCAATTCGCATTCAGAATGTGTTCTCCCTTTAAAATAGTAACCCTTATGATGTGTTTTGACATTATTCACAAAGCTCAATATTAAATAAATTCTTCATAACATTTGGTATTAAGGTCATATCCCCTTTCCAAGCAACCGAACAAGCATGTAAGACTTTGGAATATAAATTTAAATTCCTCTTATTGGCTGGGCACGTTGGCTTACACCTGTACTCCCAGCACTTTGATAGCCCCAGGCAGGTGGATCGCCTGAGTTCGGGAGTTCAAGACCAGCCTGAATAACGCGGTGAGACCCCATCTCTACAGAAAAATACAAAAATTAGTGGGGCATGGTGGCGTGCACTTCTAGTCCCAGCCACTCGAGAGGCTGAGGTGGGAGGATGGCTTGAGCCCAGGAGGTGGAGGCTGCAGTGAGCCGAGATTGTGTCACTGCACTCTAGCCTGGGTGACGGAGCCAGATTCTGTCTCCAAAAAGAAGAAAAATTCTCCTGTTTTTATTTGTAAAACTTTTTATTTTTTTGTTAATTTCTTTGGAATGGCGCTAGATATTTTGAGAAGAATCATGTATCAGTGTGTAATTTCTTTTCCTTTATTTCGTCCTAGAGATAGCTGAAAGATAACAACTCTTTGCATCTATAGAATGAAGAATCCGTAGTTGCAATTTTAGAGTATCCACAATAAAAGTTTTCCTTAACATACTTCTTTCATGTCAACAACTATACATAGAGTAGCATCAGTGTTAGTTTCTTCTCAGATTTGCTAACATTTCTCATCAAAAAATAAGTATCCTGTCTTTCCTTCCATCAGTATGTGACCAGGCTCGCTCAATTCCCTGAGCTGTTTCTCCCATCTAGGCTTCATTGTTCAGTTTCTTTGCTTCTCTGGATGCACAGTCACCCCAGGGCTCCCTTCTCATGCCTTATGGTCTTCTCTCCCATCACCGTTCTGCTTTCAGATAGCTCCTTCATTTCACTTTCCCTCTACTCTGAGCTCCCTCCTTCTCCTTGTCCAAGGCTGGGAGAAGGCTGACTGAGTTAAGTCTTGGGACACACCCTCCAGAGAGGAAGCACAGACACTTCCAGTTAAGTTAGTATGTGCTTCAGAATAGGGACATGTAAATACCTAGAGGAAATGTATAAAACAGAGGAGGAAGCAATTAACACTGCCTGTGGAGATCGGGGAACTTCTGAGATGAGCTGACAAGTAAAGTGCATTATTTATTTATTTTTTCTTTTTGAGACAGAGTCTCACTCTGTCTCCTAGGCTAAAGTGCAGTGGTGTGATCTCAGCTCACTGCAACCTCTGCTCACTGCAACCTCTGCCTCCCTGGTTCAAGCAATTCTCCTGCCTCAGCCTCCCAAGTAACTGGGACTACAGGTGCCCACCACCATGCCCAGCTAATTTTTTGTATTTTTAATAGAGATGGGGTTTCACCATGTTGGCCAGGCTGGTCTCAAACTCTTGACCTCAAATGATCCGCCTGCCTCAGCCTCCCAAAGTGCTGGGATTACAGGCGTGAGCCACCATGCCCGACCTAAAATGTATTTTGATAAATGGCCAGAGGTGCTCTCTGGGGAGAAGGTGGAGCAAGAGAGAAAAGGGACTTTTACACATAGAAGGAAAAGCATATACCAACAGTGTTCCACACATGTAGACTGATTTGTTTTTTTCCCCTTAGTGCCTCCTCTGATTTGTTGTTTTTATTATTGGTCCTAGACCAAAACAATCTCACTGTTGTGGTTAATTTTGTTGTCAATTTTTTTCACTATTTGTAAATGTACCGTCATTCATTCCTAGTGCAATTTCCCTTCTCTTATACAAAGGTACTTGTGCCTGTGAACATTGTTTTGCCCGCCACTTCCCTCAGAGATCCCAAAATTGTGATCTGCTTACCTCCAGGCATCCAGACTTGCCTGATTGCTGTTTTGTTGTTACAACAAAGTGCTTTGTTGACTGCTTAGATGTCAAGACAGATTATGCAGTCATGCAGTTGCCTAACTCATAATTCATAGCTGCTCTCTGTCCCTGCTTGAATTCTACAGTGAGTCATGATCTTTAAAATCCCTGTGCATGTGCCATCACTGATCAGGGTTTACATCTAGTATCTTTCTGGGATAGGTTAAAAACACAGAAAATATGTTTCAAAGTGTTCCTTTTGTTTCATTTCCTCAGTGATAGAAAAAAGAAAACCTTCATTCAACAAATGTTTGTTGAATGCCAAGTGCCCAAAATTTTGCTCTGCTAAAGAAAACCAGTGATGATCAAGAACAGCATGAGCTTTGCCACCAAAGTCAAATGTGAAATAGTCCCTGGAGGCAGAGGGTGAGAGAAGTACACAGAGTAAAGCGCAGTTTCAGTAAAGTGAAGAAAGTGCCTGTGATGAAAGCATTGTTAGTGCTAGTCCAAGGAGTAATTAGAGGACATAAGTTCTGGAGGAAGGGGCTGAACTGAGACCATAGTAAGCCTAAAAGGTGGGATGGAGCAGAAGAGGAGGTATCTTTTTTTTCTTTTTTTTTTTTAAGATGGAGTCTCTCTCTGTTGCCCAGGCTGGAGTGCAGTGGCGTGATCTCGGCTCACTGCAACCTCCACCTCCCGGGTTCAAGCAATTCTCCTGATTCAGCCTCCCAAGCAGCTGAGACCATAGGCATGTGCCACCACGTCCGGCTAATTTTTGTATTAGTAGAGACAGGGTTTCACCGTGTTAGCCAGGATGGTCTTGATCTCCTGACCTCGTGATGCGCCCGCCTTGGCCTCCCACAGTGCTGGGATTACAGGTGTGAGCCACCGCGCCCAGCAAGAGGAGGTATCTTGCACTGTGCTCGTGCTGAGTGAGGCGAGATGATGATGGCTGTATTATACTGTGGGAGTGGGAAGTGGTAAGAAGCTAAAGGTGCTAGAGGGCCTCTAGTCATAAAGGACCTTGAGGGAGAATTAAGGTGTCTGAATCAATGAGGAGCGACCAGAGATTATCAGACATGTCAATGACATCTTTTTTACAAAAGGAGTTATAGGCTGGATGCAGTGACTCATGCCTGTAATTCCAGCATTTTGGGAGGCCGAGGTGGGAGGATTACTTGAGCCCTGGGGTTCGAGACCAGCTTGGACAACATAACGAGACTGCATCTCCACTGGGAAAATAAAAATAAAAATAAAATTAGTGGGCATGGTGGCACACACCTGTAGTCCCAGCTCCTTGGGAGGCTGAGGCAGGAGAGGATCCCAGGGGTTTGAGGCCACAGTGAGCCTTGGTTGTGCCACAGCACTTCAGCCTGGGCAACAGAGTGAGACCCTGTTTAAAAAAAATAGGCCGGGCGCGGTGGCTCACGCTTGTAATCCCAGCACCTTGGGAGGCCGAGGCGGGCGGATCACGAGGTCAGGAGATCGAGACCACGGTGAAACCCCGTCTCTACTAAAAATACACAAAATTAGCCGGGCGTGGTGGCGGGCGCCTGTAGTCCCAGCTACTCGGAGAGGCTGAGGCAGGAGAATGGCGTGAACCCGGGAGGCGGAGCTTGCAGTGAGCCGAGATTGCGCCACTGCACTCCAGCCTGGGCGACAGAGCGAGACTCCGTCCCCCCAAAAAAAAAAAAAAATTGATAAATAAAAGCAATTATATAGAGAACACTCTGGGTGAAGTATGGAGAACAAGTTAGAATGAGAAAGTGTGGATGCAGGGAAGCCAGTTAGCAGGCTATATCCAGGCCATGTGAAAGATAATAGTGACCTGGTTATAGGTAAAAATGGTTGGATTTGGAATGTATTAAAGAGGCAGAATTAATAAGACATAGTATGCTTTGAATGAGTGAACGTTGATACCCTGCTGCCTTTCATTTTATCCAGGTTTGTGCAGATGATTGGTGATGCAGCTATTTCTCACATCTGTGATCTTATGCAGGGATTGATTGCCAAAAGTGTTGGTGGTAGGTCACATCACTGAGATAAGGAGTTCAAAGGAGAAATTTAGCGTTGCTGGGGAAACAGACAGTTTGATCAAACATCATCTCAGCTTGCTGCCACTGGTCCCCCTGCCTCCAAATCAAGTATGTGGGTTGAATTATAAAATTACCCCCATATTTTCTTGTGTTATTAGAAGTCTTCCAGCCCAGCTTTGAAACTGTCGCTGGTCTGTGCTTTCCTTATTTTCGATTCTCAGGGGATCTACAAGGATATCCCTATTACCTAAACAGACTTCTTCCTGCTCTTGAATTTTCTTGTCTCATATCCTCATTTTTCTTATTTCAGTGCCTTTATAATCTTTCACTTCCCTCTTCTCCTTCCACATTAGTCTGGATTAAGTAACTGGTGTTATTCAACATTTACTTGGATTTTGCATAAGAAGCAGTTCTTTGATGTCATTGTCTGTAATGCCTGTTCCACAGGTTTTGTAAGGATCAAATGAAATAATTAAAGCCCTTTGCATAATGCTTGACTTACAGATAAGCAATAAATTTAAATTCCTGTGCACGTCTGTATATTAATGTACATAATTTTTTTTCTCCTGAGAAGGACCATCCAGGCAGTTCCCTCGTGTCTTTATTGACTATGGATTGAAAAGTACATTTTTCCATCATTTTGCAAATTCCCAGTATGTTTAAATCTTCTTGAGAATTTCTGCTGAATTCATTAACTTCATGTCCAGTTGAACAGTATACCCTATCTATGATGAGAAACTTCATTGCTCTGTATGCAGTCTGTATTAGTCTGCTCAGGCTGCCATAACAAAATGCCATAGACAAAATACCAATACAAAAAACCATAGATGCCTTAAACAATAGAAACTTGGTTTTTCACAGCTCTGGAGTCTGGACAGTCCAAGATGAAGGTGCCAGCAAGTTTGGTTTCTGGTGAGGGCCGTCTTCCTGGCTGGTAGACAGCTGCCCTCTCCCTCTGTCCTCACGTGGCAGGGAGAGTGCTCCGGTGTTTCCTTCTCTTAAGCAGGTGTCAGTTCCATCTGTTCTGGGCTCTATGCTATGGCCTCATTTAATCTTAATCACTTCCTTAAAAGCCGTACCTCTAATACAGTCACATAGAAGGTCAGGGATTCAACATGAATTTTGGGGGGGACATGATTTACTCTACTGCTGTCCCCCAAAAGTATTTTTATTCTATTAATATATTTATTAGTAAACATTATTATATGTTTAATGCTATGTTCCTTTTGAAAGACCTAATTTGATTCGATGATTGTATTTGCTGTTGGGTGAATGGAACCAAAGCTGAAGGTGGCAATATTTAGTCATACTTCTATTTATATGAGTGAAAGTCAGCGTTACTCCCCAGAAGCCAAATTTTAGTAGCATCTTATTGCTGGAGGGGACTGGTCCTACCTGATCTGTTTGTCCTTGCTCTTTGTCTGAGGTAGATGAGCTTGAATTTCTTACTCTGATTTTCCTGCCTGTTGTTGGACATTTAGGTTGTTTTCAGATGTTTTTCTGTTTCAGAGAGCATCAGTGAGTAATATCCTTGTACATATGAACTGTTCAGTTATGAGAGCTCAGCTGCAGTTCCTAGAAGTAGGTTAGCACACTGACATTTCACACGTCTTCTACTGTGTTGACAGTAGGTTGTACTGATTTACTTTCTGTGTCGCCACAGTTTCCAACACTTTTGCCAAGATTGGCCGTACTGAATTTTTTTAATCACCATCAATTTTATATTTGAAATATGTTACATTATTCTAATTTATATTTAATTATAAATATGATTGTGTGCTCTCTTGTTAATGTTTTTTTAAAATAGACTTTATTTTGTACAGCAGTTTTAGATTTACAGCAAAATTGAGCAGAAAGTACAGAGTTCCCCTGTACCCCCTTCCCCCACGCACCACCATCTCCCTCGCTTGTCAACACGCTCCCCCACCAGAGTGTACCTTGTTAGGATTGATGAACCCGTATTGACATAACATTACCTAGAGTCCATAGTTTACATCAGGGTTCACTCTTGGTTTTGTACGTTCTACGGGTTTGGACAAATGGATGACATGCAGCCACCATTATAGTATTACACAGAAGCATTTCCCTGCCCTAAAAATCCTATGTTCCGGCCGGGCGCGGTGGCTCACGCCTGTAATCCCAGCACTTTGGGAGGCCGAGGCAGGCGGATCACGAGGTCAAGAGATCGAGACCATCCTGGCTAACACGGTGAAACCCCGTCTCTACTAAAAATACAAAAAAAATTAGCCGGGCGTGGTGGTGGGCACCTGTAGTCCCAGCTACCCAGGAGGCTGAGGCAGGAGAATGGCGTGAACCCGGGAGGCAGAGCTTGCAGTGAGCCAAGATCGTGCCACTGCACTCCAGCCTGGGCGACAGAGCAAGACTCTGTCTCAAAAAAAAAAAAAAAATCCTATGTTCCACCTATTCTCCTCTTCCCTCTTTCCCCTGCATCCGTTGATTTTTTTTTTTTTTTACTCTCTGTAGTTCTGCCTTTTCCAGAATGTCACATAGTTGTAATCATGCAGTGGCTTTTTTCACTTAGTAGTATGCATTTGTGTTTAAATTTACTCCATGTCTTTTCATGGCTACAGTATGCATTTTTGACTTGGTATGCAATACTACAGAAGTAATACTATGTTCTTTTCTAATCAGGAGGTACATAATGTCCATTTGTTCTAGTGAAGGTAAATTTGATCGTTTGATTACGGTGATGTATACCAGATTTCTTCACTGTAAAGTTACTACTTTTTCCTCTGTAATTAAAGTGTTTTGTGGGAAGATACTTTAACATTATGTAACAAATGCTGTTTCTCATCATGCCTTTCAGCACCAATTTTCAATATTTTGCCTGAAACAATTATTACTCTGTTTTTGCCAAATGGTGATTTTCTAATAAGATTTTTAGTATAGTTAAATTTTTGTCTTCTTCCATAGCTTTTGTGTTTTTCTCTTCTACTTTTCTCTAAGGCTTTCCTCACTCAAAACATTATTAAAAATTCTCATGTTTACTTCTCTTTTTAAAAAACTAATGATAACATTTCATGAGCATTTTCTAATGTTTATGATTTTAAGATTGCCAGAAGGAAAAGATCACTGAAGACCATCTAGGTTAACAAACAGCTTAAATTTGAAAAAGCAAATGAAAGAAGCCAACGCATGTTATCAGTTCATAACATTACCTCTCTTCTAGAAGAATAGCTTCTTCCATTCTCTCCAGTTTTCTTCCAATCTTATAGTGGAACCAGATCTTCTAAGGCCTTAGTAGAAGGTGACATCAAGGGCTAAAAAAATACTCTTTGATGAACTCATGTCACTTTGATGCTCAGATATAAGTCAGACTGTGCAGAAGAGAAGCTCTAAAGATCCAAGTGATTTAGGAACTGGAGATAAGAAAAGCAAGCAGAAAACTGGGAAATGTTATTTCAGTCACTGCCAATATGGGATGTGGTTCCGTCTGTTTATTTATATAATATGATCTAGTGTTATGCACTTATTAACTAGACTGCAAATACTTGCAGCTTAATAATGTGCTGCATATTTTATCACATCCTGAATATAAATTTGAATAAAATTGTAAGAAGATTTGATATTTGATTTACCTTTTAAACCGTGTTTCAACGTGCAAGTAGTTTGCAAGTTAAATTGTTAATCTACTTGCTGCATAAATAAAATTGGGCAGTATTAGGAAAGATGCCCAGGGCCGCTGTGTGAGACCAAGTGTCTGTCCTTTGTCTTATAATTTGTGTCTGTTGCATACTTCAGCACTTGAAAAACTATGCCTCTGTGAAAAGAGGCCCTTCAGTGTTGCTAGGAAACCCAGGAACTGTTTTATATGATCTCAAGATTTTCATTCATTTCTAGTGCAACGCAATGAAGAGGAATTCAAGGCTGTAACCATTTTTTGAAAGAAAAACAAAAAACAAAAAAATCTAAAAGTCATTAAAAAATCATTTTAAAATATCATAAGCAGCATACTCATTTTAAAAAATCTCAGAATAAAGCAGAAATGGACAGTTGTCTTCCTTAAAATCCTAATTCTCAAAAGTAATTGCTGTTAACAATTTGACATATATCTTTTCAGATTATTTTGTTACACATATATGACTAAGGCAGTTTTTTAAAATTAATTTTTATGTATCAAACAAGAAAGAAAGATAATGTAAAAACTAAGTTGTATTTTATTTTGATAAGTAAGTACTGAGAGCATGAATTTGGGGGATTTCAACTTTTACAAATGTGGGTGTCTAATTGAAGTTATTTAACATTTTTATTTGATTTCTACAAAATGAAAACTCTAAAAACACACAGTAACCAGGAAGTTTTTATTGTTACTGATAGCGATTTTTCATTCTCACTTATATATTCTTAGCTCCATATTTGAACTATTTCTTGATAAGTTTTGGAATGAGATTTGTATTTTTAAGTGTACTTAGATTACTCATATTATTTGATGCATGATGTGTTAATAACCAAACTAAATTTCTAAAATTGATCAAATTTATAATTCACTCATTAATTCTTTTCTATTATGTGCAAAGAACTACAGCAGGAGATAGAGGTAGCCGCAATTTGCAATCTCTTTTACCCTAATAGAGCTAATGATTTAATAGTAAATCAGGGCATGCATTTTAAAAGTTCGCAAAAGTACAAGGTAGCATGGGAAGAAGATAAGTTTCTCCACATCTAGGAAGATGTGACAGGCCAGGCACAGTGGCTCAAGCCTGTAATCCCAGTACTTTGGGAGGCAAAGGCGGAGGATTACTTGAGCCTCAGGAGTTAGAGACCAGCCTGGGTAACATAGTGAGACCTCATCTCTTAAAAAAATAAAAAATAGAAGATGTGACACAACTCTGGATGCCACCTAAGTCAGTTTCACCATAAAATTTATAGAGGAAAAAAAATTCCAAGGCAACATATGCTAAGTGCCGAGTAAGTGATACCGATGGTAGAAAGTAAAGTACAATCAGCATTCATAGAGAAAGAAAGAAAAATCATTGTAGGGTGGAGAGGTAGAAATGCCTTAATGAATGAGATAGGAATGGAACTGAGTTTATTAGAAATAATAGAGTGTATTTAGGTTAAATATTTAGGAGAAACACTTGAGATTATGTACATAAATACCAAATCATATCATTTTAAATAGAAACATGGGCATGAAATGGAGGCCAGAGTAGTTGGACTTTTGGGCTGGATCAGTGGGTTTGGATGATGTCTGGTCAATATTTGCTGTATAACAAAACAACTCAAACTCTAGAGGCTTAAAACAAAAGTCATATATTCATGATCCTGTGGGTTGCTAGTTAGACTAGGCTAGGATGGAAAATTATGGTCTCAACAGTGGGGCTGCAGAGAGCTGGTCTGGACTAGGGCTGAGTGTTCTAGGGTTGGCCAGACACCTCCGTTGCCCCCTCTGTGGTTTGTTCACACAGTGGCCAGTGACCAAGGAGGCAAGAGTGGGTGCAGCAAGGGTTTTTGAGGCCTAACCTCGGAACTACACAGGTCATTCCTGCACATCCTGTTGGTCAAAGCTGGGCGGGCCTCAGGTTTAAGGGAGCAGCTGCAGATAATTGGTATCCCAATTTAAATTTATTTCACGAGTGCATTTACATGTGATTGAAAGCTTACGATGGTGCCTAAATGTAAATGGTGTTGAATGTAACCAGGATTTTCTTTAGTTCTGAGTCTGTTGGCTTTGACTTTATTAAAATTTTATTAGAACTGATAGTCTGTATATATTAAGCTTATTTTAGGACTAATGGAAAGAATCATGCAGTGACTAATTCCTCTTCATTTTGATTTGTTCTATCAAAATTTATTTGAAAAACATCAAGATAGTCACGTGGAGAATTAGGACTTTGGATTGATTTACTCCTAATTTTGCTCTAATGTGTTTATTTTTTTGGTGGGAGCAGGGGAAAAGGGAGAGGAAGAGAGAGGCAGGCCCTGTGCACCATACCATATCTTAGTGCTTAGGGCCTCTTCCAGGTCATCGTCCAGCTCTGAAGGTTGTCAGAGTCAGGTGACATAGGTCCAGATAGAGTTGCTCTTCAACAGAAAGTAGTGAAACTTAACGGTTATGCATACTTTAGATGTTTGAATTTATACTTAAGAAAATGTTGGGTAATCACAAGTAAACCATATATGTGACAAACTAG
Source organism: Hylobates moloch (assembly GCF_009828535.3). NCBI lineage: Eukaryota > Metazoa > Chordata > Mammalia > Primates > Hylobatidae > Hylobates > Hylobates moloch. The sequence goes on along the minus strand of NW_026652289.1, from coordinate 27,737,344 downwards.
TGCTATGCATACTTTTATACTGTGAATAGGAAAAAAAGTTTTATGTGATTGTTCACTTACAGACTAAATTTGCATTTAATTTTTTAACTTTTTGAGGCAGAGTCTTGCTTTGTCACCCAGGCTGGAGGGCAGTGGCACGAGCTTGGCTCACTGCAGCCTCCACCTCCCCAGTTCAAGCGATCCTCCTGCCTCAGCCTCCTGAGTAGCTGGGATTACAGGTGCACACCACCACACCCAGCTAGGCTAATTTTTGTATTTTTGGTAGAGATGGGGTTTCACCATATTGGTGAAATTAAGTTATGTAATTTTAAGATATCTTTTATAAAATAAAATAAATGTGATTATTGGCTTTTTCAGAGGGGAAATAAACAGGGATGAATAGTAAGAAGTGTCTCAGAAATAATGAGTCAACTATTTAGTAATTTTTTTTTTTTTTTTGAGACAGAGTTTTTGCTCTTATTGCCCAGGCTGGAATGCAATGGCGTGACGTCGGCTCACTGCAACCTCTGCCTCCCAGGTTCAAGCAGTTCTTCTGCCTCAGCTTCCCAAGTAGCTGGGATTACAGTCATGTGCCACCATGCCCAGCCAATTTTGTACTTTTAATAGAGATGGGGTTTCACCATGTTGGTCAGGCTGGTCTCAAACTCCTGACTTCAGATGATCCACCCACCTTGGCCTCCCGAAGTGCTGGGATTACAGGCGTGAGCCACCATGCCTGGCTGTATATTTTTAAAAGATAAGTAAATTGACAGTGTTCCCTTTTTTTTTGAATTATCCTCATCAAAACTTACTGCTTAGAAATATTTTTAAGCAGCCGGGCACGGTGGCTCACGCCTGTAATCCCAGCACTTTGGGAGGCCGAGGCGGGCGGATCGTGAGGTCAGGAGATTGAGACCATCCTGGCTAACACAGTGAAACCCCGTCTCTACTAAAAATACAAAAAATTAGCCGGGCGAGGTGGCGGGCGCCTGTAGTCCCAGCTACTCGGGAGGCTTAGGCAGGAGAATGGCGGGAACCCCTGGGGCGGAGCCTGCAATGAGCTGAGATTTTGCCACTGCACTCCAGCCTGGGCGACAGCGAGACTCTGTCTCAAAAAAAAAAAAAAAAAGAAATATTTTTAAGCATTCAATAGAAGGTTATAGAATTAAATCTAATAAAAATTTAAAGAAGCCTTGGCAGAAACTGTGTCACAGTTGATCAGCATATACCCTACTGACAGTGACTTAGTTCCCTGTGTGTTTGTGGTGAGCATGAATTAATGTAGCCTTAAATTTGTATGACATGACTGACCATATTAGTCCATTCTCACACCACTATAGAGAAATACCTAAAACTGGGTAATTTATAAAGAAAAGAGGTTTAATTGGCTGTGCAGGCTGTACAGAAAGCATGGCTAGGGAGGCCTCAGGAAACTTACAATCATGGCAGAAGGCGAAGGGGAAGCAGGCACGTCTTATGTGGCCAGAGCAGAGAAGGGGGAGGTGCTACACACTTTTAAACAACCAGATCTCCTGAGAACTCACTCACTATCAGCAAGGGGGAAATCCACCCCCATGATCCAGTCACCTACCACCAGGCCTCTCTTCCAACACTGGGGATTACAGTTCAACATGAGATTTGGGCGGGGTCACAAATCCAAACTATATCACTCACATTTCAGAGATTCTAGCCAAATTCAGTTTTAAACATCTGCTTGCATATAGAAACCCTCTACCAGTAGAAACTTACATAATGTCAGGAAGTTCACAGCTTTCCTTAAGGGAATTGTATCAGATAAGATGATACTACTTGTGTCATTCTACTTTTACAAAGGCACAAATTAAAAACTGGGCATCTCTGAGTTTGGACTCCATTCCTTGGGACCCAAACCCCGTCCTGTATCCCTCGCGTCAATGTGCTGCTTCTCAATGGCTGCAGGGCACTGCGTGGGCTGTTAGCATAATAGCAAATGCTTAGTCCCATGTACATTTCTTTTCTAGATTTCGCCAGAAGTTTGAGTATCACTACTCCTGAAGAGATGATTGAAAAAGCCAAAGGGGAAACTGCCTATCTGCCGTGCAAATTTACGCTTAGTCCCGAAGACCAGGGACCGCTGGACATCGAGTGGCTGATATCACCAGCTGATAATCAGAAGGTGGATCAAGTGGTAAGTTTGATATGTCCTTGCTCACTTAGCAGCTGTCTGTGCAACTATCTGATGTGTCCATCACCTTGCCAGTCACATGGATGGGCTGCAGGGAGCTAGGAAGGAAGCCCCCCAACTTCTCAGGCTTTATGGTCTGGGTGAGGAAGGCAATTGCTCTGGTGGAAATTGAGGACACATGTAATGGAGGGAAATAGATAATGAGTGTGACCTAAGGTTACAGAAGAGGAAAAGATCACTGGAGTTTTAGAGACACTTCAGGGAAGAAGAGGAACTTATGAAAGTTCTGACAATCTGGATTTGAGGCGGGGAATAGCAGAGGCCTAGATGGAGCAGACATGACGTTGAGACAGGAGTGTGTGTCGTGTTAGGAGATGGCACATAACTGTGCTTTGTTAAACGTTAGACAGAATTGAAATTGTTAAGTTTTACCCAAGGATTCTGTCAGCAGTAGAAGTGTCATTAGCTATGGTGTAACAACTACATAGTATTACAGTCTATTTTCCTTATTTTTTCAAGTTAAATATCCTGTCCAATGAATTTTTTAAAAAACAAAATCTAGTCTTTTTAAATTAATTTTTTTTACTTTTTTAAAACTTCCCAGTATAAAAATGAAGTCTTTAGAGCAAAAAACAATCTATGAAATATTTAGTCTTAAATTTAAAAAATCTTAAAACATTGTTTCAGTATTTTTTCTAATCAAAGTAATAAGAGTCTAATGTAGAAAACTTGGAAAGCCAAAAATAGCACAGAGGCGGAAACATGCCTAATAATCTCATCTCCAAATACATGTCGTGTTTTACCTTTTCAATGGTTCCAGAATACTTTATTTAGAATGTTGCATATTGTCTTTGTCTGACACATTTAATTTTTTAAAAAGTTAATAAATTATATTAGATCAGGGAGAGGAAAATAAGTCCAAATATTTAAGTAAATATAGTAATATATATATTTGGAAGAGAAATTTTGTTTTTACGTCATTTGTTCATGTAAAAGAAGGGGATATTTAAAAGTTACAAGTAACATGCTTCCATTTAATGGCTGAATCAGTGCAGTTAGGTAATTAATATTTTTGGAAAATCCAGTCAGTTTGCCCTTGATGTTTATGTTAAGGAAATAATTAAGATGCTTTCCCAAGTTGTGAGTGACTAGAGCCACCCCCTCCAAAGATGTAACCTCTGCCCTGATTCTGTTGCCAGAACTTCTTTCTGTTTCCCTGAGCAAAATAAATCGGGCCTGACTCATTTTATCTACTCAGCCTCGTTGCCCTGTTCCCTGTCACTCTTACCTCCCCCTTCTCTCCCTTCTCTCTCTCTGGAGGTGCTGGCACCTAGAGTACAGGCTCCTGTCTGAGGTCCTGCAGTTCCCCGTTCCTGTGACAGTGCAGTGCCTGTCCGCTTTAGAGCCCGGGACTCTGACCCTGTGTGTAAGATAGGGGAAGCCTAGGATGCATATGGAGAGCGTGGGTCTTCAGTGCTTCTGCTGAGTGAAGCTTGTGACCAGGTGCATGTAGAGACCAAGAAGCACTGTGCCCTGAGCCATTAGTGTGTCTGTTAATGGGAAGAAGACTCCAAGTCGTCCATGCTGAGTGAGAGGCACGGCTTTGCCATCTACAGGAGTTGTAAGATAAATGTGAAACTGGGACTTGACTCTGAGTGACTGTTTCTGGGTTAAAAACCTAGCTTCTAATCTAAAACACAGTCACATCAGACCAAAAGAAAGAAGGGTTAGGAAGAGATTGATGCAGAAGAGGATGCATACATGGAATTTAAGCTACATATGTTTTTTAACTGACCCCCTATTTTAATATATTTCAGCTAGTAGACAGAGTGGTTAAAAACTAGGAATTGGAGGACTGAGGTGGAGAAATTTGCATTCTTATTCCTTGTGTGATCTCTTTAGTCAGCAGTTACTGTGAACAGCGTGCTTGGGCAGTGTTTTATATACTTTAATTGTATATACTTAAGCCTTAAAACAACATAGTAAGGTGAGAACTATTATACATATGGCAAGGAGGAAACAGAGGCCCAGAGATTTTCATGCCCGAGTAACAAATGCAGTTGGGATTTGAACCCAGGTCCCTCTGACTCTCACAGCTGCTCTATTATCCTTTGCACTGTCCTGTGCTGCCTCCCGTGTTTCATAAACCTGTTTCCTCATGTGTAAAGTAGGAACAGCTATACCTAGCATCTCAGGGTCATTATGAGAATTCAGCAAAATACTGTATTCACAAGCATTCTGTAAGCTTGTAAATGATATTGAAATGATAATCATGTACTGTGCCAAGTTAAATGGATCTGGTCTGCATCTTTGTTGTGTGACTTGGCAAAAGCTGATCAGTGAGAGCCACTTCTTTCCTCACCTAAATGTCAATGTGGACAATGCCATCGTCCTTGCAGGGTTGTGAAGGGGAATCAGTGAAGACATGTAAAATTTTATGGTAAATTTCCCATTCCTTAACGAATATTTATAACACTGTTTTCTGGGAAGACACTAAACTAGCTTATAAAATAACCAAGAGCGGGAATGCATCTTATTTCTCAAGCCACCCTTAAGAGACTACTAAGGTGTGTGTGAAGCATAACGAGCTATTGGAAGTACAAGAGATTGAAGTCTACCACCTTTAGAGTTAGATTCCACAGGCAAATTATGATAAGCCTTTTAATCAAAAGAAATTAATCAAAGGAAGATAGAGTAGCCAGATTTGTGGAGTAGTCAGTGTTGTCTTTGACAAGTGGGTGTGTCAAGAAGATTGAGCAAATAAAGTAATGGCTTGTGTTTACAGAGTAAGTCAGCTGTGGACCCTTCGACTACTTCTTTTATTTGCTTAGCAAACTGGTATTGAGCGCAACCTAGATGCACACAGTTCATATATAAATAAAAGATCTAGCTGGGCACGGTAGCTCAGGCCTGTAGTCCCAGCACTTTGGGAGGCTGAGGCAGGCGGATCACAAGGTCAGGAGTTCGAGACCAACCAGGCCAATGTGGTGAAACCCTGTCTCTATTAAAAATACAAAAATTAGCAGGCGCGGTGGTGGGCACTTGTAGTCCCAGCTCCTCGGGAGGCTGAGGCAGGAGAATCGCTTTAACCCAGGAGGTGGAGGTTGCATTGAGCCAAGATCGCACCACCGCACTCCTGCCTGGGCGATAGAACAAGACTGTCTCAAAAAAAAAAAAGATCTTTGGTGGATTAGGGTGGGGTCAGTGTGGTTGGGAAGGAGATAATATAGAAGAGAACCCAAGTTCCTCCACTCAAGAAGTTTCTGCGGAATAAACCTGGAAAACAGTGTTCTTAGATGACAGTTTTTCTGATTATGATGCCCATAATTAGCACTCAGGTAAAAGAAATTAATTGCAGGATACAGGCTGTAGTTGTGTTTCCTGATTATTATCTGAGTTTTGGCATCACTGCTCTTTGGCCCATGGGTCTGATGGAACCAGAATGAAGAGATTTCATTAGCAAAAAAGAAAAATTATAAAATGTGTTAAATTAATTTTAGAGATTGTTAGAGATGACTACTACAGTTCTCTTCCAAGAAAGTATTCCGAACACAAATTTTATTTCCCTCTAAAGCATCCAGCCTTTAGTAATTGCCTTCAAAGGCTATGTGTGATTCAGAAAACTCAGTGGATTAGGCACAGGTCTTTGCTTTAGTTACAGAAGATTCATTCAAAGGACTTGTTAACCTGGGTACACATATCTTAAGAGGTTTATTTTATGATTTTATCTGTTAGAGTCTAGAGCCCTCAAGTAACTCCAACTTAGTATTAAGACCAAACAAAGTTATCTTTTTGTTAGATTCCACAGGCAAATTATGATAAGCCTTTTGTAGGGGCAGGAGGCAGTAGGTACTTGATTTTGTTACACTTGGTTGGCAAACTACAGCCTCAGAGGCAGTTGAAAAATAGAGTGTATAAGAATGAGCAGTCCAGGCATGGTGACTTACACCTATAATCACAGCACTTTGGGAAGCCAAGGCGGGTGGATCCCCTGAGGTCAGAAGTTCGAGACTAGCCTGGCCAACGTGGTGAAATCCCTTGTCTACTAAAAATACAAAAATTAGCCGGCCGTGGTGGCATGTGCCTGAAGTCTCAGCTACTGGGGAGGCAGAGGCGAGAGAATTGCTTGAACCCGGGAGGTGGAGGGAGCCGAGATCTCACCATTGCACTCCAGCCTGGGCCACAGACACAGACTCTGTCTCAAAAAGAAAAGAAAAGGAAAAGACAACGAACAAGCAAGTCTGTGTTCCTGCCCAATCTTACTAAATTGCTCTCTAGGACAGTATAGGGCTTTACTATTTTATCATGTTGCATCTTGGTTTCCCCATTAAAAATAGAAGTCTGGGACTATACCCAAGGATCACTTTGATTCCTTTCCATTTTCTCGTTCTGTGGTTTGGATAGTTTTAGGTTCCCCATAATACTGTGTTCTTTTTCTTTTCTGCCGGGGTCGGGTGGGGTGGGGGTTCTGTAGCAGCAGGTGTATCCAGGGCTCCTTTAAGAGACAGTTTTTTGTGTGTGTGTTTGTTTTTCCTCCTATCTAATTTTGGCTTTCTTTTAGATTATTTTATATTCTGGAGACAAAATTTATGATGACTACTATCCAGATCTGAAAGGCCGAGTACATTTTACGAGTAATGATCTCAAATCTGGTGATGCATCAATAAATGTAACGAATTTACAGCTGTCAGATATTGGCACATATCAGTGCAAAGTGAAAAAAGCCCCTGGTGTTGCAAATAAGAAGATCCATCTGGTAGTTCTTGGTAAGTTATTTTTATTTGTGTTAATGGGTTACTGAGTAAGAGAATGATTAGTCATAGTACTATAGTGGCAGCACTTGTATAAGACAAAGCTTAATTTTTTAGAATAACAATTTTAAACACTTGAAGTACTTCTATGTTGGATAGCATCAAATATAAAACTAGCTTTTGGTTTGGATAGGAAAAGTAAGAAGTGATCAACTTCTTTGTGAAATTCGTAAGAGTTTGAAAATAAGTGAACGAGTATTATGGTATGGAGGAAGAACCCTAAGCCAGGAGTTAGGAGATCTAGGGTTTTTGCCTTGTCCTCAGAATTTGCCCTGAGAATTATGTAGAACCATGTTTCTATGATGAATAATGTAAGCATTTAGAATGGAGGTGAAGAAATATGGAAGAAGGAATATTGAATTCAAGTAAGGCCATTAGGCATCACATAGTATTTAAGCTTCTTGGTGTCACTGTTTTTCATCATTAAAGTGAGGAGATGAGACATTCACTGATATAGCCCTCTCTATAATAGTTAAGAGGGAGGTAGTATAAACTGCTTTGTAAACTGCCAAAGATACAGAGTTTATTATCCTTCTCTAGATTCTGTGATAATGTCTACAAGCACTCTTAACCCCTTCAAATTGAGAAACTGAAAGATAATAGTTCATAAATATACTTCTAAAACCATACTGTGATAAGCTTTACACAAAATGTACATTGGCTACCATTTAGAAAAACATAGCTGACTAGCTCTCTTTTTAATGACAGTAAATTCCTCTGCCCTCATGTTTTAGGGGACACTTGGGGACTGACTTTCATAGGAAAAGCTGATGCTAGAATTGTCTAGCATGACTGGAAATAACTGATCAGGGCAGGCCTCCCACATCAACATTTACCTCATTCCTTCTGTTTAGAGAACTGATTAGGGGTGGGGTAGAATATTCTAAAGAATACTCTTTATTTTAATTTTAATTTTATTTTATTTTATTTTATTTGAGATGGAGTCACACTCTGTTGCCCAGGCTAGAGTGCAGTGGCACAATCTCTGCTCACTACAGCCACCGCTTCCCAGGTTCAAGTGATTCTCTTGCCTCAGCCTCCCAAGTAGCTGGGATTACAGGCATGCACCACCACACCTGGCTAATTTTTGTATTTTTAGTAGAAACAGGGTTTCACCATGTTAGCCAGGCTGATCTCAAACTCCTGACCTCAGGTGATCCACCCACCTCGGCCACCCAAAGTGCTGAGATTACAAGAATACTCTTTAGGAGAGCAATGTTCAAGATGACTTGGGCACCCAACACTTAACTACTCCTCCTACAAGTAGACCCAGTGCTTAACTATTACTCCTAGAGACTAGGAACAAGAGTGGGGATTTTTGGGTACCTTCATGGCAAATCCATGCATTGTCTTGGTAGATAGAATCTGCTGGCAGCATCATTGAATGGGGACCTGAAGAGGTCCTGGTGAAATGCATCATTCTGAATCGCACTAACTAAAAATGTTTCTTGTGATGTGAAAGTAAGTCAGTCTAAAAAAGGAACCAGGAAAAGGAATACGGTAATGTTGGAAATTTGAATTTTCTGTGTCTTCATTGAGTAAACATGGAGTAACTTGTCTTTGTTGTAAATGTATAAGCAAGTGAAAGATTAACACCTGGTCCGAATTCTTTTTTTTTTTTTTTTTTTTTGAGACCGAGTCTCGTTCTGTCACGCAGGCTGGAGTGCAGTGGCGCAATCTCGGCTCACTGCAACCTCCGCCTCCTGGATTCAAGCAATTCTCTTGTCTTGCCCTCCCGAGTAGCTGGGACTACAGGTGCCCGCCACCACACCTGGCTGATTTTTTTTATTTTTAGTAGAGATAGGGTTTCACCATGTTAGCCAGGATGGTCTCAATCTCCTGACCTCGTCGTGATCTGCCCGCCTCAGCCTCCCAAAGTGCTGGGATTACAGGTGTGAGCCACCGCACCCGGCTGCCTGGTCTGAATTCTTATCACAGACCCAGGAATTCCTGAGATTATAACCCTGACTATACTTTCTTCCAACATTGCTCTCTAGGAAGTATTAAGTTGGAAGATGTATACGGAATATTAACTGGTTCATGATATGCGCAGCAGAAGATATTTGATTATCAGGATTATTTATTGTGAAACCCCTGTTTGATGGGACAGGTACACTGGGATTAATGGGGTTGGCACATATTCCCAGAAGAGTTGTGGACAAGCATATTTGTGTGTTTATGTATTGTCTGGATCCTGTGGGACCAGGTTCAGGATCACATTTGCAGTTCTCAACTGAAGAGAACATTACAGCAGAACATTTCCCAAAAAGGAACCTGAGTTGGGTGGTAGGGATGGCACATAATGTGGCTCAGTTCACTCATGGCAGGAGCCATGACTGCCTGGCAGTAGGAATGGCCTTTTTATATCAAACTTTGAACCCCAGCATGTCCTAAGAATGGGTAAGTGGGAAGCATTGACACAGTTCACCCTGAGTTACTCCTGGGGAGAATTTTATAGCCAAGTCAGCCTTCAGTTCAAACCCAGGAGGGAGAGAGGGGATAAACTGGGGATGAGAGGAGAAAGCAGGGAAGTGATTGCCGAAGAGAAGTAGGGATGACTGGTACTCTAATCTGGACGAGGTTGTGTCAGAGCCAGAGAATTTCTTGTAACCCTTTCTTCCATGTTTTTAGATGAGTTATGACTGCTGCTGGCAGAAACCACCAGAATTGTATTCTCTTGAAGGTGAAAATTAATTGGATTGAAGCTTATCTGTTAGTTTTGCCTGGAAATTCTGCCTGGATTATCTGGGGCAAAAGATAAGATGAAGTGCCCTCTAGTGACCCAACTAAGTGGTGGTCACTGGAGCTCATCTGATTGACTGATAGTGGCTCTATCTAATGCTTTGGTTCTTTTGTGGGAAATCTGAAGTAGTTGTCATCATGGCATTCACAGGGTAATGGCAGTGCATTCATTGAGCTTGTGTGTTATGTGGCCACTAACCCAGAGAGATGATTGATAGTCATCTGGATGTGAGGGGCAGCATGTTGCTGTAGCTTGCCCCATTGCCATGCCTGCCTTGCTCTTTCAGACACAGCACAAGCTTGTGTGGATGCAGCTCAGTAAAGAAGCGGAAGTGGGAAATGTTAACAAAGAGAATTGATAGAAGGTTACCGTTGTGGCCTTATATCACGGGCACCTTCCCCTGGAGCTCTGGAAGGGCCTGTTTATTGAAACCTTTTGGTATAAAGGACAGAGTTGTTTTGAAGAGCAGAACATGCACAGTTAACAATTCCTGGACATATATGGTATGCTCCCACTGCACCATGCCACCAGATCACAGTGGCAACAGCAAGTGTAGTGGCTCAGTCATCACTGGCCTTAAAGGTCCTAAGGGATTTGCAAACCATTGATACTGGGCACGGCCCCTCACTACTTTTTATTTTACAGTAATTTTTAGTTTTATAGAAAAGTTGCAAAAATACGAGGAAGTTTCTAAGAGTGGACCCATCATCTAATTTCCCCTAATGTTAACATCTTACAAAATCATGTTATAATTATCAAAACCAAGAAATTAACATTGATACAATACTATTAACTAAATTACAGACCCAATTTGAATTTTACTGTTTTCCAGTAATGTCGTTTTTGTACTAGGATTGCATCTAGAATCCACATTGCATTTATATCTCCTTAATCTCCTCCAGTCACATCCGGGGGCACTTGATGTCATGTCTTATTGTTAATCGTGATCACTTGGTTTAAGTTTTATCTGATGGGCTTCTCCACTCTAGAGTTATTATTTTTCCCTTTATAATTAAAAAATGTCTTGGGGGAGCTACTTTGAGACTATGCAGATATGTTGTTTCTTATTTAACTTTTGCCTATTGATTTTAGCATCTATTGATAGATTTTTGCCTGGAGTCAGGGTATTTTTGAACTAATAAGAAATTATATTTCTTGGAAGGATGACGTCATGATAAAAGTATCCCCTGTCCCATGTAGGGATTTAGAGAGTATTTCCAGTAGACTGGTGTAGCCACTAGCAGGGAAAGATGATGAAGTAATACATGTATGGAGCAGAGCATTACTAAATTGGTGGGATACCATGTCCAACTACAACTTGATGGTCACATACCCTTATCTGAGAAGGACTATTGTTTGTCCTTCATGTCCTGTCATGGAGGCAGATGTTCTGAGAACAGCAGCCAGTATGTGGGAAGTCCATATCAAAGAAACATTTAGGAGACAAGACTTTATTCGTGCTCTCTTTGTGGTTTTCTTCTGTTCCAGCAGAGTACCGTGGGTTAAGAATTAATCTTCCTCGTAGTGTAATGGTTGGATGTTGGCATGTAAAAGACTTGTACTTTCTCTTCCCAGTGGAAAGCAGGTGGGCTGCTCCAAAGTGTCATTCAGAAACCTGTGTTGGTAGAATCTTGTTTTATTGTGGCCGGGTTGTAGTGAGGCCCTGAATTTCCTAGCAGCAATTTTAAATAGCTATCCGTTATTAGATATGTTTTGATTGCTGGTTATATGGGAGAAAATGGATATAGAAAGGATGAGTGTTAGAGTTAGAATACCATATTACCCATAGATGTTTGATGCACAAAGCATTGCATCAGTTATTTATTTGCTAGTAATTTATTCTAATAAAGGATTTATTGGTAGTTTGAAGAAATGGAAGAGAACAAGTCTCATTTCATTGAAGACTCCCAGGATGAAATAATTTGCAAAACTTATTTAAAAGTCCAGTTAATGTAGTCTCCAGAGCACCTGGTCAGATTGAAAAATAAACAGATTTGCTTGGAAAAATCAACAGTGCAGTTAAATATGTGTTGACCCTTATTTTAAAAATGTAAGTAGGAGCAGATGAAGGGGAATACAATTAAATTTGTTAAGGAGTTACTAAGAAGGAGTAAGGTCATGGTTGATAACCTTAGTTGAAGATACCCCACTGAATATGATAAATCGTGTTGAGCCAGTTTTGGGAAACAATTTGACAATTCCTTACATTGTTAAAGTATGTACAGTCACCATATGATCCAGCAATTACTAAGACAAAGGAAAGCATATGCCAGTGTTCACATGAGTGTTCAAGCAGCGTTGTTCATAATCCTGCAAAACAAAAATGCATTTACCTTTATTCATAGTAGTGAAAGAATAAAAACCCATTCACGATTGAAAAAATGAAAATCAGCTTAAACTAAAAAAGAAAAAATCAGTCTTGACGTGTGTCAGCCAGAAGGACAGATACAGATTAAAGTCAGCCACAGAGTTTATAGAAAACATTGTCTTTCCCAAGGTTATAGAGCAGTAGTAAAGCATAGACTATTGCTGTCTTCTCTAATGTTGCCCCCAGACCCACATTTCTCTACCCATCCTTTACTGGAATACTCAATTACTAAATGGCCCCACCTCCTCAACAGCTCCCGCTTCCTGTTTAATCCCCGTTTTTCCTAATCTCAGAAACAGCTGATTGAGAGCTGATGGCTACTTCCTTACAACCTCCTGAGAGTCCTTCAGCATCCCTGCTCTTGTCCAGTGGCATTCCATGGTTCCTCGTAATGCCGTCCTCACTGGTCAATCTGATTTTGATAGACTACACACTTGCCCCTTGTCAGTTTGGCTAACTAGGCTTTGACAGTAGCCCCAAACTGGAAACACAGTATTCATTAACAGGTGACTGGATAAGCAAACTTGGGTTACAGTCCATTGAAATACTAAAATAACTGTATATACAATAACATGGCTCAATCTCAGAAATGTTATGCTGAATAAAAGAAGACAAAAAAAATACATACTGTAGTATTCTATTCATGTGATTCCAGAAGAAGAGCTAATCTACAGTGGTAGAAATCTGATCAGTGGCTTCCTGGGTCCAGGGTTTTGGAGTCACATCTATTGTAACCAGCATGAGGGAACTTTCTTGGGAGAGGGTTGGAGTGGTGCTTAATGGATATAGACACATTTATTAAAAGTAATCAGCCCACGTGATTAACATGTTAACTTTATTGTGTGAATATTATACCTTATTAAAGTTCAGCAGAAGAGTATGCAATGCCAAGGTGTTAATCCAGGATTGGGGTGAGTTGCAGGTAATGGAGTTAGTAGCTGTTCTCAACAGTTACCCAGAAACACCTGGAATATAACCTCAGATTTCCTTTTTTTTTTTTTTAATTAAATATTCTTTTTTACGCATGAATTTCCAGGCTGTGAATATCTTTTTGATTCAGGGTCTGGTTCTGTCACTTAGGCTGGAGTGCAGTGACATGATCAAAGCTTCACTGCAGCCTCAAAATCCTGGTCTCAAGCCATCCTCCTACCCCAGCCTCCCAAGTAGCTATGACCACAGGCACACATCACCACACCCAGCTAATTTTTCGAAGTTTTTATAATGACAAGAGTCTCGCTGTGTTACCCAGGCTGGTCTCAAACCCCTGACCTCAAGTGATCCCCCCACTGCCTTGGCCTCCCAAAGTGCTGAGATTACACTATGCCCAGCCCAGGTTTTCTTTTTTGTAGCCTGCTCTTTGGATGGATTTGAGTTGATGTAAATGCAGAATGCTAGTTGTTCCTTGCTACACTGAGTGTTGTTAGTATTGTTGATGATAAACTGCCTGATTGTCAGGGTTATGGCACCTAGAGGAATGTGACTTGGCACATACTGCCAGAGGGCTACATGTCAAGCATGGGGAAGAACAGCTAAGGAATGGAAGGGGGAGCTTCCTTCCCTCTCAAGTGGTCTTGCTGAAAAAAGCAAGTGCATTATTCTTGCTTTTTTTCAGGTGTGCCCCATGAAATGAACAGGCACCGAGCTATGCCTGAGATATTGCCATATCTACTAATGCAGTGGCTGCTTGTCTGAGCTTATTCTTTGCTGTTTTGTGTCAGATAAAGCTGAATAAACTGATGTTGATCACTTACTGTGGTGTTTCATTCTTTTGTGAATTCTGGACCGAGAACCAACTGATAATGAGTCAGTGGTTGTGTACAATGCTGTATTCATAAAAGTAAGTTCCATTCTCTTGTGTAAATTTATAATTTGTTTTCTTTTTCAGTTAAGCCTTCAGGTGCACGATGTTACGTTGATGGATCAGAAGAAATTGGAAGCGACTTTAAACTAAAATGTGAACCAAAAGAAGGTTCACTTCCATTACAGTATGAGTGGCAAAAATTGTCTGACTCACAGAAAATGCCCACTTCATGGTTAGCAGGTACTGCTGATCATAGTATTTGTACCACATGCCATTGATTTGGACTAAGATCTAGTAGGGGTGTGTGTGTGTGATTTGAGATAGGGCCTTGCTCTGTCACCCAGGCTCACTGCAATCACAGCTCACTGAAGCTTCGACCTCCTAGGCTCAAGTCATCCTCCCACCTCAGCCTCCCAAGTAGCTAGAACTACAGGTGCATGCCATCACACCCTGCTAATTAAAAAAAAAACTTGTGGAGACAGCGTCTCCCTGCGTTGCCTGTGCTGGTCTCAAACTCCTGGGCTCAAGGAGTCCTCTTTACTTGGCCTCCCAAAGTGCTGGGATTACAGGCATGAGTCCGGGCATGTGCCCAGCCTGCTTATATATTGTAGATTCCCAAATGCTTTGTTTCCCTTTTCTACATAGAATAATCAGGATTTCCATGGGAATTATTCAGTGTTTTATAATATCAATTTAGTGTCATCTATTATAAATTAAGAGCTATTCTATGATTTCATTTTTTTAGGATATTAGTTACTTCGGTATTTTTTTTTTTTTTTTTTTTTGTCTTTTTTCCGAGACAAGGGGTCTCGCTCTGTCACCCAGGCTGGGCATGCAGTGGTGGGATCTCGGCTCCCTGCAGTCTTCACCTCCCAAGCTCAAGTGAGCCTCCCACTTCAGCCTCCCGGGTAGCTGAGACTATAGGCATGTGTCACCACACCCTGCTAATTTTTGTATTTTTTGTAGAGATGGAGTTTCTGCATGTTGCCCACACTGGTCTCAAACTCCTGGGCTCAAGCTGTCTACCCACCTCAGCCTCCCAAAGTATAGGTGTGAGCCATTGTGCCTGGCCAATTTTTTTTTTAATTGATGAGACATGTTCATGATTATAACTTAGATAGTGGCTAAAGTATAATAAAAATTGGATCTTTAGTGTTTTGCTTAGATTGAAAATATAGTAATTTACCCATGGTGTGTCTATAAATTAAAAGAAAACCCGTGTGACACTAACTAGAAAGTTACAAATTGGCCAAATCTGCTCACCTATTTGTTATAATTGACTTCTTAGTTCAAACTGATGACCAGGCTCCACCCCGCCATCCACTGCATCCTGGTCTTTAGTAGGTTTTCTCTCTGCTTCTCTTTTTTTCAAACTAAGAGACCAATCTGGAAGTCCTCTTCTGACTTCCTTTTGTATGTTTCTTCCATCTAGGGGGGAATAAAGTAGGTTTTATATGTTTTCCTGCTGCATGAAAGATCCTTTGTGGAATGTGGTAGTGTTTATAGTCTTTGATGTGCCCCAAAATGGGTTTGCAGCAGCTACACAGTGAACCAACCCCCCTGCTCCAGCTGAGGCTCTGTGGTGCAGGGGATCATGGTTACTTTCACCTTGATACCGTGAACTGGAAGCATGATTGGATTCTGGAAACATCTGTGTGGCTCAGTGCCAGTTTGCTTGCATCCAGCCTTGGTCTGTCTTGCTTTTAACTGGATTGTTAAATTTGGAGAGGGCTATGTTTACTAACACCTGATAACAATACATACTATAAAAATAAGTTTGTTTTCTTTTTCCTCCTTCCATAGAAATGACTTCATCTGTTATATCTGTAAAAAATGCCTCTTCTGAGTACTCTGGGACATACAGCTGTACGGTCAGAAACAGAGTGGGCTCTGATCAGTGCCTGTTGCGTCTAAACGTTGTCCCTCGTAAGTATCTTCTTTCTGTTGGTGGTTTTGTTTCTGTTATCTTTATACCACCTCCTTTAGTTCAGTCAGCAAGTGTGTGTTAAGGGCAAAGGGACACTGACTTTGATCAGAACACTGTGGTTTGATTATTAGCTTTTCTAGAAAAATATATTTTGTTAAAAAAACTTCGTAATTGCAGTGATATATTAAGAAGGTAAGAGTTGTCAAATCAACCCTTGTACCATATTTAGCTATTATGAGTAGCTTAGAACATTCTTATATGTTAACCAAGATAGCTTTGAATA
This sequence comes from Hylobates moloch, assembly GCF_009828535.3. NCBI lineage: Eukaryota > Metazoa > Chordata > Mammalia > Primates > Hylobatidae > Hylobates > Hylobates moloch. The sequence continues at coordinate 27,721,268 of NW_026652289.1, read as the reverse complement.
TTAAAATCTTTCAGACAGGTTTTATCATTTTAATGCATGAAATAGATTATACAGTTCAGAAGACAGTTCTTTTTATGAATTTTTCCCCCAGATCAAAAAGACTAAATAATTTGTCTCTTAAAGTTAATACATGTGATGAAATCAATCTAAAAATGTATAGCCAACCTTCAATATCTATACATGTATATATATATATATGTATATATATATATATATTTTTTTTACTATTCTTCTTATTTTAGCTTCAAATAAAGCTGGACTAATTGCAGGAGCCGTTATAGGAACTTTGCTTGCTCTAGCGCTCATTGGTCTTATCATCTTTTGCTGTCGTAAAAAGCGCAGAGAAGAAAAATATGAAAAGGAAGTTCATCACGATATCAGGTAATTAAGTGAGACAGGAGTTCACTGATGTATACCAAATATATGTCATGTCTCTAAAGCATTAGTTCTTTTATTAACCACCCGAAGCATCTTTCTTAGGAGAATGGATGAAAGCTTTGGCCCCCTTCTTCTCAATACATGTGAAAGCATTTACTTTTAACTCCAAGTGCAGAGCTCCAACCACCATTCATTGCACCCCGCTCCCCAGCCTTCTCGTACCCCATTTTAAGAACCACAGCAAAATGATTATCTCAAGACTGCCTGCTTCTTGAGAAGAATCCCTGCTTGCAGTGGTAGGGATGAAGTGGATATTGAGGTTTGAAAAAAAAAAAACTGACCTGATCGTATCAAGTAATATGGAAGTTTGTAGAACAATTGGTAGTATAATTTTTATTTTCCTTAAATATTCTAAATTAGTAGGTCTTAACGAGAAGTGTGCATATTAGATAATAGAATTTTACAAAGTAGTAACACATGACTTCACACCCTAGAAATTGACATTTGGCAGGTCTAGGGTGGGGTCTGGACACTTGTACAGGCACACTTCAGAGTTATTGTGGGTTTGGTTCTAGACCACTGCGATAAATCACATTAATTTTTTTTGTTTTTCCAGTGCATAAAAGGTTATGTTTATACTATATTGTAGTCTAAAATCTGCAGTAGCATTATGTGTTAAAAAACAGTGTAGATACCCTAATTAAAAAAATACTTTATTGCTAAAAAATGCTCATGATTATCTGAGCCTTCAGTGAGTCTTAATCTCTCTGCTGGTGGAAGGTCTTGCGTCAGCATTGATGACTGGTGGCTGATCAGGATGGTAGTTGCTGCAGGTTGCAGTGGCTATGGCAGTTTCTTTCTTCGGTTGTTGGGTTTTTTTGTTGTTTGTTTTCTGAGACAAGGTCTCGCTCTCTGTTGCCCAGGCTGGAGTGGAGTGGTGCAATTATGGCCCACTGCAACCTCTGCCCCCTGGGTTCGAGTGATCCGCCCACCTCAGCTTCCCAAGTAGCTGGGACTACAGGCATGAGCCACCACACCTGACTAATTCTTGTATTTTTTGTAGAGATGGGGTTTCACCATGTTGACAAGGCTGGTCTCGAACTCCTGGACTGCATTAGCTCCTGCCAAGATGTCAACCTGTCCTTTAAAGCTTTGAAGCCAGACACTGACATCTTTAGCCATTAAAGGCCTAGATGGTGTCTTCTTTAAGTAGAAGTCTATTTTGTCTCTATTGAAAATCTGTTGCTTAGTGTAGTTACCTTCATCAACAATCTTTTAACTACATCTTCTGGATAACTTTCTGTAGCTTCTTCATCAGCACTTTGTTGCTTCACTTTGTATTTTTATGTTATGGAAATGACCTTTTTCCCTAAACTCATTAACCAGCCTCTGTTAGCTTCCAACTTTTTTCTGCAGCTGCCTTAGCTCTCTCAGCCTTGATAGAATTGAATAGAGTTAGGGCCTTGCTCTGGATTGGGCTTTGGTGTAAGGCAATGTTGTGACTATTTTGATCCTCTATCCAGACCACTAAACTTTCTCCATATCAGCAATAAGACTGCTTCACTTTCTTATCGTTCACGGGTTCACTGGAGTAACACTTTGACTTTACTTTAAGAACTTTTGCTTTGCATTTACAATTTGGTTTGGCTGTTGGGTGCAAGATACTAGCTTTCAACCAGTCTTGGTTTTCAACATGCTGTCCTCACTAAGGTTAATTATTTCTGGGTTTTGATTTAAAGAGAGCCTTGCTGATGATTGCTTGACTCCAGGAGTTTGAGCTTGCAGTGAGATAGGATCGCACCACTGCACCCTAGCCTGGTTGACAGATCGAGACTGTCTCAAAATAAATAAAATAATTTTTTAAAAAGTAGAGCCATGATAACTATTGCTTTTACTTGAACACTTAGAGGTCATTGTAGGGTTATTAAGTGGCCTAATTTCAATATTATTGTGTCTCAGGAAATAGGGAGGCCTGAGGGAGGGGTGAGAGATGGGGAGGACGTTGGGGGGATGGCCAGAACACACACAACATTTATTAAGTTTGCTGTCTCTTATGGGCATCGTTCATGGTGCCCCAAAACAATTAAAACAGTGACATCAAAGATCACTGATCACAGATCGCCCTAACAGGTATGATTATGAGAAAGTTTGAACTGTTGTGAGAATTTCCAAAATGCAACACAGACATGAAGTGAGCACATGCTGTTGGAAAAATGGTACTGGTGGCCGGGCACGGTGGCTCACGCCTGTAATCCCAGCACTTTGGGAGGCCAAGGCGGGCGGATCACGAGGTCAGCAGATAGAGACCATCCTGGCTAACGCGGTGAAACTCTGTCTCTACTAAAAATACAAAAAATTAGCTGGGCATGGTGGCGGGCGCCTGTAGTCCCAGCTACTTGGGAGGCTGAGGCAAGAGAATGGTGTGAACCCAGGAGGCGGAGCTTGCAGTGAGCCGAGATCACGCCACTGCACTCCAGCCTGGGCGACAGAGCAAGACTCTGTCTCAAAAAAAAAAAAAAAAAAAAAAAAAAGGTACTGGTACATTTGCTTGACACAGGGTTACCACAAACCTTCAATTTGTGTAAAAAAAAAAAAATGCAGTAAGTATCTATGAAGTGTAATAAAAGCAAGGCACAATGAAACGAGTATGGCTGTATTTTTTAAATGCACCAAAGATAACTCAGATAGAGTTATTCTTCGGTATCCGTGGAGGACCTCCTGCAGATACCAAAATCCAAGGATGCTGAAGTCCCTGATATAAAATGGCGGCCAGGCACAGTGACTCACGCCTGTAATCCGAGCACTTTGGGAGGCGGAGATGGGAGGATCATTTGAGCCCAGGAGTTCAAGACACCAACCTGAGCAAGATGTCTCTATTAAAAAAAAAAAGGAAAAAGAAAAAGATACAATGTATATAAGCTGCACACATTCTTCTGTATACTTCGAATCATCTCTAGATTACTTATAATACCTAATATAATGTAAATACTATGTAAATAATTGTTATAATGTATTGTTTAGGGAATAATGACAAGAAAAAAGCTGTACATGTTAGGTATTTTAAAAATATTAAAACAAAATTTTCTATACGTGGTTTGTTGGCTTCACAGATATGGAACCCTTGGATATGGAGAGCCCACTGAGCTCTCTATCACTGTTTGGTATGAAAATTCTTATGCCTAAATTCCCAGCAAACTTAAATCTGTAGTGTTTTCAGCTAAGGTTTTAGATAACTTTAATATAAAAATAATTTTTTCTTTTCCTTTTTAAAAAAAAATTTAAAATTTATTATTTATTTCTTTTTTTTGAGACAGAGTCTCACTCTGGCGCCCAGGCTGGAGTGCCGTGGTGCGATCTTGGCTCACTGCAACTTGCGCCTCTTGGGTTCAAGCGATTCTCCTGCCTCAGCCTCCCGAGTAGCTGGGATTACAAGCACCTGCCACCAAGCCCGGCTAATTTTTGTATTTTTAGTAGAGATGGGGTTTTGCCATATTGGCCAGGCTGGTCTTGAACTCCTGACCTCAGGTGATCTGCCCACCTCAGCTTCCCAAAGTGCTGGGATTACAGGTGTGATTAAGATAGAAATATATCTGTAGGTGTTAATGTTTTCTCAACTATAAAGTGTTACATAGCTTTAACTAGATTATCTTGACCAGTGATCCTAGAATATGAAACTATTTGAGATTTGTGTTTTGTAAGACAACATTCTAGAATCATCTACATTTGTGTAAATACCATATTTCATTAAGTGTGAAGTTATACCTCTTTAATCAAAATGACAGATTGGAGACAGATACACAATTTATGACGTTATGGCTTGTACTTTTTGCTTTTTTGTGGCACACACACATTTTTATAGGTTTAGTACCTAAATACGGGCTCTTATCCATGATTCATAGCTTGCATAATTGTAGGTTTTTAGAAACTTATTCTCTTGACATGTATTGGGGACTTTGCTTTCCAGGGAAGATGTGCCGCCTCCAAAGAGCCGTACATCCACTGCCAGAAGCTACATCGGCAGTAATCATTCATCCCTGGGATCCATGTCTCCTTCCAACATGGAAGGATATTCCAAGACTCAGTATAACCAAGTACCAAGTGAAGACTTTGAACGCACTCCTCAGAGTCCGACTCTCCCACCTGCTAAGGTAGCTGCCCCTAATCTAAGTCGAATGGGCGCGATTCCTGTGATGATTCCAGCACAGAGCAAGGATGGGTCTATAGTATAGAGCCTCCATACGTCTCATCTGTGCTCTCTGTGTTCCTTTCCTTTGTTTGATATATGAAAACCTATTCTGGTCTAAATTTTGTTACTAGCCTCAAAATATATCAAAAAATAAGTTAATCAGGAACTGTACGGAATATATTTTTTAAAAATTTTTGTTTGGTTATATCGAAATAGTTACAGGCATTAAAGTTAGTAAAGACAAGTTTACCATCTGAAAAAGCTAGATTTTCTTTAAGAGGTTGATTATAAAGGTTTCTAAATTTATCAGTACCTAAGTAAGATGTAGCACTTTGAATATGAAATCATAGGTGAAGAAATTGGTGAACTTACTTGCATACCAAGTTGATACTTGAATAACCGTCTGAAAGTGGTACTTGATAATTTTTACCATTATTTTTAGGATGTGTATCTCATTTATTTATGGCCCACCAGTCTCCCCCAAATTAGTACAGAAATATCCATGACAAAATTACACATGTATGTTTGTACTTGTTTTTACAGCTCCTTTGAAAACTGCGTGTTTGGAATATCTCTAAAAACATAGAAAACACTACAGTGGTTTAGAAATTACTAATTTTCTTCTAAGTCATTCATAAACCTTGTCTATGAAATGACTTCTTGAATATTTAGTTGATAGACTGCTACAGGTAATAGGGACTTAGCAAGCTCTTTTATATGCTAAAGGAGCATCTATCAGATTAAGTTAGAACATTTGCTGTCAGCCACATATTGAGATGACACTAGGTGCAGTAGCAGGGATAGATTTTGTTGGTGAGTGGTCTCATGCCTTGAGATCTGTGGTGGTCTTCAAAATGGTGGCCAGCCAGATCAAGGAGGTAGTATCTCATAGTTCCCAGGTGATATTTTTCTTATTAGAAAAATATTATAACTCATTTATTATTTGACAATTATAGACTGAAATTTCCTAATTTATTCTAAATTTTAAGTGGTTCTTCGGTTTCAGTGCTTTATGTTGTTGTTGTTTTTGGATGGTGTTACATATTATACATTCTAGAAACATGTAATCCTAAATTTACCCTCTTGAATATAATCCCTGGATGATATTTTTATCATAAATGCAGAATAATCAAATTCATTTTAAGCAAGTAAGTGTCCTCCATCAATTCTGTATTCCAGACTTGGGAGGATGTACACTTGCTGTTGTGCGATCAAACATGTCTCTGTGTAGTTCCAGCAAATCAAGCTGAGCTTCGAAAAAGTTTGAGTCTTAGTTTTGTGAAAGTGATTTATTCTTAAAAAAAAAAAAAAAAAAAGAAAAAGAAAAAAAGATAAGAAAAAGGAGTAAAGGGACTACTCCTCCTTGCCAAATGTGCTAAATATCATTTTAGGAGAAGAAAGTGGATTTATTGTATTTCCCTTAAGATTGTGAGGGAGTGTGGATATAGTAGAATGAGCCAACAGTTTCTTTATAATAAATATGGTCTGCAATAAATTATTTCACTAGCTCTAAAACCTTTCCCTAGATTTTAGTAGGGAGTTGGTTTCTGTTAATATCTTTGGGTGCTGTGGTGGTAAATGCTACATTATAAACGGTGGCACGTATTTACAGTTAGAGTATTGTGTGTACACTTTTTAATGGTAAACTTAAGCTGAATGTGTAATGGATTTGTGTATAGTTTTACATATTTGGAAGCATTTTAAAAATAGGTTTTAACCTTACATAAAATTACTTTTATACTTGTGTTAACATTTTCATCTGTGCCTTTTGGGTAATTTAATTTCTGTTATGAATTTCTGGTGCCTATGAGCTAGCTATCACCTACCTGAAAGGTGCTTAGAGGTGAAGGTACTGTTTCTAAAAACACATCACTGTGATACCTTTCTATCCTCACATTTTCAAGCTTGCCTCTTTTCTGTTCTTTGTGGATATAACTTAAGCGATTGTGTTATTCATAAAGATTTAGAAATTTCAATATTCCCAACACTCTGACTATGTTTCTGATTTTATAACAGTAGCCATTTTTGAATGTCAGATGTTTGGCCTGTTTTATATGAATAAAGTTTATTTATAAAATATTATAAAAATAAGTAAATAAACAGAACATTAATAATAAAGTTTTAGTTCTTCCTATTCCTGACTTTCATACAATGAACATTATCCTATTGATCTAAGTAGAAGTTATCATAGAAAGTGGACACGTATAAGACTTTGCTTCCTTTTTTTTTAATAACACATGAGGAACAAGACTTTTTTTCCCATATACTTCATATTTTAGAGGACATTGTTTTAAAGGCTCATGTCTCACTGTAAAATTCTGTCAGCCAAATAGTACCAATAGATTTTCAAGTAGTTCTCACTGATAATTTAGTTGAACCAGAGATCAAATATTTGCTCCCAAATTACTATTGGTAATCAAGTAGTTGAACAAAAAATAACTAAAGCATTTCAGTTAGATCAGTCAAGGACAGTACTGCATCTTTTTTTTTTTTTTTTTTTTGTAAGACGGAGTCTCGTTCTGTCGCTCAGACTGGAGTGCAGTGGCGCAATCTCAGCTCAATGCAAGCTCCGCCTCCCGGGTTCACGCCGTTCTCCTGCCTCAGCCTCCCTAGTAGCTGGGACTACAGGTGCCCGCCACCACGCCCGGCTAAATTTTTTTGTATTTTTTAGTAGAGACGGGGTTTCACCATGTTAGCCAGGATGGTCTCGATCTCCTGACCTCATGATCAGCCCACCTCGGCCTCCCAAAGTGCTGGGATTACAGGCATGAGCCACCGCGCCCGGCCCAGTACTGCAACTTAACAGCAAAGCCATTTGATTCTACTTTATAACTGAGAGACTTGATACCATCCATCTCTTTAGGTTACAGAAGATAATTTGAAGAGAAATGATACTGTAGAATATATAGTTCTGTACTTTTTTTTTTTAAGAGATGGGGTTTCACTATGTTGCTCAAGCTGGTCTCAAACTGCTGGGCTCAAAAGATCCTCCTGCCTTGGCCTCCCAAATTGCTGGGATTACCGGTGTGAGCCGCAGCATCCAGCCAGTTCTGTACTTTGAATATGGAGTAGTTTACAGCTATTCTTTTTCTTACTGGCAATCTTAACTAATATGATTCCCTTATTAGAGAGCCTCTCACTCCCCCACCCCCAAAAATGTCTGTTATTCGTGACAGTAACCAATTACTCTAGACAAACTGCTTCTTTTTAATTTGAGCTATCTGCCATGGACGTTCTAAAATGGAAACACAGCCTGAGTGTGTCTTAGGGAGAGTTTGATTGAAAAAATCCAAATCACTATCCATATAGATCATGGATATAAAGAGATACCTGATTTTTATTAAAAAGATACTTTTTCAAATTTAAGAGTTAATCTTGGAAATTTGGAACGAGTAAAGGGGCAAGTAGACCTTTTGATTAAATATAAAAGGAACTCATTGCATGAAGTTGACTATCAAATTCTGTGATGTGTGGCTTCTTAAAAATATTCTCAGTGTCTTTTGTGTGCGTGCAGCATGTACATTTGATGTTATGTGAATGTTAAGAGTTTTTTCTTCTAATTTTCACTTCAGCAGTGTTTAGGGCTTTCAGATGCCTTATTCCAGTGTGAACAGAAAAAGTTCATATTTTATGTGGTTAATGCTTTGATGTGTCACGTAAAGAGTAGTTTGTAGAAAATGTTGGCACAATTTTAACTTCTTAGTGGCTTGTGACATTATATATATTATATATATGTACATATATCTTTATAACATTCCTGTGTTTAGTAGCGTAAATGTTCTGGGCAAGTTTTAATGTTTTGAATGCCTTTGGATATTCCAGCAATAAAGGCATCATGTTCTGCAATAGGATTTCTTACTCATTTACCTATTTTAACACTAAAATAGACCACAACTGAGCACAAATTCCTTTTATAAATGTTATAGAAGCAGGGAAGAATAATAAACACATTTGTGAATTGTGGTTCTGTTTATTTATCTTTAGGGAAGGCTGATCATTTATCTTATAGCAGATAACTCCAGCCTCTTATTCATTAAGGTTAACTTTTATAATTTATCTTATTTTATAATTTAAGAATATAGTACATATCAGTTGGGTTTGATTTTAATCATCGAGACTAAAAGCTCCATCAAAACAGAACTTTGTGTTTTCTGCTAACTTATTTAATGACACAAGTTTTAAAAGAACCACAATTCATTGATTCACTTATTCTTTTCCCTAATTGTGAGTTTTAGTGATAAATACACTTGTACTACTGAGAAAAATATTTTGACACTTCACGTGTGCAAAGTATAGAATTGACAGTGTCAGTTTCAGATTTTGTATGTACAATTTCTGGCTTATATATCCAATGGTGCAGATTTTGAAATTTGTAAGAACAAAATTTGTTAAGAAAAACAACTTGCTCTAGTTTTGTGACCTTGTGTACTTTTGAAATAAAATCAAGAAAGCAGTTCTCTGCCTCATGGTGTGGCTTTATTGTGCCTTTTATACAATGTCCACTAAAGCTTTAATATTTTATTCCTCCCTGCTTGCTGTGTCATGGTTTCCTTCCCCCTCCCCGTGTATCCTCTAAACAGAAAAAATAAAGATTGCAACAATCATATTAATACATCATTGAAAACATGTCAAGCATACAGGCCATTATCTCCCCATTCCTGTGTGCTTATATAACAGTATATAATATTTGGGGTTGAAACCTCCAACATTCTGTGATCATTTCAGAATTTACAGTATAAACTCAAACATTTTTCAGATACATTGCCCAATGTGTGTATATATACACAGATATGAGGCTGGGAAGTCAAAGATCAAGGCACTGGCAGATTTGGTGTCTGGTGAGAGCTTACCTTCTATTTCAAAGATGGCGCCTCTTGCTGTATTCTCACATGACAGAGAGGAGGAAAGGGAGCTTCCTGTAGCCTCTTTCATAAGGCCATTAATGCTATTCATAAGAGTGGAGTCCTCCTGACTTGATCACTTCCCAGAGGGGCCCCACATCTGAGTGCTATCACGTTGGGTATTAAGATTTCAACATAATGGTGAGATTTGGGCTTCTGGCTAATAAAATGTATATCAACATAAGAATTTTAGGGAGGCACAGATATTCAAACCAAAGTAACATCTTGTTATGGCTTAAAGTATTTTCATTGACTGTAAATGTTGATTTCAGGAAAAACTAGAATGGGCTGTTGATGCTACTGTAAGAAGCATGTTGAGGAATATTTTGTTTATACTAGGGTTTCTCAACCTCAGCACTATTAACATTTTGGGCTGGATAATTCTTTGTTGTAAGGGACTGTCCTGTGCATTGCAAGATGTTTGGCAGCACCCCTGGCTTCCACCCCCTGGATATCAGTAGCACCCTGATCCCCCCTACCACAGCATTCCCACCACAGTTGTGATGATAAAAAGTATTTCCAAACATTACCAAATACCTCCCCTGGGGTCGGAGCCAAATCGCCTCCTTTTGAGAACCACCGATTTATACTGATGTGAAATTTTCTACTCAGGGATTAAAAGGTGAAGAGCACAGGACTTAGAGTCAGGCATGTGTAAATACTACTTATTACTAGTTGCTTCATTTTGCTTCAGTTTCCTAGTGCTTAAAATGGTACAAAATACCTACTTCACAGGGGATGTTGGAAGATTTCAAAGAGATAGAATTGATATAATAATGAAAGTTCTTTGTATTTATCCTTGGGATGCAGGATATGTATTATCCTGCATCAAAACAGAAATACATTAGAACAGAAATGTGTTATAGTTCTGGAGCTGGAAGTCCAAAATCAAGGTGTTGGCAAGATTGGTTCCTTCTGAGGGCTGTGAGGGAAGGATCTGCTCCAGACCCCTGTCTTTGGCTTGTAGGTGGTGACCATTTTCTCCATCTCTCTTCCCTCTATGCATGTCTGTCACTGTGTGTACATTTCCATTTTTTTAAGGATACCAGTCACTGAATTAGGACCTACCCATATAACCGCATCTCAACTAATTGCATCCGTAGCAAATCTGTTTCCAAACAAGGTCACATTCTGAGATTCTAGGGAATCTGAGGCTTCAACATAGGAATTTAGAGGATGGTGACACTTCAACCCCTAACAGTAATGATGACTGCACATTATGAGAGGGACTAGTAAGACAGTGTGCATTGGTGTAAAACATGTACCCACAGGGTTCTCTGTTTAACTTTCAGTGGCATAATAACAGTATCAACACCTAAATAACTATGCCAACATAGTTATTTCATGGTCCTCAACTGCCTCCGCCTGTCCCAGGAATATACTATCTTTATTTCAAATATGGGTGACTTTGTTAATTTCACATCTGCTTGTCAAGTGAAAAAGTAGTTGATGAAACGGTTATGAGGCTGGGCACGGTGGCTCACACCTGTAATCTCTGCACTTTGGGAGGCCGAGGCGAGTGTATCACTTGAGGCCAGCAGTTCAAGACCAGCCTGACCAACATGGTGAAACCCCATCTCTACTAAAAATACAAAAATTAGCTGGGTGGTGGCGCATGCCTGTAATCCCAGTTACTCGGGAGGCTGAGGCAAGAGAATTGCTTGAACCCAGGAGTTGGAGGCTGCAGTGAGCCGAGATCGTGCCTCTGCACTCCAGCCTTGGCAACTGAGCAGACCCTGTAAAAAAAAAAAAAAAAAAAAAAAAAAAATGGATCATGAATTCGTCTTTTTAAGTGAATCTTGCTGACAAGATAAAACTACTTTTTGCGGGAAGTAAAGCTTAAAGGAACTTCTACATTTCACACTGGATCTTAGCCAAAAGGCCAAGAAGTGATAATTACTTCTACATTTTAAGTTATTCACAAGATAACTATTAACCTGAAATAGTTTGTAAAGTATTTCAGAAAGGTAATGCACAAAGTATAGCGTGAAATCTAACCCTCTCACCCGTATTTCCCAGTTCCTGTCCCCACTTCGCCTTCAAAAGGCATTAACTGATTGCTTCTTCAATTTTGATAATTTTTGAATAGGTCATCTATTTCACAGAATAAAATTCAAAAGGTCTGAGTATGTAGTGAAAAATATTATCAGTTTTTTATTTACCCTTCTAGGAATGCTCTATACATATTCCAGTACTTGTGTATGTGTGTTTGTGAGTTTATCCTGAATATTTATTTTAAAAAGTTAACAGTGAATGGATTGGTCATGAAGGGTGAGTGGATATTAGGTTTTCGGTTGGAGCAACTGTGTGGGAAATTGTGATACGAAGCTAGGAAAGACAGAAGGATTAGCAGATTTGAAAGTAGAATCCTGTTTTAGCCATGCAACATATAAAATGTCTATTAGAATCCAGGCATGATGATAGAAGGCAGGTGAATTACCAACTTGGACCTAAGTAGAAAATTCAGAAATGGAGAGAAAATTTGGCAGCTTTAAGCCTTAAGGCAGATTTTATACAGGAATAGATGAAGTCATCATGGTAGAGAATGCAGAGAAGTAAAGGCAGTGGTCAGAGCGCTAATTATTTGAATGTTCGGAAGTGAAGCTAAGGAAATCAGTTTTGAACATGTTGAGTTTGAGAAATTTATAGATATGCAAATGGAGATGTTGGATAGATACCTAGATGTATCTGGAGTAGGAGAGAGGACTGGAGATAGAAAAATGTTGATTACCAAGGATGTGTGTGATATAAACAAGTGCCCAAACTATGGGCTCTTCACTCAAATAGGAAGTAGGGAAATGGAAAACTATGGAATATATATATATTACATATACACACACACACACACACATACATACATAAGGGTTGATATTTAGGGGTCCAATGCTGTCAGCCAGTGAGAAAGATAATATCCCTGGCAACCTTGAATAAAGTGCCTCATTCTATCTGCTGCTGCTCCTGTTGGGAAGGCTTTTCTGTTTTTTGTTTTGTTTTGTTTTGCTTTTTTGAGACAGGGTCTTGCTCTATTGCCCAGGTTGGAGTGCAGTGGTGCAATTATAACTCACTGCAGCCTCAATCTTCTTTGCTCAATACTCCTGCCTCAGCCTCCCAAGTAGCTGGGATAACAGGCGTGCCAACATGCCTGGCTAATTTTTTTGATTTTTGATAGAGAGAGGTCTTGCTGTGTTGCCTAGGCTGGTTTTGAACTCCTGAACTCAAATGATACCCCTGCCTCAGCCTCCTAAGTCCTGGGATTACAGGTGTGAGCCACCATGCCTGTCCTCAACTGTAAAAAAAAATTTTTTTTTTTTTGAGACAGAGTCTCTCACTCTGTCGCCCAGGCTGGAGCACAGCAGCAAGAACACAGCGTGCCACTGCACTCCAGCCTGGGCAAAAACCCATTCTCCTGCCTCAGCCTCCCGAGTAGCTGGTGGTGCCCACCACCACGCCCGGCTAATTTTTTTTTATATTTTTAGTAGAGATGGGTTTTCACCATGTTAGTCGGGATGGTCTCGATCTCCTGACCTCGTGATCCACCCGCCTCAGCCTCCCAAACTGCTGGGATTAATTTGTAAAATTTTTAAAGTTAAAAAAAATGATTTTAGGCCAGGCGCAGTGGCTCACGCCTGTAATCCCAGCACTTTGGGAGGCCAAGGCTGGTGGATCACCTGAGGTCAGGAGTTCAAGACCAGCCTGACCAACATGGTGAAACCCTGAAAAAAATTAGCCAGGCGTGGTGGTGGGTGCCTGTAGTCCCAGCTACTTGGGAGGCTGAGGCAGGAGAATCACTTGCACCCGGGAGGCAGAGGTTGCAGTGAGCCAAGATCGTGCCACTGCACTCCAGCCTGGGTGACAGTGCGAGACTCCATCTCAAAAAAAAAAAAAAAAAAAAAGTTTTTAAGGGCTTTGAAAAGGAGGAAAAAGAAACAAGCCCAACAGGGTTCCATTGATTGAACAAATTCAGTTTGGTACAAATGCAGTAAGTGCTTAATAGGCTGTTGGCGAGGAGATGGGGAATCCTCCAAAAATACTTTGGACAGGATAATACCATAAAAGGAGCCTGGGAGATAGCCGGCTCTGGTTCCATCTCTGGCTTCACTACTTACTAGCTGGATGACCTTAGACAAACCACTTAACCTCTCTATACTCCTTTACCTCACAAATAAAATAGGATAATAGTATCTGCCTTGTAGTGTCTATCCCAATTGTTACGGCATTGCTGTTTACATATGTCAGGTATACAGGCTGGCACCTGGTCGGTGCTCAGTTAAGTGTTAGCTTTTAGCATCATTATTATTCTTGTATTATATTAGTAATATTTGCCTCATATCTCACTAATATAAGGTGACTGTATCCCACTTTTCTGGGGGTAGATTTATGTCTGTTACTTCGGTGTAATTGATAACAGCAATAAATCATTTGCTCTCAAAAGTATGTTGGATTGAGCAGTAAGATTTATGGTTACCCTGCCTTTGGGATTTTTACAGTAACTCGGAAGTAGTCCCTTGGTGTTATGTACTAACCATGAGAAAAATAAATGTCTCTACTCACACTTCCTCTGTCACTGTTCAATCAAAAGCAGAACCAGCAGGTGCAAAGATAGTGAGTTATCTCCATTAAATGTTCACAGTTACAGGTCAAGCTCTTTGTTCTACTCTTTTGCCCCTTCTCGCTTCTGCACTTGACTAGTCTTTATTTTAAAACAAAAAACAAAAAAGCACTATATTTATAGTTAAATACGTTACATTTCCATGCTGTTTAGACTATCTCCAAAACTCTAGGATATACACCAGTACTGCTATCATGTGTGACATCATTTACTGTGTTATATCAAAATACCTGCCAGTAACGAGAACTAGTGAAATAATTTCTCTATAAGCCAGCATGTGTTTAATTCATTTATTATCCAAATTCAAATTTGATTTTCATCTAACTTGATTGTGAAATATTTTAAAAAATTATTTTCCAGCCTGGCGCAGTAGCTCGCACCTGTAATCCCAGCACTTTGGGAGGCCAAGGAGGGTGGATTGCTTGAGCCCAGGCATTGAAAACCAGCCTAGGCAACATTAGCGAAACCCCGTCTCTACGGAAAATACAAAAATTAGCTGGATGTGGCGGCACATGCCTGTAGTCCCAGCTATTCGCCAGGCTGAGGTGAGAGAATCACTTGAGCTCGGGAGATCAAGGCTGCAGTGAGCTGTGAGTGTGCCTCTGCGCTTCAGTCTGGGCTGCAGAGTGAGGCCCTGTCTTAAAAAAAAAATTGTTTCCTTGTTAAGATAATACTGTGACCGATAGTAAATGAATTTTAAAATATTTTACATGACATCATCATCAAAACCTGTCTGTCCTATTTCACTTCTGGCATATTTAAATATATATATATATTTTTTGTTTGTTTGTTTGTTTGTTTTGAGACGGAGTCTCGCTCTGTCACCCAGGCTGGAGTGCAGTGGCGCGATCTTGGCTCACTGCAACCTCTGCCTCCCAGGTTCAAGCGATTCTCCTGCCTCAGCCTCCCAAGTAGCTGAGACTACAGGTGCATGCCACCACACCCAGCTAATTCTTTGTATTTCTAGTAGAGATGGGGTTTCACCACGTTAGCCAGGATGGTCTCGATCTCCTGACCTCGTGATCCACCCACCTTGGCCTCCCAAAGTGTTGGGATTACAGGCGTGAGCCACTGCGTCCCGCCAGTCTCACTTTTCTTTATCACGTATAGGTGAGGCCATTCCCTGGGCGGGTTGGCAGTTGTCGGGTAGGGTAAGAAGACAGAAATGAGATGAAATTTAGGAAATTTGGGATGAAGAATGGGAGAGAGAAGAGGCTTAGAACACAGAAAGCAGTCCTTGAATGGTGATGGTGCTGGTGAGGTTTGAATCACAAACTTGTTACACTGGCCATTTAGGGCCTCGATATTAGCTGGCAGAGTAAGTGCTCAATGAAAGTGTGTTTGTATGAAGGCCTCCTGATTTGTTCCATTCCTGTTGTATTTTATAAAAAGAAACAACCTTTCCTATTCATTTACTATTGCATATAGAGGATTTGGATGCATCTAACCTCAGGAAGACATGAAGAGGTGATGGACTACTTCATTTATTTACTTATATTTTTTATAGAGATGGGATCTTGCTGTGTTATCTAAGCTGGTCTCAAAATCCTGGCCTCAAGCAGTCTTTAGCCTTTGCCTCCCACAGTGCTGGGATTATAGGCATGAGCCACCATACCTGGCCCTGGACCATTTTAGAAAGAAATATGAATCCACTTGATTATGAAGACAGTCATTTATTAAATGTATTAATTTATTAAACAGCCTCTGCAGTTAAGTATGTTCTCCTAGACGAGAGTTGACGAAACTCTCGCTTCTAGGTTAACTTTCTTAAAACACTTATGTTCACTCTCTTGCTCAAAAGCTTTCCTAGACAACTTCCAATTTAAAGAATTCCA
Organism: Hylobates moloch; assembly: GCF_009828535.3. Classification (NCBI taxonomy): domain Eukaryota; kingdom Metazoa; phylum Chordata; class Mammalia; order Primates; family Hylobatidae; genus Hylobates; species Hylobates moloch. The sequence continues at coordinate 27,705,359 of NW_026652289.1, read as the reverse complement.
GGCCAGGCGTGTTGGCTAACACCTATAATCCCAGCACTTTGGGAGGCCGAGGCAGGCAGATGTCTTGAGCCCAGGAGTTGGAGACCACCCTGGCCAACATGGCGTAACCTGTCTCTAGTAAAAATACAAAAATCAGCTGGGCGTGGTGGCGGGTGCCAGATACTTGGGAGGCTGAAGTAGGAGGATCACCCGAGCCTGAGGAGGTCAAGGTGGCAGTGAGTTGTGATCACACCACTGAACTCCGGCCTGGGTGACAGAGTGAGACCTTGTCTCAAAACCAAAAATACATAAATAAAGATTAAAGTCTAAACCATAGGTTTAGTGGCTTTAGACTTTTACATCTGACCCTCCACTATTATACTTACTCTATCCTTATACTGGCATATACATATATTTTTAAAAAAATAAACGTTTATACAATGTTTCTTTTTTGAGACAGTCTTGCTCTGTCACCCAGGCTGGAGTGCAGGGGTGTGATCATGGCTCACTGCAGCCTCAACCTCCAGGGCTCAAGCAGGCCTCCCACCTCATCCTCCCAAGTAACTAACTATGGGCACGCACTACTACACCTGCCAATCTTTAATTCTTTTGTAGTGAGGAGGTCTCACTATGTTGTCCAGGCTGGTCTCAAACTCTTGGGCTCAAGTGATCCTCCTGCCTTAGCCTCCCAAAGAGCTGGGATTATAGGCATGAACCACCTTGCTAGGCCACAAACTTGTTTTTAGTTTAACAATTGCTCTCAGGCCATTCTGTATTTCCCTTTGTATCTACTATCTTCGGTACAAAGCAAGCTTTTTTTCTCCCAAAACTGTATAGTATTACATCAAAGTGATACACTATAATGTATATAATCAGTTTCCAATTGATGGTCATTTAAATTAATCCCATCCTTTTGGTATAACAAGTAAAATTATAATCAATATATATGTATGTATGTCATTTTGTGTATGTATAAATATATCTTTAAAATAAATTTCTAAAAGAGGAGCGACTGAGTAAAGAATATTTTGAAAGATATTATTAAAACAGCATCCTAAGTGTTGTGGCAGCTTATGCTTTCAATATATGAGAGTGTTTATCCCCTGAAAATCTTCACCATACTTTTATCCAACTTCTTGATCTTTCCTGACCTCAGGAGAAAATTATCACATGGTTTAAAAGTCTACCTCTCTTTCAATTTGCTCAATTGAGCATCTTTTTCTTTGTTTAAAAACCATTTGTAGGACCAGACACGGTGGCTCACACCAGTAATCTCAGCACTTTGGGAGGCTAGGTGGGAGGATCACTCGAGGCCAGGAGTTCAAGACCAGCCAGGGCAACATAGTTGAGACCCCATCTCTACAAAAAATTAAAAATTAGCTGGATGTGGTGGCATGGTGCCTGCAGTCCCAGCTACTCAGGAGGCTGAGGTGGGAGGGTCACTTGAGCCCAAAAGATTGAGGCTGCAGTGAGCTCTGACACCACTGCACTCCAGCCTGGGTAACAAAGCTAGACTCTGTCTCAAAAAATATATATATATATTTTTGAGAATTCCATTGATATCTTTTGCCATTTTTCCTTTGTACTACTATTCTGCTACTTTGGAGCCGTTTTTGTTTGTTTGTTTTTGGATGGTGTTTCACTCTTGGTTGCCCAGGCTGGAGTGCAGTGGCACAATCTCGGCTCGCTGCAACCTCTGCCCTCCCGGGTTCAAGTGATTCTCTTGTCTCAGCCTCCCAAGTGGCTGGGATTACAGGTGCCTGCCACCATTTCCTAAGGCCACATAGCTAGGAATAGAATCTAGCTGAACACGTCCTGATTCCTGGTCTAGCCAAACACGTCCAGCTAATTTTTGTATTTTTAGTAGAGACAAGGTTTCACCAAGTAGGCCAGGCTGGTCTCGAACTCCTGACCTCAAGTGATCCACCCACCTCGACCTCCCAAAGTGCTGGGATTACAGGCACGAGCCACCACACCCCACTGGAGGAGCTTTTAAATATTAATAATATTAGTTCTTTGTGATTTGACCCACAACTTTTCCCCTCAAGTTATCTTTGACAGTTTATATTTGCCCTTTTATGGCTATGTAATCTTAATCCTTTCTAAGTCCCACAGAGAAGCCATTTCCAAACCATTCTGGTTCAACCTGACTTATCTCTCCCTCCTTGAAATTGCACCCTCACTGGGAGCTCAGGGTCACCTATCTTTTCATGTGTTTATCTCCTATCTCTAAGAGATATCAGAGTTCTGAAAGGCAGAAACATCTTTACATCTAACTGTTCAACACATAAACTCTCAGTAATCTTTGCTGATGGTAATAATTGTAGCAGCTCTGGCTATGTTCATATCAAGCCATTGCCGCATGTATCCTTATAACAGTGTGTCTCCTTGATTTATCTTTGGTTTCTTCAAGTTGTCGGAATTTTTGCCAAGAGCAGTTTTATGGAATCAGCACAAACTAATGAAGAAAATGAGTTATCTTGCATTTGAAAAGATGTGTCTAGGTTACATCTTACGTCAGCCGTCACACACTATCCCAAGTTCAATGTTGGCTGCTGGCACTGTGCTCTTTTAATGTTGCTAAGTAAGACATTTTTCTTCTCACTAGTCCCAGAACTGTCAACAATGTGATAATTTTTTGGGAACAGGAGAATGACCTTGTGATTCTGGGAGGAGAGAACGTGATAGAAAAGATATCAGTGACTGCAATTTGCAACCTGTTGGAAAATCATAGTCCTCTAACATTCACCAGTCTTTTAATCTCACAAGGAGGGGACATTTTATGTGTTCACAGAAACGAGAGAACACGAAGTAAAATTAAACAATTATATGAGAGGAAGCCTAATCTCTGCCTTGTCAACTAAAAGATACTAGCTGCTATGTTCGGGACACGAGAAAGATGCGCTATATAGTAGACCAGGAGAGCTTTATGAACGTATGTATATATAGATTCGATTTAAACTTCTTGTAATGTTATGGGCAAAAGATTTGTGGTACAGTTAAGTGAAGAAATTTACATAGCAGTTAAAGTTCTGCAAAAAACAGAAATGTCCATAGGCTATTTTAAATGTTAAAATAAAAACCTTTAAATGTCTATAGTAGTCAAGGAAAGATACACCAAATTTTAAGAGATTAACTTGGGATGGTTGTTTTTCAAATTTCTCCAACATGTATGTATAACTTTTGTACATCATCCATTTTAGTATCAGAGGCATACTTGAAATACGCTACCATCTCATCCAAAATAGCCATCAGACGATTTGGCCGTGCTGACACACACACTCGAAAATCCACTCTGCTCCCCTGGTATCAGTGAACAGACATATTTTAATGATTAAGTACCCAAATGTTAACTAAGAAATGCATGTATAGTATAATCCTCTCTTTGAATTTGCTCAAAGGCTGAGGAAGAAGAGAGAAATATCTTAAACAGATTTTTAAAATTCAGCACTATCCTAATGATCACATGGGATTCCTTTTTGGACCCTTTTTTTGAGGACAGTTTACCAGAAAGACCTCATTATGATCTGGTCCTATCTCTGTTAAAATTACCTTGTAATGGATCTACAGGGCTGCTCACGGGTGTAGTACCTCACACAGAATGGATCTGAACCTCCTTCCTTCCTTTTGTTGCTGTGTTATAAAGGGATCCGTTATAGCCACACGTTAGTGCTTTCGAGGCTTGCATACATAGGACATGCTTATTCCTGGGTTTGTGTGTGTGTGTGTGTGTGTGTGTGCGTGTGCGTGTGTGTGCGTGTGTATGCAATCAACTCAGGTGGGAAAGATTTGTGCTTACTCGTGATTTAAGATAAATGGAAGGATTCTGTTAGAAGAAGTAAATGTAATGGTTAAGAGTTTAGACTCTGGAGTTAGAGGTTATCCTGGCTCAGCCACTGAACAAGTGAAGAACAAACTGTATAGACCTCAAGAACATACATGAGACAGTCCATGTAAAGCACCTAGCCCAGCATTTGGCTGGTATGAAGCCATCAATCAGTGATGATTTTTAATTAAAGACGTAGCTTTGGCTTTTTATTTTATTGATTTTGGTCTGTAACAGCGATGTGAAGATCATCTTCTAAGGAAGGAGAGTATTGTAGCTCAGGGTGGTTAACGTACACATCATGGTGCCATCCTGCATTCACAAGTTTGGTTATTCTGTCTTGCAAACGTTCAAATGGTTCCTAATGGATTTGGACATCTTACTATTATTAAGGTCTTGCGAATCTGAAAGTTTTAAAAAGTCCTGCCCCTAGGCCGGGCGTGATGGCTCACGCCTGTAATCCCAGCACTTTGGGAGGCCGAGGCGGGTGGATCACGAGGTCAAGAGTTTGAGACCAGCCTGGCCAACATAGTGAAACCCTGTCTCTACTGAAAATACAAAAAGTTAGCTGGACATGGTGGCGGGCGCCTGTAATCCCAGCTACTCTGGAGGCTGAGGCAGGAGAATTGCTTGAACTCAGGAGGCGGAGGTTGCAGTGAGCCGAGATTGCACCACTGCACTCTGTGACAGAGAGAGACTCCGTCTCAAAAACAAACAAACAAAAACTCAAATAACAAAACTGACTTTATATTTTCATGTTACAGTCACTGTAAACAAAGTTCAAAAATTTTAAATACATTTTCATTTTCAATCAGTATATTTTATCACTTCTTCTTTAGAAGTGGTTGATGGATGATTTACAAGATGCAAAAACAATGTTTGTTTTTTCCATAGAGTTTAGTAAAACAAAATCACACTGGCTGTTTTTCCATTGAATTTTATGGCTTTACTTATTAAATTAACTCTGAAAAACGTATTGTCTATATTTTTTATGTGTGAATTCATAAAGTTGGTAGTTCTGAGATTAACTTGTCTGTTTCTGGAATTTAAATGAATACTCCTGACCAACATCTAACATTGGTATGCATTGAGATATATGATTGAAAAGATATTTCTGAAAGAGATTTGTAGCTTAAAATCTAGTAACAAAGATTTGTTAAATCAATTACGGCACATACATGAGTACCGTGAAACTATAAAAAATCATGTTTTAGGAAAAAAAAACAATGGCATAAGAAAACATTCCATGTTTTCGAATTGTGTGACCATAAAATGAATATATTTCATGTCATAATACAACAGTATAGGAGTATATAAAGTAAAAGTCCCCCATCCATTAAACTATTAATAATGGTTTTCGATTCTGATGATCTGTCTTTGTGCTTCTGGGTGTTTAATTATTATTTTTTTTGAGACTGAGTCTCGCTCTGTCGTCACGCTGGAGTGCAGTGGCGTGATCTCAGCTCACTGCAACCTCCGCCTCCCAGGTTCAAGCAATTCTCCTGCCTCAGCCTCCTGAGTAGCTGGGATTACAGGTGCGTGCCACTACACCCAGCTGATTTTTTTGTATTTTTAGTACAGACGGGGTTTCACCATGTTGGCCAGGATAGTCTCGACCTTTTCAGCTCATGATCCGCCTGCCTTGGCCTCCCAAAGTGTTGGGATTACAGGCATGAGCCACCGCGCCGGGTTTTAATTCTTTTCTTAAATGAACAATACTACTTTTATTAACAGAAAAATAATTATAATAAATGTTTTGTATAATTATGACATAATTCATTAAAATTCTCCATTACCAGTGACAATTTTTACATGTAAACCCATAGGAAAATAAGTGATTTAAGCTATAACCACTAACACTTTTCATGTAGAAGCTAGATTATTCTTTGCGAATATAATCTTTGTCTAAATTGGAAAGGGAAATCTGATGCCCTCTTGTGGTCAGTAATTTTTATAGGAGATTTATTCCTTTTCATCTGGTCTAAATATGGTCTCAGTTTATAGTTCCCTTTTCATTAGTGTGCCATTGTCACATCTTTTAATGTTTTTAGCCATTTGTGTTTCTTTATTGATTTGGCCCCACTAAATGATTTACTTTAATTATATACAGACCCTTTTTGTATATAGTGACATTAATTCATTTTCTTTTACACATTTTGTGAAAATTTAAAATTTTTTCCCCATTCCAAATGGCCTGTCTTCCAATTTTGGGAATATTTCCCGAAACTAATGTATATATATATGGAAATATATATGGAAATATATATGTGGAAATATATATATATATATCCTTCCATATTTCTTCTCAGTTCTTTTATTTATTTTTATTCTTGGTAGAGATGGGTTCTCACTTTGTTGCCTAAGTTGGTCTCAAACTTCTGGCCTCAAGCATTTTTCCTACCTTGGCCTCCCAAAGTGCTGAGATTACAGGTGTGAGTCAGCCTCTTCTCAGTACTCCTATAGTTTCATAATTTACATGATTTCCTTTTTTTTCCTTATTTTATTTTATTATACTTTAAGTTTTAGGGTACATGTGCACAATGTGCAGGTTTGTTACATATGTATGCATGTGCCATGTTGGTGTGCTACACCCATTAACTCGTCATTTAGCATTAGGAGATACACCTAATGCTAA
>NW_026652289.1:27650958-27698519 GCF_009828535.3 Hylobates moloch | reverse complement strand
GTGGTTTTGATTTGCATTTCTCTGATGGCCAGTGATGATGAGCATTTCTTCATGTGTTTTTTGGCTGCATAAATGTCTTCTTTTGAGAAGTGTCTGTTCATGTCCTTTGCCCACTTTTTGATGGGGTTGTTTTTATCTTGTAAATTTGTTTGAGTTCATTGTAGATTCTGGATATTAGCCCTTTGTCAGATGAGTAGGTTGCAAAAATTTTCTCCCATTTTGTAGGTTGCCTGTTCACTCTGATGGTAGTTTCTTTTGCTGTGCAGAAGCTCTTTAGTTTAATTAGATCCCATTGTCAATGTTGGCCTTTGTTGCCATTGTTTTGGTGTTTTAGACATGAAGTCCTTGCCCATACCTATGTCCTGAATGGTAATGCCTAGGTTTTCTTCTAGGGTTTTTGTGGTTACGTGATTTCTTTAATATATTTGGAATCTATTTTTATGGTTTGAAGTAGGGGTTTAATTTTTAAAAATGGATAGCCAAATACCTATTAATTTTTGTTTTTGTTCTTTTATTTTTTATTTTTATTTTTTATTATTATACTTTAAGTTTTAGGATACATGTGCACAACGTGCAGGTTTGTTACATATGTGTACATGTGCCATGTTGGTGTGCTGCACCCATTAATTCGTCATTTAGTGTTAGGTCTATCTCCTAATGCTATCCCTCCTCCCTCCCCCGACCCCACAACAGTCCCCGGTGTGTGATGTTCCCCTTCCTGTGTCCATGTGTTCTCATTGTTCAATTCCTACCTATGAGTGAGAACATGTGGTGTTTGGTTTTTTGTCCTTGAAATAGTTTGCTGAGAATGATGGTTTCCAGCCTCATCCATGTCCCTACAAATGAGTTCATAAAAAATGAACTCATCATTTTTTATGGCTGCATAGTATTCCATGGTGTATATGTGCCACATTTTCTTAATCCAGTCCATCATTGTTGGACATTTGGGTTGGTTCCAAGTCTTTGCTATTGTGAATAGTGCTGCAGTAACCATATGTGTGCATGTGTCTTTATAGCAGCATGATTTATAATCCTTTGGGTATATACCCAGTAATGGGATGGCTGGGTCAAATGGTATTTCTAGTTCTAGATCCCTGAGGAATTGCCACACTGACTTCCACAATGGTTGAACTAGTTTACAGTCCCACCAACAGTGTAAAAGTGTTCCTATTTCTCCACATCCGCTCCAGCACCTGTTGTTTCCTGACTTTTTAATGATGGGCATTCTAACTGTTGTGAGATGGTATCTCATTGTGGTTTTGATTTGCATTTCTCTGATGGCTAGTGATGATGAGCATTTTTTCATGTGTTTTTTGGCTGCATAAATGTCTTCTTTTGAGAAGTGTCTGTTCATGTCCTTTGCCCACTTTTTGATGGGGTTGTTTTATTTCATTAGGAATAGATTGGAAAAGCCGTATTTATGAGAGCTTTCTTTTGCTCTAAAGTTTCAGGACAAGGTGGAGGATGGGTAATCGAAACATTGGCAGAATCTTCTGAGTAATACATCTACCTGTATGCAGTCGAATTCAAAACTAATAGTTTCCCCAAGAGGCCCTGTCATTTAATCATCAGAACTAATTAAGGAGATTTTGTAGTAACGTGGAATGTTCTGGCTACTAGGTATGTGCCAAAAATAACACTTCCTTCTTGACACTATTATGCTTCTGATTTTCCCAACAAGCCTATATAGTCGTCCCCCTCAGTATCCTTGGGGGATTGGTTCCAGGACCCTCCTGGATACCAAAATCCTCAGATGCTCAAGTGCCTTATATAAAATGGCTTTGTATTTGCATATAACCTATGTACATCCTTTAAATCTAGATAATACCTAATGCAATGTAAATAGTTATATTTTAAAATTTGTATTTTTTTATTTTGAATATTTTCCATACATGGTTAAATACACAGATGAAAAACCTACAGATGAGGACCAATATGCTCATAAGCAAAGCAACAAATAAATTCTACCTGCTAACTTCATGATAAAAATACTTGAAACTTTCCAACTTTACACTCATCACCTACAAATCTGTCATCACCACAAAACTCTCAAGGACCCATAAGGAAGCAGTGTGATGACTTTGAAAGTAATTTTTTTTCCTTTTTTTTCTTTAAATAACTTTGGTTAAAAAAACTGGTAAAACACATCTCCCTTGTGACACTAATAAACATGCTCACGTTTGAATAGGCAGTCACTAGATTTCAGGAAAAAAGTAGATATGGTTTAGAGAGATGTTAAAATCGTGTATGGCTTAACAAAGAGTACAATATTAAAACTAGAAGTCTCAGGGTTTAAAAATGAGTTTTCTGAAGTTGCGAGCTTTAAAAACTGACTTTACATTTTCATACTATTGAGCTATACCTTTATGATTTGTGCAGTTTTGTATTTCAATAGAATTTATCTTCCTAAAAAATAACAATAATTTGTGAAGTAGCCATGGCCATGCAATGATTTATTAGCACGTTGTGATTTTTCTGGTAAGTCAAATAATTTAAGACTGCAAATTTAAAGATGAAGGTAATGGAAAAAGTATTGCTGATCTTAGCTTTTAAAAATTTACCTTTGGAGAAAAATCAAAACTCTTATAGAGGTATCTCTTTTTTTCTTTTTGTAGTTCAAGTATCCTAACAAGACTGATGGAATTACAGTTGTATAAATATGAAGGACTACTGAAGAATCTGAAGTATTGTATTATTTGACTTTATTTTAGGCCTCTAGTAAAGACTTAAATGTTTTTTTTTAAAAAGGCACAAGGCACAGAGATTAGAGCAGCTGTAAGAACACAGCCACTTTATGCAATGGCATTAGACATGTAAGTCAGATGTCATGTCAAAATTAGTACGAACCAAATTCTTGGTTAAAAAAACCCTATGAATAGTGACACTGATAGTTAAAAGATGTTTTATTATATTTTCAATAACTACCACTAACAAATTTTTAACTTTTCATATGCATATTTTGATATGTGGCCTTTTAGGAAAAGTATGGTTAATAGCTGATTTTTCAAAGGAAATTTTAAAATTCTTACATTCTGTTTGTTTTTGCTATTTAGTTAAATACATTGAAGGGAAATACCCTTGTTCTTTTTCCCTTTTTTATGCACACAACAGAAACACGCGTTGTCATGCCTCAAACTATTTTTTATTTGCAACTACATGATTTCACACAATTCTTTTAAACAACGACATAAAATAGATTTCCTTGTATATAAATAACTTACATACGCTCCATAAAGTAAATGCTCAAAGGTGCTAGAACAGATCGTCCACTTCTACAGTGTTCTCGTATCCAACAGAGTTGATGCACAATATATAAATACTCAAGTCCAATATTAAAAACTTAGGCACTTGACTAACTTTAATAAAGTTTCTCAAACTATATCAATATATCTAAAGTGCATATATTTTTTAAGAAAGATTATTCTCAATAACTTCTATAAAAATAAGTTTGATGGTTTGGCCCATCTAACTTCACTACTATTAGTAAGAACTTTTAACTTTTAATGTGTAGTAAGGTTTATTCTACCTTTTTCTCAACGTGACACAACACAGTCAAAAACGAAGTTAGTGAGGTGCTAACATGTGAGGATTAATCCAGTGATTCCGGTCACAATGCATTCCAGGAGGAGGTACCCATGTCACTGGAATTGGGCGATATGGTTTATTTTTCCTTCCCTGATTTGGATAACCAAATGGAACAGGAGGAGGATAGTGATTCTGATGGCCATTCCCTCGATACATTCCTGGCTTTTTTCTGGGCAAAGGGTGCCACATTGGAAGAGGTGGAAATATAAGTTCTGAAATCTGTAGGGAAGAGAACACATTAAGTTAATTCAAAGGAAAAATTCATCATCTATATTCCAGATTTCTCATTAAAGACAAACAAAGTTACCCACAACCCTAAGATCACATCTAAGTGACATTCCTATTGTCAGGTCTAAATACGTTAAAAACCTCATGTGTAATAGGCGTATAATGTATAACAGGTGACCAGTGTTTTCTGATGCATAAAGAAATGAATACACTCAAACACGGTATTTCCTAAACAACTTCAACCAGAAAAGACCAAAACATGGAACGAATGGAAGCTTGTAAGGACATCCTTGTTTTAGTCCAGTGGTTTCCACAGCTGGCTAAGCCAGGAGTCACTTGGAAGCTTTTAAATACAAAACATTGGAGCTGGAGGCCATTATCCTTAGCAAACTAATGCAGAAACAGAAAATCAACTACCGCATGTTCTCACTTGTAAGTGGGAGGTAATGATAAGAACTTATGAACACAAAGAAGGAAACAATAGACAATGGAGTCCATTTGAGAGGGGAGGGTGGGAGAAGGAAAAGGAGCAGAAAAGATAACTATTGAGTACTGGGCTTCACACCTGGGTGATGAAATAATAGGTACAACAAATCCCTGTGACACATGTTTACCTATGGAACAAACCTTCATGTGTATCCCTAAACCTAAAATAAAAGTTAAAAAAAAAAAAAGATAAACACGAAACATTCATGCCCTAGCACTGGTCTAATGAACAATAATAAAATCTCAGAACTAGAAGCCAGGTATTTTGACAAAGCTCCCCAGGTAATTCTCATGTAGCCAGTTTAGTATTTGGGAATAATAGTTTTAGATTATCCCGTAAATCAGATGGGCACATCAGGTTCACATTATTCAAAGTGTTTTTATCAGCAGTTTTAGACCTCTCTGCCTACAATGCCACATCTTCTTAAATTTCTGATTTTGCTAATCTCTAATCTGCATTTCTAAGTATAGGATTTTTTAAAAAAATTATATTCTATATAGCATTGCATTCATGATAGAAAATTCAAAAGGTACAAAAGGGTAAACTGTGGAAAGCCTCTCTTTTTTTATCTCACCCTTCATCTTCTTTACCTTAACCCTTCTCAAGGGCAACTGACACCAAACATTTTTTAAAATATACCTTTAGAGATATTCTATCCACATCTATACACATTTTAAAAATATGTATGTATACTGGATTGTATCCTGCTTTTTACATTTGATAATACATTTCAGAAACATATCAATACATAAAGATCTTTCTCATTTTTCTACAGCTAGATAGTATAGCAATGACTATAAATTAAATGGTCTACTAGTAATGGGACATTGAGGCTGCTTTCAGTCTCTTACTATTAAAAAAAAGATATACAATGAACAAAACAATACTGCAATGAATAACAGCACAGTAAATTCTAATATAAGGCTTTATAGGCATATTTTCGTTTCTTTTGGTAAATATTTAATACTTAGGAGTGGAACTGCTGAGTAATAGAAGAGTTACATATTTAACATTAAAAAGTGCCAGTTTTCTGAAGTAGTGGTACTATTTTACACGGCTACCAAGTTTATGAATCTAGCTGCTTCACATCCTTGCTAACATTTCATGCTGTCAGACTTTTAAATTGGGCAGTTCTGGAAGAACTAGTGTTTCATATGGATTTAATTTGCATTCCTCTGATGATAAATGAGGCCATTCACATAACTCCTTTTGTAAAGTGTTTATTCACATCTTTTGCTCCTCCCGCCCTTTTCTTGAGATTACAGCAGGATATGCCCATTATTTTTCACTGCGTCATTTACCTTTTACTAGTGATTTGTTAGCGATTTTTTAAAAAGTATATTCTGGAAATAACTCCTTTATAGATATATGTAATGAGAATATTTTGTCCTAGTCTACGGTTTGCCCATTTTCTTAATGGTTTCTTTGATGAACAAAAAGATGATTAATTTTGATGAAGTCCAGTTTGTCGATTTTTTTCCCTTATTAGTTACTTTTTGTGACCCTCTAGAAGAAATATTTGCCTGTCACAAAATAAAGATTATATTTCCCTGTTTTCTTCTAAAAGTGTCAGAGATTTATCTTTTATGTTGAGGTACACGATCCATCTCAAATCAAATTTTTTTTTTGTTTTTTTGAGACGGAGTCTCGCTCTGTCACCCAGGCTGGAGTGCAGTGGTGCAATCTCAGCTCACTGCAAGCTCCGCCTCCCGGGTTCACGCCATTCTCCTGCCTCAGCCTCTCCGAGTAGCTGGGACTACAGGCACCTGCCACCACGCCCAGCTAATTTTTTGTATTTTTAGTAGAGACGGGGTTTCACCGTGGTCTCGATCTCCTGACCTCGTGATCCACCTGCCTCGGCCTCCCAAAGTGCTGGGATTACAAGCGTGAGCCACCGCGCCCAGCTCAAATCAATATTTTTGTGTATGGTGTCAGCTAAGTTAGGTTCTTTTTTTTTTTTTTTCCCTACACAGATCATCCAGTTGTTTCGGCACAAGTTCTTGAAGACTTTCCCCATTGAATTGCTTTGGCACTTTTGTTAAAAGGGAGAAAAAAGACTAACTGTATGTATGTGGGTCTACTTCTGGACTCTATCCTGTGCCATCAATATATTTGTATGTTTTTAAACCATTACCACACTGTCTTGATGAATATATAATAGCTTTGAATTAGTGTGAGCCCTCCAACTGATACTCCTTTTTAAAAATTTTGAATCAATTTGTCACTTCCTAGAAAAAAACCTTTTAAGATGTTCATTGATACTGAATTGGATCTACAGATCTATTTCAGGAGAACCGACACAATCTTCATTTCTTCATTTTTTAAGATATGAATAATTCTTTATCCCCTCTTGGGATACCTTTTATAAAACAGTAGAGAACAAAAATTCCAAGCTAGAAATTTTTTTGTCCTTATTTGATAAAACTTTTTTAAAGCTTGTGGCAATGCCAGATTCAAGATACTAGAAAGAAGAAAATCAAAGTGGGCCATTTGCACTAGCTTTCACACAAGGACTCACAGTAGTAGTGTTTCTCCATTATAAAATGTTTTGCTAATGAGTATTATGCCAAGGAGAAATGTTTTCCTTAAAAAGCACGTAAGAGACACCTTAATTTCCATACCTTTCTGTTATCCTAATAGTCTTTCAACATGAGGGAAAATAAATGCAATTTTATTTTAAAAGAAATCTTAAAAATTAAAGGTTAATTTGCTTGTAAAAAATTAGCAGCAATCAATTTAATTTGAGACTTACATTCTTGCTTAACAACAAATAAAATTCTGAAGTAAAATTGCCACACATTTGGATGAATTCCAGAAAATTCAATATACATAATTTGCAACATAATCCATCACACAGAGAAAAACAAAGCCTCAAATATTTATGGCAAGGGTTTTAAAAATGATCCTGAAGTACAAATACTATGTTTACTTATTTATATAGGGAATCTCTCTGGAAGGATACTAAAAAAAAGAAAAAAAAAACTGGCAATGAATGTCTCTGTGGAAGTGCACAGGACTGGTCGTTGGGGAGAAAGAGGACTTCTCACTATTATACTGTCTTGTACTGTTTGAAGTTTCATAAAGCCAGGTACATGTTATATACATATACATATACATACTCATATACATATATCCCTAAATTATAATAATCTTCGGAACTAATCTTCCCCTCAAGTCTAGGAAGAATAATTCAACTGAGAAAAAAATGAGAAACCAAAAATTAAGTTACACTGAAATAATGTTCATTATGTAAATGTATGCTGAATTTAAAAGTTTAATTTATCATACTAAAAGCTCCAATATTCTGCTTCTTACTCATTAGGTCTAAATTTTCATTTTCAGCTCAACCTTTCCACAAACCTGGTATGTTTCATTACATTTAATCAAAGCAAGTAAGTAAAAATAGGTACCTTTAAAAATTAATAATAAGTACATGTACAGAATAAGGCTTAACTCAAAAAATCTCTATAAATTGTTCTGACTTTAAAATATCTTTCCTGTTGAAGAATGCTGTTTGGTCAACAATTTTTTAAAGTCCATTAAATGTTCTTTGGTATGTAGATATAAGTAGTAAATAAGTGAATGGATCTGTAAGTGCAGGCACACTAGCTATATGACTTTTAACTAGTAAAGCAAAAAGGGAGACAATGTTTCAGCTTGAGTAAAATATTAATTATAATATAATAAATTTACAGAGGTTTCTGTTTAATCATGGAAGGGGAGAGAATAGAAAGTTAAACCCAAAGGTACAAAACAAAGTGTTACATACTACAAAAAGTAAGTGGTAACTTTTGAATGAGATTTTAAAATATCGGGAATGTTTTACCATCATGAATTTTCTACTTTTTGCCAATTTTTCTGAAATATATTTATCCTAGTTATTGTATAGTGAAGCTGACCTTTGATAAAATGACTCAGGATGCCTATTTACGTGCCAGAGAAACAGCTTCCCCTTAGCATGGGGGAAGGCAAGAACTATTATCCAGAATCTCAAATCAGAAACCTTGGGCAATGCCAAGTAGGACTACCTGAAAGGTCCTGGCAATCCCTGCACATGCCTTTAAAACTGAGCTGTTTCATGGTTACCTGGTACACAGGACTTGCGGCTGCAGTCACCGAATTGGGTTTCACTTCCATTTCCTTACTTGTTTCTTCATCTGAAGAAGAGGATCCTGAATGATAATCAGAGGTAACCTTATCAAGGGCCCTGGTAACTTTCCTGGAGATCTCATCCTTGTTCTCATCTTCATTTTCAAAGCTGGCAACAATGAATGCATTGTTTTTCTCTCCATACCTAAGAATAAAATTAAAAACTTACAAATCTTGAAGTCACATCAGCAAGCAAAAAATGTCCATAAAAACAAAGAGATATGGACATGCCATCAATACAAGGCAAAGATGGAATCATCACAGAACTTGACCCTACACATTTAATATCCTAATACAGCTCAATGCCAGCAAGCAAACCACAGTTTTCTACTTCTGGTCTATTTAAGTATTCATAAACGTAACCCCATTTTCTTATTTTCTTTCTACTAATTTCTAAAAAAAAAATTGTTTAAAACATCAAAAAAGTCCATTGTTTTGATTACATTTTTGTATGTACCAATGAAATTGGTTGTACAATAAAACATTCTGATGTATTTTTATTTTTTTGAGATGGGTTTCACTCTGTTGCCCAGGCTGGAGTGCAGTGGCACAATCACAGCTCACTGCAGACTCTACCTCCTGGGCTCAGGTGATCGATCCTCCAACCTCAAACCTCCCAAGAGGCTGGGACTACAGGAGTGTATCACCATGCCCAGCTAATTTATATACATTTTAAGAGACAGGGTTTCACCATGTTGCTGAGGCTGGTCCTGAACTCCCAGGCTCAAGAGATCCACCCACTTCAGCCACCCAAAGTGCTAAAATTACAGGCATGCGCCACTGGCTGTTTTTTTTTTTGTTTTTTTTTGTTTTTTTTTTGAGACGGAGTCTCTCTCTGTTGCCCAGGCTGGAGTGCAACGGGTGTGATCTCGGCCCAGTACAACCTCCACCTCCCAGGTATTCAAGTGATTCTCCTGCCTCAACCTAGCTGGGATTACAGGTGCCCGCCACCACGCCCAGCTAATTTTTCTTTTTAGTAGAGATGAGGTTGCACCACGATGGCCAGGCTGGTCTTGAACTCCTGACCTCAGGTGATCCACCCGCCTCAGCCTCCCAAAGTGCTGGGATTATAGGCATGAGCCATCACGCCCAGCCCCAGCTGTACTTATAAATGTAATATATATCCTAGTAATTCAAGTCACAGATCAACTAGAAATTTCCTATAAAATTGACTTTAACCCCAATTAAATAAAAAAGGGGGCCTGTTATTTATACTCACAAAAATGAGAACTGAGGCAGTTATTGAGATTAAAGAAAAAAGATAGTTGTTGAAGAATATAGAGGTTTTGCTTAAATTATATTGCTTACTTCAGAGTTTCCTAGGAGAACTACTTACCTCTCATCTTAATTTTTTTTTAAGGTAAGATGGAAAAAATCTTGTTATTCTTCCAAAACATTTTTGAAGATTTTTGATTTTTTTTTTAAGTTGTCAAAATATGTAACCTATGCTGCTGGTTACTTAAAAAGAAAATCTGAAATGTAGGAAAATAGTGTAATAAACTCAAGTACAACCAAGAGTTTTTATTCAGTGGACATAGGAGAAATCCACAAATCTATTTAAATAGATTGCACAATGTCAACACTATCAAACAATTTCTAGCATCAGGACAAAGGATATTGTTAAGCAGTTCTTACAAAACATATACAGTTAGAAATGCAATTAAAGTGATTCTAAGTTTGAAAAAAGATAAAAATAAGTAACTAAGTAGAAATAATGCCAAGCTTTTGATTCAATAAAAATAGTTAGCTGATGTTAATTCATTTCAAGATAGCACACATCTCAAATTATTTCTGAATCAGAATGGTTATCTATTATAAAGTGAAAGGCTTAACTGCTATAAAGCCTTTGAAAATGTACATGAGGCTGGGTGCAGTGGCTTACACCTGTAATCCCAGAACTTCAGGAGGCCTAGGTGGGCAGACTGCTTGAGCCCAGGAATTTGAGACCAGTCTGGGTAACATGGCGAGACCCTGTCTCTCAAAAAAACGAAACAAAACAAACAACAAAAAAAAAACAAAAAATTAAAAAACAGAAAAAAAATGTATGTGGAAATCTAGTAGTCTCATAGATCACAGATAGATGAGTTCTATTTCTTCAGATGGCTATGCTGTCTTCCATTCCTATAGGCCAAATGAAACCATAAATACTACTTAAATATAGTACATAACTTCGCTTTTCTATTCTTTTTTAGTTTACCTCATAAAAGTTGCTACAGGGGCTGGGCGCGGTGGCTCACGCCTGTAATCCCAGTACTTTGGGAGGCCAAGGCGGGCGCATCATGAGGTCAGGCGTTCGAGGCCAGCCTGGCCAACATGGTGAAACCCTATCTCTACTAAAAATACAAAACATTAGCCAGGCATGGTGGTGTGCACCTGTAATCCCAGCTACTCAGGAGGCTGAGTGAGGCAGGAGAATTGCTTGAACCTGGGAGGCAGAGGTTGCAGTGAGCTGAGATGGCGCCACTGCACTCCAGCCTGGGCAACAGAGCGAGACTCCGTCTCAAAAAAAAAAAAAAAGCTGGGGGGGGGCGGGCATTAGACTAGTTTCTCATTCTGGTTCTGCCACTGACTAGCTCTGGTCACCACAGGCAAGTCACTTAATTTCCCTAGGCCTTAGTTTCCTATATGCTGGACGAGGAAGCTGGAGCTGGCTAGATAGTGGTTGATCTATGGCTGGTGACTCTTCGTAGTATAAAATACCTAAACAGAAGCTGGACATGGTAGCTTACATCTGTAACTCTAGTACTTTGAGAGATCAAGGCAGGAGGATTGCTTGAGCCCAGGAGTTCACGATTACAGTGAGCTATGATCATGCCACCGCATTCCAGCCTGGACAACAGAGCAAGACCCTCTCTCTAAAACAAAACAAAACAAAACAAACAAAAAATAAAATTCCTAAACAACTGAGTTCCTCACAACATAAAATTTGTGTTCTCTAATTTCAAGTTTACTTAGCATAAGGTTTTAGCAATCCACATTTACTCCATGTCCTCTCCACAGTTGGAAGACTCAACAAATTTCAAGACAATCAAGGGTCAATTCATGTGTTAATGACACTAACGTAACAATGGCTTAGACCTATCTTCAGTTTTGCCCGTTAATGGAATCAAAATTCAAAAATGGAACGGCAAGAAATTTGAGAAAAATTCCTGCCTTTGTAGAAAGAAACCTCAACCAAGGGCAAATATCTAATGATTGAAGGATCAGCATATTAACTCAGATTTCTTTGACACCCAATTCGGTTCTGCATTTCTCCCTTTGTACTATTTTGGTATGAGGGCTCTCTCTTCATGGTAAGAGAAGCTGCTGACTATACTACTATAACATTACAATGTGCAGTCGATCCCTTAGGAGAATTAGTAAACACCTGGACAACTTTTAAACTTTCCATTTTTCAATGATCACTGGTAAAACATCAAGGCTAATTTAGTTATTTAGAAACAATCAATAGTATCTAACACTCTGTATTGGGGGAAAAAGGATTGCAGAAATCACCCAAAAAAAAAAGTTGTAAAATATGTTGAGTAGATAATGAAGCTGGCATCTATTCTCAGAACTTCTCATCATAGGCAAGATTTATTTTCTATTCTGTATCACTAAGTGATAACCTTTCTAACTATATGGCACTCTTTGTACTCTTGCAACATTTTATTCTGTCAGAGTTAAGTGAAGACTATGAAGAATGTTCTCAGTGCATCTCAATTTTTTTTACAATCTTAGTCTCTAGTATACCAATGAGTTATTATTTTTAAAGATTCTCAGATATTTGATCAATTGTATACTTGCTAGATCAGCTTTAATTTTCAAAATATCTACGTTTCCAGTTTTGGTGAAAAAACATTTCTCAATGTCTTTTTCCTCTGTTATATCAACCACCTCTACTCAACGGTTAATACGTCTTTCTTTTTGGGGTTCTGTTATTGAATGAACACCTGACACTTGCAGGTGATTTCTACTAGCTGTGAAAAAAATCACATCAGAGCCAATTTTTGGCAAAATTTTACATATAAATTAGAAGCCTACTGAATGCAAAGGTTTTCTAAGATTAATAAGATGAAAGCAAAGTAGCAGTTTTTTCCTACCAGGCATCATCAAGTAATGAAATGTCTACTGAAGTAGAATGTCCGTATAACTAAAGTTTTTATGTTCAGGTACTGAGACTTATTTTAAGCATTTTAAATACATAGGTCCAAAATGTTTACATAATTATGTAACTTGTTAAACATCCTTGGACATAAAAACTTTCCCCTGATGGTTTAGGATCATTACATTGAACATAAACTATTTGATTGTGTGATAACATAATTGTGCTGATTTTTTAGCTTTTTCATTTTTGCCTCTATGTCAGACCACATGACATTTTTTGGTAGCATCTGACTGATCAACGTTCTTTCAAATGCTGCTTCTCACATTTCATGGGTTAAGAAACCACACAACTAACTTAACTGTCTGTTAAATAGGAGCCAACTAGGATCTAAGTGCAGGTCAAATTAAAAAGTAAACAATTCAATATAGTAGCTTTTTGACAGCTATTTCTTATAAATGGAGGTCTTCTGCACAAGTTCAGTGGCCAAAGTTTTCCAAGTCTGAAACTAGCCTAAAGCAAGTCTTTAATTAGTCCCAGAATCTAAAAATGTTTATTTTCTCAGATCTAAATTTGAGATAGCTTCCTCCCCTTTTCTACCCGAGAAAGAAGTATTGGAGAATGTTTATCACAAAACTCTACCACCTACACCTGGTTTCCCGAAGCAGTAAACTTACACCAACCACTGGCAAATCAGGTAGTAACCTTAAGCGGTGGTCCTGACAAAATTTAATGGAAGAATAATCATGTAATTCAGCTCTCATGTCTTCACCTCCACCTTCATTGCTGGAATCAGGTCAGTCTGCAACCACCTTAGGAGTACATAGTTAGGGTTCCTTCAAAAAGCAGCTTTACTACAATCAATAAAGAGGCCAGGTGGTCAGGTGAATTGTACCTCAAAACCAAATAGAAACATCCGAAAGGTAGAGCCACAGGAAAATTCTTGCAGGAATTCCATGCCTCTGTTCATCTTCTTCCTACTTAGAACATCCTTCCCACCTTGTCACGTGGTCAACCATGGCTCATCCTTCACCTCCCAGCTCAAGTATCACCTACTCAGTAGTCTCCTGACTCAACAGATGCAGTAACTTTCTACTTTGTGCAACCCACCACTGCATTTTGTACACATTTCTAACATAAATCAGATAACAATGTAATTTGCTTACTTTTCTTCTCCTTAATTTCAAACTGAACTACCTAAAAGCAGAATGTTGCTTTCGTTTTTGAAAACACCACAACTGAGAGTGCCTGGTCCACAAATAATGGTTTTTGAGCAAGTGGAGTTCAAAAAGATTTCATACCTAGCACTGATCTTTCACAACTCTATTCATTAGATGTGAAAAATAACTTCCATTATAAAAATAAAACCACGAAAGTATCACTCAGTCACTTACATAATCAAAAAAGAGGAGGCCGGGCGCAGTGGCTCACGCCTGTAATCCCAGCATTTGGGAGGCCAAGGCAGGCGGATCACGAGGTTAGGAGTTTGAGACCAGCCTGGCCAACATGGTGAAACCCGGTCTCTACTAAAAACATTAAAAAAAAAATTAGCCAGGCACAGTGGTGGGCACCTGTAATTCCAGCTACTTAGGAGGCTGAAGCAGGAGAATCACTTGAACCCGGCAGGCAGAGGTTGCAGACAGCCAAGAATGCACCATTGCGCTCCAGCCTGGACAACAAGAGTGAAACTCCGTCCCAAAAAAAAAAAAAGAGGAGAGAGGGAGAATAAACAGAAACAGAAACAAACCAAAAGTGGTTAGCCAGTATTATTTGGGATTAGCTTCTTAATTTGAAGATAGACAAGTGCACCGCCAATTAAAGATAACAGACACCTAGCGGAATCTAGGTGTCTACTTCTTGGTCTACAATAAGCTTCTTGGCAAAGCACTACTAGAAAACTCCCGCCTAATCAGTTTCTTTTCTCAGCTATAAAGCAGGAATGTAACTAGTCCTTCAACATCACCTCCAGAAAAGTATTTCATAAAATTTACATCTGAGAGAGTTAAACCACCAGCTCCTGGCCATAAAGATACACAGGCAGGCCGTACATGACAGAATGTCATAAAATTAGTTCCAGCATGATCATCCGTTCAGCCTCTAAACTTGAGAACTCACCGACAGCACACCTCACATGGGTCCACCCAGAGAGTGAGCTCCTTTGGCAAGCCCAGGTCACTATACAAGATGCAGCTGTTTTCACAGGCTTTCAGGACATCAGGATCAACTCTCTGAAATTTATTGACACGAATACATCTACAACAAAGTGGAGTTACGTTAATGGATTTAAATGAATTTAATCATAAACGCCGTAATATCTATTCATACTTGCCAAGATGAGTAATAAAACAGTAATAAAAAAATACCCTGGTAGACAACCTAGGAGCATATCTATCCTAAAGAGATAATAAATATGAACTACAGGCACAGAGGCAGCCTGAAAAAAAGATGGCACCTATGTGAGCCCAAGGAAATCACTGGTACTGGGTCTACCTCAGTCTACCCAGAGACTTGACCACCCATGTACATTAAATGAGCAAGGAGTATGAAAGTTGCACAAAATTTTAGAACTCTGAAGGTAAAAGTTTCTGTAGGCCAAGTTCCTATACAAAAAAATCTCTAACAAAAGGCCTCCTCATCTAATGTTTCAGATGGTATTTGGAAATGCTTATGACAAGTTCTGATCTGTCATTAACTTGCTTTTATATCTCAGATAGTAAAGTGGTAAGAGGACACCCTTGCTTTACCTATAATTGTTCTATAAATACACGGTAAGTGAAGGACACAGATTCATTCATATCACAACTAACATGTTATTGGCTTATTTCATTTAACTTCTATTTACCCAAGGACTTTTATTTAAATAGTTGTCAAAATTAAGTGAGGAAAATTTCTAAACCAATAGAGCCCCTGTCCCATCTTTTTTTAACCTATTATACGACATCTACCTAATGGAATGTTTAATAAATACAAAAATATGCATTCTGTTAAATGATAAGCATTCTGATTAAGTAGAGAAATAGGGCTTATGAAGGAAAAGTATTTACTGCCTACAATCAAGAATCAATCAAGAGAACTTGGATTTCAGCACTAATCCTAGTATTTATCAGGTAAGCTTAGTTAAGTCACCATACCTCTTCCTCAGACCTGAAACTATACAACATGGAAATACAAGTTAATTGATAAATAGTAATTATGCTGTAAAATACAATGATATAAAGACTAATGTGCTATTTAAAGATTTTGTAAAAGTTAAATTATTAGTTGGTTTTAATTTCTATTTAAAAAATGAAAAAGTTGGCTGGGCGCAGTGGTGAGCCACTGTAATCCCAGCACTTTGGGAGGCCGAGGTGGATGGATCACGAGGTCAGGAGATCGAGACCATCCTGGCTAACACGGTGAAACCCCGTCTCTACTAAAAATACAAAAAATCAGCTGGGCGTGGTGGCGGGCACCTGTAGTCCCAGCTACTCGGGAGGCTGAGGCAGGAGAATGGCGTGAACCCAGGAGGCCGAGCTTGCTGTGAGCAGAGATCGCGCCACTGCACTCCAGCCGGGGGGACAGAGTGAGACTCCGTCTCAAAAATAAATAAATAGATAAATAAAAATAAAAATAAAAAATGAAAAAGTTCTCAATAGGTAATAGGAATAAATGTTTCTACATAGTAATATTAACAATAATAACCATTTTTAAGAATTTATTATGCAATGGACAATTTCCTAAATGCTTTGCATGTATTAACTCTTAATTCTCATGATCGTCCTGTGAGTTAGATACTTTTTTCCTCAGCATAAAGAAAAAGGGAGGCAGAGAGAGTTTGAGTAACTTCCCAACATTACACAGCTAGTAAGTGATGGATCTAGGGTTCAAATCCAGGCCACCAGACTCCAAAGGGCAAGTTATTTCCTTAATACTCAACCCTGTATATATGTACTTATCTTAGCATCACCATTAACAATATAACAAAGGCAAAGTGAGAAAAATTATTTTCTAGTATGTAAAATACTGCTTAGTCCTTTTAAACACATGGTCTTATGCTATAGATTCTAATATTGTATAGGGTAATTTGAAAGATCCCATGTGCTCTGGGACCAAAAAGCAGTTAAGGATAAAAAGATATATCTTAGATGTGTGTGTTTTCTTATCTACAATGAAGGTGATACAGGCTCTAAGCTTACAAATTATATATAAATATAGATAGTTAAAGAGAGTCTATGCTTCAACAAAATCTGCATACCTTACATGTTTTGTACTGTTTTCTTCACTCTACATACTGACTACTTATCCATTAACTACTCTTCAAAAACAAAATTTCAAAAGTTGCATAAAACTATTGTATCATTTACTTAATGTTGACAGTTTAGTTCTTTCCATTTTTGCAATTACAAAGTGTAAGAAACATCCATATTCATACATGTTCGTCTGCATTTCTAATTATACTTCTAGAATAGATTCTTGGGAGACTTACTGTTCAAAAGGTATGAATATTTTTACAGATCTTGATAATATTGCCAAATTGCTCTCCACAAGTATCTTATTTATACTGCAGAAAAACAATTTCAACTTACAAACATTTTGTAAGAGAAAGAACACTCCACCTACTCTATGGACTGAAGAGTCTCCACCTATTCTATGGACTGAAGTCTCTACCAACTTGGTTAATCTTATATTCTATTCATTTTTATAACAGTAACAACCCGCTATTTTCTCTACTTCAAATACAGCTTTAAAATGACTCAGTAAGGCCGGGCGCGGTGGCTCACGCTTGTAATCCCAGCACTTTGGGAGGCCGAGGCGGGCGGATCACGAGGTCAGGAGATCGAGACTACGGTGAAACCCCATCTCTACTAAAAATACAAAAAAAATTAGCCGGGCGTGGTGGCGGGTGCCTGTAGTCCCAGCTACTCGGAGAGGCTGAGGCAGGAGAATGGCCTGAACCCAGGAGGCGGAGCTTGCAGTGAGCCGAGATTGCGCCACTGCACTCCAGCCTGGGCGACAGAGCGAGACTCCGTCTCAAAAAAAAAAAAAAAAAAAATGACTCAGTAATGATACTTCTGATCACATGCCAATTTAATCTTGTTTCAGTTTTTTTTCGCAAGTTTTTAGAATTAATGGAAATGAAATTGTACACTGTCTGACCTTTAAGTATTTACTTGACAGTGCCTCTTTTTTCAGTAATAGTATGGTGGCTTGGCACTTCCAAAAAGCCTTCATCCAATGTCAATTAAATCAAAGTAAAAAGCCTCAACGGTTCTAACTTACGAAAGCTGTTCACTCTATCAGAAATGAAAATATGCAAAAAAAAAAAAAAAAAAATTAAGAGAATCAAGTGATAAGATAAAAAATGACTTGAGCCTGTGTTAGCATGCACATTTCTATTTTAATTCACATTTTCCAATTTACTGGAAATCTCTGGATTAAAAATGAAAAGGAAAATATACTATTTTGATTCTCTCCTTGTCAACAGAACACAAGCTCATTTGATTTTCAGTACATGAGAAATTAGCAAATAATATGTTTGCCTCCTTTTTAGATTCCTTGAATAGTGCTGTACTTGCAAGAGCTCAGTGGCAGAAAGGAAGTCTTTCTGACATCAAAGCACAAAGTGTTGATTTGTGTAGGAAACTTTGGAGACATCAATATATACAAATAAAAGAGAATTTCTGTAGTTATCACTATAGTCACTGTTCCACTTTCATTTCTTGTGGCCACATCCACAAATGGGACAATGTTTGACAGCTGAGTTTAGCAGAACATTCTCAACTGAGGTTCCTGAGCAGTCACATAAATACTACAGTGAGCATGCCAGGGCATGTTTTATAGGAGTCTGCTCTTCTTTAACCTGTAAATGTACGTTATTTTAAAGCAGAGTACAAAAGACAGCTGCAAATGAGAATTATCTTCCTTCTCAGTGCCAAAACAGTGGTAGCACTGTGGTGTGCAGAAAGCCCATGAAAACATGGTATCATGTAGATCTGAGTTCAAATCCCAGAACCTTGGCCAGGCATGGTGGCTCACGCCTGTAATCCTAACATTCTGGGAGGCAAAGGCAGAAGATCGCGTGAGGCCAGGAGTTTGTGACTCACCTGGGTAACACAGCGAGATCCCATCTCTACAAAAAAAATTTTTTTTTTAATTAGCCTGGTGTGTTGGCGCATGTCTATAATCCTAGCTACTTCGGAGTCTGAGGCAGTAGGATTGCTTGAGCCCAGGAGTTTGAGGCTGCAGTGAGCTATAGTTATACCACTGCACTCTAGACTGGGTGACAGAGCAAAAACAATACCACAAAAAAAAAAAAAAAAGCCCCCAAAAAAGCAAATCCCAGAGCCATTATTTACTAGTCATGGATCACAGGTGAGTCACATTCATCTAGAAAATAGTTACACTGACTTCTATCACAAATATATAAATGAGATTATTCTTGTATTAACGACATATCAGGTGTCTAATAATCTTAGTTCCCTTTTTCCATAAAACTTTTTTTTTCAAAGAACATATAACATGTAATTTACTTTTAGATGCAAGATTCACTTCTTTCAACTCCTACCATGCCCATTAATGTGTTATTAGGGGTCCTCTAGAATTGTGAAAATCCCTAAGTATGTGTGAGAAACAGAAATGCACTGTTAGGAGCCAGGCTATAACCACAAAAGACTAACTCCTATGACCCCATAGCATTGGCCTCCTGCGTCCAGGCAGTGGGACTCTACCACTCCACCAACAAATACTTGTTTTAAAATGAGTAAGGAGAAAATACACAAACACCCCAGAGTTCTATATTTTGCAGATGAAACACCTGTAGACATGGTCTGCACGCCCTTTAATCATCTGGCCTTGAACCCACCTCAGGGGTTGATCAGCCTCTGCTTAATCCAATCTAATCCTTTACCTGTAGGCCTGTCCTTTCGATGGTTTTTCTGGATACCAGTGATTTTTATATTTTTCTTGAAGTATTAGGGTCAATTTCTCAGCAAACCTCTCAACTGCCTCTTTTTTCAACTTATCATGTTTTCGAACTAGCCTTGTGAAAAAGAAGACAACGGCAGCAATTTCGTTCTTCATTTTTTTCCCTGCAAAGATAAAACATGTTTTCTCAAAAAACCAAAATATGAAAACTGAGAAGATGAAGCTCTGTAAGATACACCTCCTTTACAGCTCTCCCCTTCCTCCTTCCAATTTTATCTTGTATTTCTTTGGCTTATATCTGGAGTAGAGAACAATCTACTTATCTTTAAGCCATAAAGGCCTTATTATAAAATACTACTTAAAAATCTTATCACTTAGCTTCATGAAGAAATTCCGTAAAGAGTGCACATTGCTCCTGTTGGCCAAAATAAAACCAGACCTATCAGTAAAAGAGAAGCACTATAATAAATGATACGACATAGATGTTACTGTGTGTGTCAATATTTAGCTGCAATAATGTAAGTTTAAAATTCTGTGAAATGATTTGAACTTTAAAACATAAAAAAAGTCTACTTTAAAATCTAGAACTGTAGAGCTATTTTTTAACAGAAAAGTTCGGCAGTTCCTAAAAAGGTTAAACAGAGTTATCATACGACACGGCCAATTCTACTTCTAACTATTTGCCCAAGAGAAATGAAAACATATGTCCACACAAAAACCTTGTACAGAAATGCCCATAGCAGTATTCTTAATAGCTAAAAAGTGAAAACAATATGTTTACCAACTAAAGAATGGACAAATATTGTGGTATACACATGTATGGAATATTATTCAGCAATGAAAAGGAATGAGTACTAATACAAGCTACAATATGGGTGAACCTTGAATACAGAAATGCCCATAGCAGTATTCATGACAGCTGAAAAGTAAAAACAATCTATATGTTTACCAACTGAGGAATGGACAAATACTGTGGTATACACATGTAATGGAATATTGTTCAGCAATTAAAACGAATGAGTACTAATATAAGCTACAACACGGGTGAACCTTGAATACATCACACTAAGGGAAAGAAGCCAGTCACAAATGACCACATATTGTACGATTCCACTGATATGAAATATCCAGAATAAACAAATGTATATAGACAGAAGTGGGAAGCCGAGAAAAGGAGCATTGCTAATAAGTACAGGGTTACTTTTTGGGGTGATAAAAATATTTGCTAAATTTCACTATAGTAATGGTTGTACAACTTTGTGAATATACTAAAACCATTGAACTGTATATTTTAAATGGGTGAATTGCATGGTATATAAATTAAATCCCAAAACTGTTCTACATAAAAAATTTCAGCATTGACTTTCCGAAAGTACTCTTTCAGGAAGAGACACACATTTATCCAGAAGTTAACAGACACAAAAACTAGTGGCTCTATCAGGACATATTTAAGAAATGGAAATTCAGGTCACCCACAGAAAAACAAACTGAAAGAAATAATCAGAGATTTAGCTACATTTTGGATTGCCTCAAAGGATTTTAAAAATGGTATATCTGATTTATCACTGATTAATCCTTAAAGGCAAACCGTTGTCCTAAGATTGTTTTGATGTATGTTCTGTCTCAGTGAGCTCATTCATCTGGCTGCTGTAACCTGGAGTTATTAAGATGCTGCATTTAGTAAGCAACATCACCTTATTGGGAGCCAATTACGTATTAAAAACATACAGCTTCTGCTATGTTTAGCATAAAAACGACTAACCAGCAGTAGTTTGTGTTCCCACATTTCCAAACAAATAAAGCTGATTGTTAGCTTTCTTTTCTCAAACTGCTCTTTAAGTCTCTCTTCAGAATGTGACTCCTTTATTCCAAGTGCAAATTCAAACAAGGAACCTCACTGTTAAATAAATTCTACACAGTTATCTGAGAGGTGTGCTGGCAGCCACAGATAGCCTGATCCTGGAGGGGAAGGCACACAAATCTTCCTCCCAGAACCCTAGAATGGGAAATTCACCTTCTACAGCCAGCTACCAGGCACTGGGCATGGGTCCACACACGAGTGTGCAAGTACACATAACCCCAGCCCACCACGACTGCTGTGCAGCCTCCTCCTGAAAAATGTGAGCCATTTCCACTTTGTAAAGCTACATTTATATTCCACCACCATACGATGAAAAAGAAAACCCAAGGCAATTTAATATACGGGTTGGGAAGAAAGTTTTGCTGATGGAACTACATTAGCCTCCACTCCAGCAAAGCAAACAGGGAACCACACTAAAGAAATTTACTGAATCTTTAACTAGATCCTTCTCCTCATTCATTACATTTGCCAACTATGTGCCACATATCTGAGTTCTGGATTTGTTTTTGTTTGCTCTGCTTCATATAAAAAAAAATAGAAAAGAAGGAAAGAACCACTTAGTGGTTGCCTTTGGTTGTAACACAAGATGACTCACTTGGACTTTTGTTTTCCCCGTTTGAAGAAATGATAGCTGGAACAGCTGAAAAATAAGCCCACTCCCACCAGTATTCTAGGAGTACCAAAAGGTGAAAGAGGGAGAGTTACAGCCAAGGCGAGAACCACCAGAGGCAAGCAGGGCCAAGAAGACCTCAGGCGTCTTGAGTAAGTAGGCGTCCGCCACCCACACTCAGAGCAAAAGGCTCCCATTTTAAATATCGCACGGTGACGTCATCCCGGGACCTCGTCACCGCGGCGGCTGCTCCTCAAGTTCTACTTTGTTCCACAAGGCTCCTCTGCTCACGGTTGCGT
The DNA here is from genome assembly GCF_009828535.3 of Hylobates moloch. Taxonomy (NCBI): domain Eukaryota; kingdom Metazoa; phylum Chordata; class Mammalia; order Primates; family Hylobatidae; genus Hylobates; species Hylobates moloch. The sequence continues at coordinate 27,676,313 of NW_026652289.1, read as the reverse complement.
GGATAAAACCCAAAGGGAATCCAGAATCAAGCTCGGCCTCGCAGAAGTTTATAAATTTGTACTTTCCCCTCCCTTGTAACGAAAAGCTAATCGCAAACGTTTCTAGGAACACATTTTTCTCCTGATAGACGTTCCCAAGGTGGAGGGCGCGAGAAGACTGGCCCGTGGGGTGAGGAGCCCCGGCCCGGCCTCAGCGGCGCCACAAAGCGGGCTCCAAACCATGAAGACGGGAAATAATTTTCCAAGGGGCTAAGAGTTGGACTTTTTGAAACCATCGAAACCTGCTGCTAGGCTCTCCCGCTGGGGTTTTGAGAGAGGTAGGTGAGGAGGGATCAAACGTCTCCACCCACTCTTGAAAGAACCGCCTTGAGCTGCGCCCAACTTCGGCAATCCCGGTTTTCCCCAAGTTCAAGGGGAAGGGCCCTGGCGCCCAACGCCCAGCCTCCCCGACAACATCCTCGCCAGGGTGCGCCTGCCCCGCCGGCCCGCAGGTCCGCTGTCCCCAGCGGGCGGCCCTGGGTTCGAGAACCCGGCTTCCCGGAGGCGCGACTCTCCAGCAAACAAGCGAGGCTCCAGAAAACCCACCGACGCGAAGGGGGTGGACAGAGAGTGGGAAGCCGCGGGGCTGTCGCCCACCCGGAGGCGGAAGGTAACGCGCTGTGGGAAACGTGGCAGGAGCCCTGAGGCGGCGTCTTTTTCCTCAGGCGCCCGCCGAGGGTCCCGCGGAAAGCCTCGCGGGCCGCCCTCGCGGCCCGCAGCCCTGCTCTGGCGCCGAGCCGGAGCCCATGCAACCTGGTTCCATCCCCTGCCCCTCCCCTGTCCCCGGTGCGCCGCCCGCCAGCAAGCCTTCGACGTGGCCGCAGGGGCGCCGGGACCACCCTCCCCCGATACCCACAGCCCCGCCATGTCTGCCTTTCCCCGGCCCGGTCTCCTCACCGCCGCTGCCGCCGCCGCTCTCCGGCCGGAGATTCGGCGGCCCAGATCGTGTCCTGGCCGGGAACTGAGGGCTCCGCCTCAACGGGCCCGCGCTGGGCAACAGGGAGCGCAGCGAACCTCGTCCGGCGCGTGCCGCTCCCGCGTCGTCGGGCGGCCAAGCGCGCGTTGAGAAGACTGGCGGGCGGGCGAGCGCGCACACGAGTGAGCGCAGCCCCAAAGCGGCGCGCAGGGGGCTCGCGGCCCGGAAGAGGGGAGGGGCGATGACCCGGGAAAGGGTTGGCGCCGCGCGGGATCTGCTCGCGCGCCTGAGGGGCGGTGCCGGGGGCGGGGCTTCGTCGCGAGGCCGCCCCCGAGCCCCGGGCCTAGCCGCACGGGAGGCGACACACCCTCGCCCTGTCCTGAGCCTGGCGCAGACCCGCGACTGCGACGGCGCGGTCCGCAGAACCGCGGGCTTCCCTCCCCGGCAAAAAGCGGCGCTGAGGGCCTGTGGGACCCCAGCCCGGCCGCGCTACGTGCGTCAGTGCCTTCGGGGGTCGCGCGGGCTTGGTCCTTTCGGCTATCTCGGCCTTTTTGTTTCCCCCTCAGATCTCTCCACGCTGCACTTGACACCCTCAGGGCGGGATGGCGAGTTCTAGACCCAGCTCTCTTGACCCGGGGCTTCATGGGGGACACGGACTCGACGGGAAGGGGAACTTTGCATTTATGGATAGATCCTCATTCTTCTTGCTGTAGTCAATTACACGCACGTTAACCGTGCAGCCGCCCTGCTGTATTTTAGGCGGTCGTTGGCACTCCTAGTTGGGCCCTTCCCTGGCCCCTCACAGCAGGGACTGCCTCCTGTGGACGCTTGTGTGCTGCCCTGGCACCGGCCACTGTGTTTTGCACAAAGGAGAGGCTCCAAAGATGTTGGCCAAAGGAATGAAGCCTTGAGAGTCCAGGCTTTCTATTTCTGAGACACTCTACTCAAGGACTTCCCAGATGCAAAGCTTCGTCTTTGAGCAAATACAGATATGGAGAGGGAACATTAACTTTCTGAAGAAAAGAAGGAACATCTTTTTCAACCTTTTTATATTGAGTTAGCACCATGGTCTTAGTTTTGTGAAAGCACTTTAATACATTCAACTAGCGGGAGGAATACAAGATATTCCTACCTTTTTGTTATTATTATTAAAAGAGGGCTAAAACATGTAAATTACTTAGGAACTGAATGTTCAAGTTATACAGTATATTGGCCAGATTCCTTACTAGGCCTGGGAGCATGTTTTCAGCTCAGTTTTATGAATGTTTTAAGTCTTTATTACTGATGTTTGTTATTATAGCTTATTAGCAATTCAAAATGATAATTTTTTGGCAGTAATAAATATACCATCCCCCAAACAGTACAATAAACTTTATTTGTAAAAAGAAGAATTATACCATTCTAGGGCTTAGTCTACTTACTGGTACATTTAAAGAGGATATTTACACCTTGGAGTCTTCTAGGAGGTGTGAAGATGTTTTTTTAAAATCATAACAATCTGATGAGGTTATTTTTACAGATAAAGGCCTTTAATTCTGCAGTTTCATAAAATAGCTAGGTAACCACCCACATTACTCAAAATTTGTCCAGAAATTTCTGTAGTTTAGGATTAGTATTTTGTGTAGTATTTATAAATCTATGGTCCACATTTTCCAGTCTTAGAGCAGTACCATATTCAAAAAACACAGGCAAGAACCTGAAACCCAATTTCAAAATGACTTTTAAAAAATTATCAGGCTGGGCATTGTAGCTCATGCCTGTAATCCCAGTACTTTGGGAGGTCAAGGAGAGAGGATCACTTGAGCCCAGGAGTTCAAGACCAACCTGGCCAACATCATGAAACCCAGTCTCTACAAAAAATACACAAATTAGCCAGGTGTGGTTGCGTGCAACTGTAGTCTCAGATACTCTGAAGGCTGGGGTGAGAGGGTCACCTGAGCCCAGGAAATTGAGGCTGCAGTGAGCTATGATGACATTGTGGCACTCCTGCCTGGGTGACAGAGCAAGACTGTGTCTAAAAAAAGAAAAAAAATTCTCATAGCTGAACACTGTGAATAGAATTGTTGCTATATTCTCATAGCAAACAATATATCTTAAAACACTTTTTCTCTCATCCACTTCTCTTGCACACACAGTATTTGTTTTTATGTCTCTTTCAAAACTTGCCCTACTCTTGTGTGCTTCAGATGCTTTGCCCCAGCTCTCTTTCCTTCTGAGTTGGAATCACAAAATCACAAATGAATTGGTCTGGCAAGGCAGAGCCCTCCTCTTTATGGGACTGAAAGAGGGGAGCTGCTGTAAACTAAATGTTTGTGTCCCCCGCAATATTCGTATGTTGGAGACTAAATCCCCAATGTGATGGTATTTGGAGGTGGGGCCTTTGGGAGACACTTAGGTCATGAGGGTGGAACCTTCATGAATGGGATTAGTGCCCTTGTAAGTGGAAACATGAGAGAGATGATCACACTGTCTGCTGTCTTGCCAAGTGAGGATACAAGGAGAAGACAGCAAACCAGAAAGCATACCTTCACCAGACACCGGATCTGCTGGCACCTTGATCTTTAACTTCCCTACCTCCAAACTGTGAGAAATTTCTGTTGTTTAAGCCACACAGTCTATAGTATTCTGTTATAGCATCCTGGAATAAGACAGAAGCAGAGCTGATGTAAATAATTACAGTAGTTCCCCCTTATCCACAGTAGGATATGTTCCAGGATCCCCCGTGGATGTCTGAAACTGCACATGGTACCAAACCCTATGTATAATTTATAAATTAGGAACAGTAAGAGATTAACAATAATTATAATAACATAGAACAATTATTATAGTATACTGTAATAAGTTATGTGAATGTATGCTCGCTCGCTCTCAAAATATCTTACTGTACTGTACCACTGGTAACTAAAACTGGTGAAAATAAAACCAGGGATAAGAGGGAACTACTATACTCATTAATATGTATTTCCATTTCACAGCTAACTTTAAGATACTTCTATTGTGTGTTAATGGTGTAGTTTGCTTTTAGCACAAGTAGTTTCTTATGAAAATGAGCCACTCTGATAGGTCCAGGGCTTTATAATCACAGGAATCATCACACACATCCTGTGGTGGTTGTATCTCAGAGTTTCAGAGAATGCAACTTAGAATCAACAAAATCTGTGAAATAGCTTTCAAAATTAGGACTTATTTTCACTAAATATGTGATTCTTTAAAATCCTTTGAACTCAAGAGTTCAGCATTAAAAACAAAACAGTCGGCAGGGCATGGTGGCTCATGCCTGTAATCCCAGAACTTTGGGAGGCTGAGGCAGGTGGATCACCTGAGGTCAGGAGTTTGAGACCAGCCTGGCCAACATGGTGAAACCCCATCTCTACTAAAAATACAAAAATTAGCCAGGTGTGGTGGCATGCTCCTGTAATCCTAGCTGCTCAGGAGGCTGAGGCAGGAGAATGGCTTGAACCTGGGAGGCAGAGGCTGCAGTGAACTGAGATCATCGTGCTCTGCACTCCAGCCTGAGCAACAGAGCAAAACACTATCTAAAAAAGAAAAGAAGAAAAAAAAAACAGTCTTGGGTACCATCTTCTCAATTCACTTGTCAAGTCTGAATCTGAATACAAAACAGTCTTTTTTAATTTTTTTTTTTTTGAGACAGAGTCTTGCTCTGTTGCCCAGGCTGGAGTGCAGTGGTGTGATCTTGGCTTACTGCAAGCTCCACCTCCCGGATTCACGCCATTCTCCTGCCTCAGCCTCTTGAGTAGCTGGGACTACAGGCGCCCACCACCACGCACAGCTAATTTTTTGTATTTTTAGTAGAAACAAGGTTTCACTGTGTTACCTAGGATGGTCTCGAACTCCTGACCTTGATCTGCCAAAACAGTCACTTTTATAATGGACATGGAGGATTTTGTGTTATGTTAGTTGCATTAGCTATGTACAGAAACTGGTATGTAACATAGAGGATGTTACATTACATAGCATATGTTACATTATGCTATGTAACATCAAGGAAAAGTGCGTGCAGCCTTCTGGGGTCTTTGGAGGTTCAGCAAGTAGGATCTAAGACTATAATTTTAAGAGCACTTCAACACATTTCTTCAAAAATTTCTAGAACTTAGCCATGTAACTAAATTTAAAAAGACTAAATCTACTTCTCTTGCATTAGCTTCTTAAATATCCGTAAAGCAGCAGTGATTAAAGTATAAGCATAAAGAAAATTTGCAATCTTCATTATTTTCTCCATTACATCATGCCATAAAACTGACTTCCAAAAGTCAAAACACAAACTCTCTTGATGAATGAGGCAATGGAAACTGGGCACACCAACCTCCTATTTTGAGTTGCATTAACTGGAAACTTTCCTCCCTACCTCAAAGAGGCCTCAAACTTGGCTCATCTTTTTCAGAAGAAAATGTTTTGATCAAACTTTTCATATTATTGTTTGGTAATTGGTTAGGATTTATGTGAACTAGGTTAGGGTGATGTATAAGTTATGACACTCAAGTGGGCCACTCTATGCTTAGGTAGAGCTTCATATTGGAAATCCCTGGTGTAAAATTTCCCAGCTTGGCAGGAGAGGTGCCATTATTGTTGTTGTTGCTGTTGTTGTTGTTGTTGTTGTTTGGCAATACTCTCCTATTCTCCATGCCAGCAGAGAAACTGACTTTTATTAGTGAGTAATGCATAAACTCCTATCTTTATTTTAGTATATGTGCTGCCGAAGTGAGCACAACTCCTATCTGTATTTTAGTGCAACAAAATTAAGAATATAATAAGAATATAGGTATTCAGGCATACCTCAGAGATATTGCGGGTTCAGTTCCAAACCACCACAATTAAGTGAATATTGCAATAATGCAATTCACACACTTTTTGATTTCCTGTGCATATTAAAGTTATGTTTACGCTATTTGTAGTCTATTAAGTGTGCAGTAGCATTGTGTCTAAAAAGTACTTAATTAAAAAATATTTTATTGCTAAAAATGCTAATGATCATCTGAGCCTTCAGGGAGTCCTAATCTCTCTGCTGGTGGAGGTCTTGCCTCGATGCTGGTGACTGCTAACTGATCAGTGTGGCGGGTGATGAAGGTTGGGGTGGCTGTGGCAATTTAAAAAAATAAGACAGTAAGGAAGTTTGCTCCATTGATTGACTCTTCTTTTCATGAAAGATTTCTCTGGTAGCTTGTGATGTTGTTTGGTAGCATTTTACTCATAGTAGAACTTCTTTCAAAATGCAAATCCATCTTCTCAAACCCTGCTGCTGCTTTATCACTAAGTTTATGTAATATTCTAAATTCTATGTTGTCATTTCAACAATGTTCGTAGCATCTTCACTAAAAGTAGATTCTATCTCAAAACACCATTTTGTAGCCAGGCACCGTGGCTCACACCTGTAATCCTAGCAACTTGGGAGGGATCGCTTGTGTCCAAGGAGTTAAAGGCAGCAGTAAGCCATGATTGCACCACTGCACTTCAGCCTGGGCAACAGGAGACGCTCCTCATTCATTCAAATTTAATCATTAAATTACACCAATTCAGCCACATCTTCAGGGTCCACTTCTAATTCTAATTCTCTTGCTATTTCTACCCCATCTGCAGTTACTTCCTCCACTGAATTCTTGAATCCCTCAAAGTCATTCATGATAGTTGGAATCGGCTTCTTCCAAACTTCTATTAATGTTGATATTTTAACTTTCTCCTGTGAATTGCGAATGTTTCTAATGGCATCTACAATAGTAAATCCTTTCTATAGGTTTTCAATTTACTTCGCTCAGAGCCATCAGAGAAATCACTACCTATGGCAGCTATAGCCTTATAAATATATTTCTTTTTCTTTTCTTTTTTTGGGGGGGGAAGATGGAATCTTGCTCTGTCGCCCAGGCTGGAGTGCACTGACATAATCTTGGCTCACTGCAACCTCTGCCTCCTGGTTAAAGCAATTCTCTGGCCTCAGCCTCCCAAGTAGCTGGGATTACAGGCATGCACCACCACGCCCGGCTAATTTTTGTATTTTTAGTAGAGACAGGGTTTCACCATATTAGCCAGGCTGGTCTCGAACTCCTGACCTCGTGATCCGCCCGCCTTGGCCTCACAAAGTGCTAGGATTACAAGCGTGAGCCACCGCTCCCGGCCGTGAATGTATTTCTTAAATAATAAGACTTGAAATTCTAAATTATCCCTTGATCCATGGGCTGCACAATGGATGTTGTGTTAGAGGGCATGAAACAATATTAATCTCCTTGTAGATATCCATCAGAGCTCTTGGGTGACTAGGTAAATTGTCAATGAGCAGTAATATTTTAAGAGGAATATTTTTTTCTGAGCAATAAGTCACTTAAGTAGGCTTATTTTAAGTAGGCTTAAAATATTCAGTAAACCATGCTGTAAACAGATGTGCTGTCATCTAGGCTTTGTTGTTTTATTTCTAGAACATAAGCAGAGAAGATTTGGCATAATTCTTAAGGGCACTAGGGTTTTCAGAATGGTAAATGACCACTGACTTCAACTTAAAGTCACCAGCTACATTATCCCCTATTAAGAGAGTCAGCCAGGCTGGGTGCAATGCCTCAAGCCTGTAATCCCAACGCTTTGGAAAGTCGAGGTGGGTGGATCACTTAAAACCAGGAGTTCAAGACCCACATGGCATTCAAGGAGTTCAAGACCAGGAGTTCAAGACCAACAGGAGTTCACGGCCAACATGGCAAAACCCCATCTCTACTAAAAATAAAAAATACAAAATTTAGCTGGGCATGGTGGTGCATGCCTGTAATCCCAGCTACACGGGGGGCTGAGGCAGTAGAATCGCTTGAGCCCGGGAGGCAGAGGTTTCAGTGAGCCAAGATGGTGCCATTGTACTCCAGTCTGGCAGCCTGGGCAACAGAGCAAGGCTTTGTTTCAAAAAAAAAAAAAGAGAGAGAGAGAGATTCAGGCTATACTTTGAAGATCTGAAGCTAGGCATTGACTTCTCTCCAGTTATGAAGGCCTAGATGGCGTCTGCTTCCATTATAAGGTTGCTTTGTCTCCATTGAAAATCTGCTGTTTAGTGTAGTCACCTTCAACCATGTTCTTAGCTAGATCTTCTGAATACATTGCTTCAGTTTCTCTATCAGCATTTACTGCTTCGCCTTGCACTTTTATGTTATGGAGATGGCTTTTTTCCATAAACCTCATGGACCAACCTCGGATAGCTTCCAACTTTTCATCTGCAGCTGCCTCACCTCTCTCAGCCTTGGTAGAATTGAAGAGAGTTAGGGGCTTGCGCTGGATTAGGCTTTGGCTTAAGGGAACGTTGTGGCTGGTTTGATCTTCTATCCAGAGACTAAAACTTTTTCCATATCAGCAGTATCATGCTATCTTATCATTCATGTATTCCTTGGAGCAGCACTTTTAATTTCCTTCAAGAACTTTTCTTTTGTATTCACAACTTGGCTGACGGGTTGGCACAAGAGCCCTACCTTTCAGCCTGTCTCCACTGACTTTTGCCATCCACACTAAACTTAATCATCTCTAGCTCTTGATTTAAAATGAGAGATGTGTGACTCTTTTTTTCACTTGAACACTTGGAGGCCATTGTAGGGTTATTAATTGGCCTAATTTCAATGTTGTTGTGTTTCAGAAATGGAGAAGCCCAAGGAGAGAGAGACAGTGGAATGGCAAAGGTCGGTAGAGCAGTCAGAACACATGTAACATTTATCTATTAAGTTAACGGTCTTATGTGGGTGTGGTTCATGGCACCTCATAACAATCAAAATAGTAACATCAAAGATCACTGATCACAAATCACCTTAACAGATATATTAATTTTGAAAAAGTTTGAAATATTGTGAGAATTACCAAAATGTGACACAGAAACACAAAGTGATCACAAGCTGTTGGAAAAATGATGCTTATACACTTGCTTGACACAAGGTTGCCAAAATCTTCAATTTGTAAAAAAACATGCAGTATCTGCAAGTTCCAATTAAGTGAAGGGCAATAAAACTAGATATGCCTGCATTCGATTAGCAAAAGGTTCAGAAATAATGTAAAAAAAATAACTGCTTGAAATACAACTGCATTAATCAGGGTCCTCTAGAGTCAGAGAAAAAATAAATAAATAATTTTAAAAGAAAAATGACAGAGAGGAGAGATTTATTTTAAACAATTGGTCATCAATGTGGGCTTGCAATTCGAAACTATAGGCAACTGTCAGGTGGTAATCAGGCAAATTGAATTATATCTTTTTTTTTTTTTTTTTTTTTTTTGAGACAGGCTGGAGTGCAGTGGCGCAATCTCAGCTCACTGCAAGCTCCGCCTCCCGGGTTCATGCCATTCTCCTGCCTCAGCCTCTCCGAGTAGCTGGGACTACAGGCGCCCGCCACCACGCCCGGCTAATTTTTTGTATTTTTAGTAGAGACGGGGTTTCACCGTGGTCTTGATCTCCTGACCTCGTGATCTGCCCGCCTCGGCCTCCCAAAGTGCTGGGATTACAAGCGTGAGCCACCGCGCCCGGCTGAAGTTATAGTCTTAAACCCAAAATCCACTGGCAAGATTTCTATGTTATGGTTTTGAGGCAGAATTTCTTTAAGAAACCTCAGTTTTTGCTCTTAAAGTGTTCAACTGATTGATATCCACCCACATTATTCAGGATAATATTCTTTACTTAAAGTCAACTGAGTATAAATATTAAGCACATTCACATCTAGCAATCTGGATGTGGGCACCATAGCTTAGCCAAGTTGACACATACAATCAACCATCACGACAACCTTCATTCAATAGCATTTTCTTACAGGCATGATGATAAATAGGTTTTAAAACATAAATCCCCTAGTGAATGACATAAAGCATGCCTTTATTAAGAAAACAAATTACCTTGCTTTTATTTTTCTTTGCTCTTTTCAGTCAATTGTGTGGCAGTGAGGATAGGGTGGGGATGGGGGAAGGAGGATTGGATGTGTGTTTTCAGGAGCATCTGCAGCATAACCATGTCAAATATTTGTGCTAGAGCATTGGGAACAGTGCACACGTTAGAAAGGATCAAAAGGAAACAATAAATTGCTCACAATCCAGTCAAAGATACTGCTATAAATTAATGTGACCCCTGCAAAATTCAGGTGTTGCTGATGCTATCAACAGTACCAAGAGGTGGGACCTTTAGAAGGTAATTAGGCCATGAGGGCTCCTCTCTCATGAACAGGATTAGGTGCCCTTATAAAAGGGCTTGATGGAGGCTCTTCATCCCACTTGTCTTCTGCCATGTGAGGACACATCATTCCTCTTCTCTAGAGGATGCACCTCTCACCAGATAAGAGAACCTGCTGGCAACTTGATCTTGGACTTCTCAGTCTCCAGAACTGTGAGAAATAAATTTCTGTTCTTTATAAATTACCCAGTTCCAAGTATTTTGTTGTAGCAGCACAGACTAAGACATATGTGAGCAATCTACTTTACACATTACAAAGTTGTATTATGAATTAAATACCACATTAAAGTATAAAGACAATAATGGTGTAGGGATATAAAAGGGTTTGTATGTGGTTGGGCTCCCAGCTGAAAGGAAGTTTCACAGACTTATGAGGGCATCATTGCAAACCTTCTTTGTAATTTTCTGATACAGACTGGTGGAAAGGGAGAAGGCATAAACATAAAGAAATTGCCTCTGAGGCAGAGTCACTCCTTTAATACAGGCAACATCAGTTGCACCACAGAGATGGCTAGAATTAATCAGATTCACACAGCAAGTCCTGACACTTGATGGCTTAATTAGGGTGATTACGGGTAGGCTTTTAAAATTCTGCTTTGTCAGCAGATGACCCAATAAAATGTTACCATAAAGAGCTTGTTCCCACCCCACCCTAGCCCAGGAGGAGCTCAAAACTTGGACTCTAGTTAGTACATTAATAATGTTTGTGATGTGGTTGGCAAAATATTTTGTAATGATGTGCTTATAAAAGTGCTTTAGGAGGTAATTGCAGCAGGTCAGGTTTTTCTTTACCTTGTAGGAAGTTACAACTAACTCTTTTTGTGATACAAAAAGACATGTCTATACCCATATATAATGCATATATGTATATGCTTTATTTCAGGGAGGCATGAAAAGAGATTTATGACAGAACATTTTTTGTCAGTGTTTTTATCCTAGCTTAATGTGCTCACAAATAACTGTTTTTTTGTTTTTTTTTTTTTTCAGAAGGAAAGTTGGTGAGACTAATAAACTATGACGTGTATCATTAGCATTGACCAAAACACAATGGAGGTATTATGTATAGAAGGAAAGAGAGTAGAACGAAGTTGTTAGATTGGTGACTCTGTTTTGTTTTGTTTTTGTTTGTAATTGTAGACTTGTAAATATTGAACTGTCATGGAGCTGAGGAACGAATAGGAGAGAATAATTCTCACTGAATTTTCAACATAAATATGATATAAAAAGGTGCACCATTCTAAGACACTAAAATGTTTCAGAGCAACAACTATTGGGAGAATATATTCACTGGTCCTTCAATATGGGTGTGTAGCTTATGCTAATTTCACTGGGGATCCTCAAGTATATAATCTCTTTAATTTGGAATATCTAAAATTAAGTGATGACTCTTTTTTTTTTTTGAGACAGCATCTTGCTGTGTCACCCACCTCAAGCAATCCTCCCACCTCAGCCTCCTGAGTAGCTGGGACAACATGCATGTGCCATCATGCGCAGCTAATTTTTGTATTTTTTTATAGAGATGGGGTTTCACCATGTTGCCCAGGCTATTCTTGAACTCCTGGGTTCAAGCCATCCACCCACCTTGGCCTCTCAAAGTACTGAGATTACAGGTGTGAGCCACTACACCCAGCCAAAGTGATGACTCTTTATTTTGGAAGTATTTATTCTGGACCCTTTATTTCTTTGATGTATTTTTAATTCAATTTTATTATCTTATAGACAGATAATTCATTAAATACATAACTAAATGTTTTAAGCAATATTTTGGTGTGTGTGCTTACTGATATATTTGTATTCACAAATCAGAAAAAAAAATTGTAATGTAAGAGAGACTTTCGAAAACAATTAAGCCCAGAGGCAGCATCACTCCTCTCTTTACATTCATTTCCTCTGTGTTTGAACTCACCCCATGGTTTTGAGTACTGCCTGTGTGAGAGGACTCCCTAATTAATCATTCCAGCTCTTGATAATCCTCTGAACTTCAAACTTGTGTATCTAACAATGTGATGGACATCTCCATTTGGATAGCTGATAGGCATTTCATACATACAATGTCCCAAGATAAACCCTTGTTTGCCCTTGTCCCACAACTCCCACTAAACTTGCCACTCCTTTTTGTTATCTCATTATGTCTTTTTTCTCCATGGCTCAGACCAAAAATTTTGGAGTCAACAATGACACCCCTCTTTCCCCAACACCCCATAAGCTATCCCTGAGCAAATCCTCTTGATTCAACCTAATTTTCAATTCTTTTTGAGACACTCAAGTAGCAGTTTTAAATGGTTCAACCCAACGTATCCAGAATCTGACCATTCCTATGTCTATTGTAATTTCCCTAGTTCAAGCTATTGCATGAACGATGGCAACACTTGTCTAATTGCATTCTACACAGGGTAGTTCACAGTGATCCTTTTATCGTGTAAGGCTGATCATGTCATGCCCTGCCCCAAACCCCCATAGGCTCCCCATTTCACCCACAGTAAAAGACAAAGGTCTCCAATGTTCTACTAAGCCCCACAGTAGCTGACCCCACATTTCCTTTCTTCCCCCAGCCCATGCTTTCTCCCTCTCTTGCTTCATCTCCTGCTATACTCCCCTCCCATTTCAATCAAGTCTCACAGTATTAGTTTTCTATTACTTCCATAACCAATGACCACAAATGGCCACATACTTAGCAGCTTAAAGCAGCATAAATTTATTATCTCACAGTTCTGTAGTTTGTAAGTCTGAACTGTCTTGGCTGTTTCCTGTGTTGGTAGAATCCAGTGCCTTCAGTTTGCAGGACTGAGGTCCCTGTTTCCTCACTGGTGTCAGCTAGGGCCCACCCTTATCTCCCAGAGGACAATCCTTGCTCATGGGTCCCCATATCTCAGAGCCAGAAACAGTGCATGCTATCCTCATGTTTGCAATCTCTGATTTTTCCCTTCTGCTGAATCTCTCTTGCTGCAGCCAGAAAAAGTTTTTTGCTTTTAAGGGCTCATATGACTCTATTGGACCCACCTGGATAATCTAAGATAATCTCTTTTTTTTTTTTTTTTTTTTTTTGAGACGGAGTCTCGCTCTGTCGCCCAGGCTGGAGTGTAGTGGCGCGATCTCGGCTCACTGCAAGCTCCGCCTCCCGGGTTCACGCCATTCTCCTGCCTCAGCCTCTCCGAGTAGCTGGGACTACAGGCGCCCGCCACCGCGCCTGGCTAATTTGTTTATATTTTTAGTAGAGACGGGGTTTCACCGTGGTCTCGATCTCCTGACCTCATGATCCGCCCGCCTCGGTCTCCCAAAGTGCTGGGATTACAAGCGTGAGCCACCGCGCCCGGCCAATCTAAGATAATCTCTTTATTTTAAGGTCTGAAATGTCATTTCCATCTGCAATTTCTTTGCCACATAATGTAACAAATTGACAGGTTCCAGGCATGTGGGCATGGACATCTTTGGGGCACCACTATCTGCCTACCATATGGTCTCTTAGCCACGCATGCTTCCATCTCTGGGCCCATATGCTTGCTGTCCTGCTACCTGGAATATTGTTCCCCTGGATAATTACAAAGCTCATTACACAGCAGGTCCTTGCCCAGGTATCACCAGATCCTATCAGCCTCTCTGACCAGCCTGTAAAAGAAACATCCCCCATTACAGTTTTTTTTACCCCTTAACCTGCTTTTTATTTTCTTTCTCTAACCACCATCTGACAGAATATATTTGTGTATCTATTATATGTTTGTTTTCTTTCTCTAACCACCATCTGATAGAATATATTTGTGTATCTATTATATGTCTCCCTCTACTAAGACCTTTGGGAGCAGGAACTTTGATTTATTCACTCCTGGATTTGCCCTACCTAGACCTGTTTCTTGTACTTGGTAAAATGTTCAATAAATATTTGTTGAATCACCAAAAAAAGCCCCAGAGGCCCCACTGCATTAATCATGTTTGGGCAAAAACATGAGTCCACGACCTCTGAATTTACCTAAGGAACTATTTGTTTTTTTTTTTTAAGAAAAAAAAAAACTCATTCATAGGAATACCATTAGTTTGTCAAATGCCTTGCTGAGGTCATTATAGCAACTTCTATAGGTATCTCCTGAAGCTCTGAAAGAAAAAAATGTATTGCAGATTTCAAAATAGATAAAAAAGGAGAATTCTAATGTTGCCAACACAAAGAAAAGTGTTTGAGGTGATAAATATCCCAATCACCCTCATTTGATCATTACACATTGTATATATGTATCAAAATAACCATGTACCCCAAACTATGTACAACTGTGATATATAATTGATATATTAATTTTAAAAAAGAAAAGAAGTAGCTTGGCATTACTGTCCTTGGTATATCTAAGCTAGCTCAAAGTGTTCGTCTCTTTTTTTTTTTTTTTTTTTTTTTTTTTGTGAGGGAGTCTCGCTCTGTCACCCAGGCTGGAGTGCAGTGGTGCGATCTCGGCTCACTGCAACCTCCGCCTCCCGGGTTCACGCCATTCTCCTGCCTCAGCCTCTCCGAGTAGCTGGGACTACAGGCGCCCGCCACCACGCCCGGCTAATTTTTTTTGTATTTTTGGTAGAGACGGGGTTTCACCGTGGTCTCGATCTCCTGACCTCGTGATCCGCCCGCCTCGGCCTCCCAAAGTGCTGGGATTACAAGCCTGAGCCACCGCACCCAGCCGTGTTCGTCTCTTTCATCTCTAATTGCTGATAAACTTTTTATTAATCTGTGCTAAAATCTTTAAAGAGCTCGAGATCAAGTCTGTAGTTTTCGAATCACTTTTCATCTTCTTTCAAAATCAGGACATACACCATTTGCAAATTCTTGATATTTCTCTTATATTAAACATTTCCTCATTTAATTACTATCAACAGTGTACCCTAAATGTACAAATGATTCTAGCACCAGAGATATTAATCCCCTCACAGTTACTATTTCTTCTTTAACTCCTCGCCTTAGGACGTTAGCTCTGTTCTTTTTTATTTAAGGTTGCTTTTCTTGGAATAAAGAATGAAACAAAATGAGATTCTGAAGATTTTCCTTTTGCCTCCATCTGCACTGAGCAGGAGTCTGAAGACTTTCTCTGAACTTAGCAAAACAGCTTTTTGAGTACCATCAGCCCATTTTTGACATTTAGCCTTCCCTTCCCCATTGTTATGGGTTTCAGCCAACGACTTTTTCATTTGCAGCTGGTCTACCTTATGCAGTCTTTTCAGTTTCCTATGCATTTCCCCCTTTTCTTTCTTCATGGGTATTATTTTTCATATACAGACAGACTATTTTAGAATTACCCATTTCTCATGAGCCATTTTCTGTTTTAGATCTTTGTCAATGCAAACATACCTATCCCCTTGGAATTAAAACAGGTTTTTTTAAAAATAATTTTTGAGCACATGCTAAATGTAAGCAAGAAAATGTGCTATATACTGCAGAGCAGTTTTTTCTCAAAGTTGGTTCCTGGACCATCTGAATCTGAATCATGGAGTGGTGATAATGGTATTTATTACCATGTAAATTACCAATTACTCAATCAGAATTAGAAGGGGGTGGATGGGAGACTTGGGAATCAACATTTTTTTTCTTTATTTCTTACTTGATGAAAAGTTTCCCAAGGAATCAGCATTTTTTTTAGCAAGTTTCTCAGGTTATACTTTTCAAAGCCTGACAACTTTATCTGTCAAGGATATGCAGAAGCATAAGTCCCTGCTGATAAGGAGCTAATACTATATTTAAGATGATATGGCATAAAAATAACATAAATAATGAGTGGCATAGACAATCAGTGCACTTGAGTCAGCAAGTGCAGCTGCTGGGAATGGGGTAGTGGGTGTTAAGGCTGGCTTCATAGAGCAGGTGTTTATTGCTCATAAAAAGCACTCAAGAACTGTTTGTTGAATTAATGACAAAAGCTGTGCTGAAAGGTAAAGAAACCATAATTTTTTTTTAGTTGAGAAAGAACTTAGAACCCTTTTGTTTTCCCCCATTATCATATAGATAAAGAAATTGAGTTCCAGAAGAGTAATGGACACAATTGCCCCATGTCACACAACATGGTGGTATTGAAAGAGACAAGAAGCAAGGTTTCCTAACTTCAAACTTTGTGCTTTCTCCACTATCCCATGAGAGAATTTGGACTGGCTACAAGCAAGGGGTAAGGCATTTTAAGAACTGGAGTAGGCCGGGTGCAGTGTCTCATGCCTGTAAGCCCACCACTTTGGGAAGCCGAGGCGGGCAGATCACCTGAGGTCGGGAGTTCAAGACCAGCCTGACCAACATGCAGAAACTCCATCTCTACTAAAAATACAAAATTAGCCAGGCGTGGTGGCTCATGCCTGTAATCCCCACTACTCAGGAGGCTGAGGCAAGAGAATCACTTCAACCTAGGAGGCAGAGGTTGCGGTGAGCTGAAATTACACCATTGCACTCCAGCCTGGGCAACAAGAGCAAAACTTCACCTCAAAAAAAAAAAAAAAAGAGAACTGGAGTAAATTTAGTTAGATGTGTAATAAATGGGTTGTCATTAACCAACAAGGAAAGACAAAGGACTTGATTGAGAGATTGATGAAAGACAGGCTGGAAAAGCCAAGTTAAGATTGTGAGGCTGCATGTGGCACCTCATGCACCTGGCTTCACCATCCTGTAATCCCAACACTTTGGGAGGCCAAGGCAGGAGAATTGCTTGAGTCCAAGAGTTCAAGACCATCGGGAAACATGGTCTCTACAAAATATTTAAAAGTAAATAAAAGATAAGATTGTGAGTCACTTGAATACCAGAGCAAAAGGAGTAGATATTAGAGAGCTGCTAAAAATTTTGAGACAAGATTAAAGCAATGTTAGGAAAATTAACTTGTAGTTGCTACTTCGAAAGATGAGAGAGACAAAAGTCCAGAGCCAGTGAGATGCCAGATTAGGATCCAGCTTTGTGGACCATGATGAGAAAATTAAGACCCAGATTGGTAAAAGTATGGATGTGTGAACAAATTTAAAGTTTGGGTCAATACAATATGGAAACAAGTCCAGTTCTGGTTTAGTTCAGTAGATTCTTTCTTTTAGTTGATTAACTTTTTAGTTGATTTTTTCTAAAAGCAAGTAATTCTCTTTTTTTCACACTAATGTAGAACTCAACTTTTCCTTTTCTCAAAGCCCAACTTTTTTTATACACAAACAAATCAATAATCAAATAAAAGTTATACACTTAAGAGATTATACACTTAAGAGACTATAAAAGCACCATTTCATTCAGCAAACCTTTAAAAGAAGCATCTACTCTTTGTTAGGCACTGTTCCAAGTTCTGGGCCTTTAGAAATGCATAAGATATGGTCTCTGTTTTAGTCAGGGTTCTCCAGAGAAACAGAACCAATAAGATGTGTATGAATATATATAGAGATTTATTTTAAGGAATTGGCTCACGCGATTATGAAAGTGGGCAAGTCCCAAGATCTGTAAGATAAGTTGGGAAGCTGGAGACCCAGGGGAGCCAATGGTGTAGTTCTAGCCTGAGTCTGAAAGCCTGGGAACCAGGAGAGTCCATGGTGTAGTTCCAGTCCCATTGCCAGCGGGCGTGAGACCCAGGAAGAGCTGACGTTTCAGATGGAGTCCAAAGGCAGAAAAACGTCAACGTCCCAGTTCTTTTCTTTTTTTTTTTTTGAGACGGAGTCTTGCTCTGTCGTCCAGGCTGGAGTGCAGTGGTGTGATCTCGGCTCACTGCAACCTCTGCCTCCCGGGTTCAAGCGATTCTCCTGTCTTAGCCTCCCGAGTAGCTGGAATTACAGGCGCACGCCACCACGCTCAGCTAATTTTTTTATATTTTTAGTAGAGATGGTGTTTCACCATGTTGGCCAGACTGGTCTCGAACTCCTGACCTCGGGCAATCCACCTGCCTTGGCCTCCCAAAGTGTTGGGATTACAGGCGTGAGCCACTGTGCCCAGCCAATGTCCCAGTTCTTAGAAAGTAATCAGGCAGCAAGAATTCTCTCTCACTTGGGAGAGGGTCAGCCTTTTTGTTCTGTGGAGGCCTTCAACTGATTAGAGGAGTCACATCCACAGCATGGGGGGCAATCTACTTTACTAGGTCTACTGATTTAAATGTTGATCTCATCCAAAAACACCCTCACAAACTCACCCTGAATGATGCTGGGCTAAATAGTTGGGCATCCTATGGCCAGTCAAGTTGACATCTACAATTAGCCATCATAGTCTCTGTCTTCAAGGAGCTTACAACTTACTGGGGGTAAGAGACAAGGAGGCCAATGAATCACAGTACTTTGGGAGGCTGAGGTGGGCCGATCACTTGAAGCCAGGAGTTTGAGACCAGTCTGGCCAACATAGCAAAACCCCATTTCTACTAAAAATACAAAAATTAGCTGGGTATGGTGATGCAGGCCTGTAGTCCCAGCTACTCAGAAGGCTGAAATGGGAGGATCGCTTGAACCTGGGAGGCAGAGGTTGCAGTGAGCTGAGATGGCACCACTGTACTCCAGCCTGGGCGACAGTGAGAGACTGTGTCTCAAAAAAAAAAAAGCTATGTATGTTGGTACATGCCTGTAGTCCCAGCTACTTAGGAGGCTGACGTCAGAGTCCAGGAGGTTGAGGCTGTGGTTAGCTGTGATTGTGCCACTGCACTCCAGCCTGGGAACAGAGTGAGACCCTGTCTCAAACAAAACAAAACCCAAAAAGAAGAAAAAACAAAACAGACAAATAAAATTGCAACTTGTAATTAATACTCCAATATAGGTCTTTTTTTTTTTTTTTTTTTTGAGACGGAATCTCCCTCTGTCGCCCAGGCTGGAGTGCAGTGGCGCAATGTCGGCTCACTGTAAGCTCTGCCTCCCGGGTTCACGCCATTCTCCTGCCTCAGCCTCTCTGAGTAGCTGGGACTACACGAGCCCGCCACCACGCCTGGCTAATTTTTTGTATTTTTAGTAGAGACGGGGTTTCACCGTGGTCTCGATCTCCTGACCTCGTGATTCGCCCACCTCGGCCTCCCAAAGTGCTGGGATTACAAGCGTGAGCCACCGCGCCCGGCCTTAGGTCTTTATTTTAATTCTATGAAAACACCAAATGGAGGAGCTGGGCATGGTGGTGGATGCCTGTAATACCAGCTACTCGGAGGCTGAGGCAGGAAGATCACTTGAGCCCAGGAGTTTGAGACCAGCTTGGGCAACATAGTGAGACCCTGGTGCTATAAACACACAAACAAATAAGCAAATAAATAAATAAGTAAAACAAAGTGGAGGGTGATAAACTCTGCCTGTGGAGAAAGGTGAAGTCAACAAAGTTACAGCGAAAATAGTTTCTGTTTAGGAAAACACCAAGATGGGCCTTGGTGTTTTTTTATTTGTGGCTATCAAGCTGTCTGAGCATTGCCAGAATAACCCAGGATGTCTCAAACTGCCCCAGGTGGGAGGTAAATGGGCTTGTGGGGGTTGGATGTAGTTGGGACATTAAGAGTGAGATTCTAAGAAATCAAGGCTACCCAAAAATATATTGGGCTCTTTCTTGAATTAAAAAAAGACACTCGAATGAAAGTTTCTAAGATTCGGGATTTATCAAGAGACCTAAGAACAGGAATATGTTATTTTTTACTTCTAAATTAGAAAATTGTATGAAGTGAAAAATTTTAAACATATCCAAAAATAGAGAGCAAAGCACAATGAAGCCCAATATCCATCGAGATTTAAAATTACCAAGATTGTGTCACACTTGCGTAACTGCTTTTTCTTTCTTTGCTAAATATTTGAAAACAAATCTCAGAAATCCTGTCATTTTACTCCTACATACTTCAAGATGCATCCCTAAAAAATATGGTCTTTTAAAAATTCATAATGCCATTTTTACATCTAACAAAATTAATAGTAATTCCTGGTATTTTTGGTATTATGGAATACCCAGCGATATTAAAATATCCCTGAATGTCTAAAAAATTTCTCTATACTTTTGGTTAGTTGAGTGGTAACTCAAAGTCCACATATTTAAATGTGTTGACTCTCCTGTCTTTTAAATGTAGAGAAGACTTCCTTCTTCCTTCTTTCTTTTTTTTTGGTTTCTCATGGTATTGATTTGCTGAAGAAAATGCATCTATTGTCATTAAAAATGTTCCATATATTGAATTTGTTATAATATTCATTTTAAGTTATTTTTTCTGCAGTATAATCTACATTTCACTGTATTCTTTCAGAAATTCTGCTTCCTACTCAGCTTTAAGTCAAAGGTAATTATGGGAGCAAAGGAACTTAGGAGATGCTTTCCAGGAAGGTAATGGATTACAGAAAAGAGGAAGGAAGTGCAGAATTCGAAATGCAGGGTGTCGAACAAGAAGACAAAGAAAGCAGCAATGGAGAAAGAGAGATGATGCAGAGAGAGATAAGCCAACTCCCTGGCTCCCTTGTACTTACCAAAAAAAGCGAACCAAATTTGAGACTCTCTAAGATAGTTGTAAAAAAGTCAGTATTATATTAAAAGAATGATGGAAATCCGAATAGTAAAATGTATTGAACCTACTAAATAGATTGTTACATTAGCACTGTGGGTTCTTCAGCCTAAATATAGAACTTACCATTTTTTCTTGAGGAAAAGATAGATTATGACACTTACGGTAGAATCATGTAAAATTCAGTGGTAAATAGGTTCGTGTAGTTTTACAGTTCGTTGCTTTTATAGTCTTAGACTATAAAATAAAACAGTTGAACTGAAAATGTCTGCTCTTACCCAGTTTCATCATCCCACTGCTTTTCACGCTCTTTTGCTTTTTGTTGGCCAGCACACTAGTTCGTTTTTAGCCAAGTATTTCAAAGTGTCAAATAAAAGTACTGCTGCAGCCAGGCAGCAGCTGACTTCATTTTTACTCAAGTGTGAGATAGCACTCACAGATGTCAACTTGTATTCTTTTTTAATGAAATAATTTTGATGAATTCTAAATATACTAAAGCATTGTCAGAATCAGCTTTGAAAATTCAGGATTTAGTAATCAGTGTAAACTCTAGCGACACCTCAAACATATCAAATATTCGTTCTCATAGAGATCTGGTGAGATTAACATGACAGTATTAATGATTTTAGCTTTCTATATTCACTCTTGGTATTGCTGTCATTTTATACATTTCTCCACATTACTGCCATCTAAGATAGGCTCTAAGCTAAAGACATTTATTTGTTTTGCTCAGCTACCCCTAAGTGTGGTAGACTAGATACCACTTGATTATGATGACAATGAAAAGAAGATGAGGCTTAAAAAATATGTGAATTTGGATCGTGGCTCACTGCAGCCTCTATCTCCTGGGCTCAATAGATCCTTCCACCTCAGCCTCCTGAGCAGCTGGGACCACAGGCGTGCACCACCACACCTGGCTAATTTGTCAATTTTTTATAGAGACAGGATTTTGTCCTGTTACCCAGGCTGGTCTCGAACTCCTGGGCTCAAGCGATCCACTAGCCTTGGCCTCACAAAGTGCTTGGGACCACAGGCATGAGCCACTGCACCCGGCCTGAATTTGGAAATTTTAACAGAAAGCAGCAAACATGTTTGAGAATTTGAGTATAAATAACTTATTTATTTACATATTTCCAGTTTCAGTACCACATAGTGAAAGATTCAGAGTGGACCATTTGCAGTTGACAAAATTCACACTTCTTCCCAAGAGTTTGAAAGGTTTTATAATCTACGTTAAGATTGAAGCCTGAATGAAAATGTCTGTGAAAAACAAAGTTTAAGAGCTTGGGGGGAAACTTAAGAGAACACCATGTAAGTGAACAGCCTATTAAGAAAGATCAAGGATAAGAACTATAAAAAGAACAGATAAGGAAAGCATTCAGAATAACAGTTGCATATTGATGTGGAGGCTCAACTCAAAGGGGTTTAGAACAAGCTGGTCAAGGTTTCCAAAGGGCAACATTTAGGAGACACAACAACCTTGGCAAGTCATATGGTCTTTAACCTGTACTTAAAACTGAAGAGAGGCCGGGCTCGGTGGCTCACGCCTGTAATCCCAGCACTTTGGGAGGCCGAGGCGGGCGGATCACGAGGTCAGGAGATCGAGACCACAGTGAAACCCCGTCTCTACTAACAATACAAAAAAAAATTAGCCAGGCGTGGTGGCGGGCGCCTGTAGTCCCAGCTACTCGGGAGGCCGAGGCAGGAGAAGGACGTGAAAGCGGGAGGCAGAGCTTGCAGTGAGCCGAGATCGCGCCACTGCACTCCAGCCTGGGCGGCAGAGCGAGACTCCATCTCAAAACAACAACAACAACAACAAAACCTGAAGAGAAGGGTGTGAAGGGTTTGAAGGAGGGTGCTCAGATATGGCTAGGTGTGTAATCACAGTGGTCCCAAGGTTTAGGTGGTCTTATTCTCTAAACCTGTGCTAAGATAATTGGATAATGCTGGGGCTCAGAAAACGATGTCTCATAGTGTGGCTCTATAGCATGTTGAACACAGTGAATTAAAGAAAATTGGAAGGCCTGAGAAGCTGCCTCAGAATCAAGGTCTCTCTGATCTTCCCTTGTTTTCTTCCCCCAGGCATGGGGAGAGCTCTCCCTAAAGTTCTGACTGAGGGAATTCCTTCCAAAAGAAACATAATTGTCTTCAATCTCCTGTCTGAAATCTCACTAACCAAGGAAGATTAATCACCAAAGAAGAAATTAAAGATTATCAGCTGGGCATGGTGGCTCATGCCTATAAGCTCAGCACTTTGAGAGGCCGAGGTGGGAGGATGGCTTGAGCCGAGGAGTCCGAGAGCAGCCTGGGCAATATAGTGAGACTCCATCTCTACAAAAAAATAATAGCTGGGTGAGTTGGTGCACATCTGTAGTCCCAGCTACTCAGGAGGCTGAGACAGGAGAGTCACTTGAGCTAGGTGGAGGCTGCAGTGAGCTGTGATCGTGCTGCTGCACTTCAGCCAGGGCAACAAAGCAAGACCCCTCAACAAAAATTAAAAGAAAAGATTGTCCACACGTAGTCCCAGACACACTTTTTATCTGTTCTTCTGAGGAATGGTGCCTGAGAGACTTTCTCTGCATAATTAGACAGCCTTTGTTCACAGTGCAATTCTGCCACTAAACTTCTCATAAATTGTCACCATCTCTCTCAGAGCCCAGACTAACTTTGTCCCAGGCTATTGTCTGTTCTTTGAGCCAATTCACCTCCCCTAAAAATTATCTACTCTTCCTCTAAAATTACCTACATCCCCTCCTTCCCTCTGCCTTATGAAGAAGGTATTTAACCTTCAATAATCTGGCCCTTCTTTGAGTTTTATACTTTGTCTGACTCCCATGTGCTTATACATTTATAAATTTGTATGCCTGTTCTCCCATTAATCTATCGTAAGTTTGTTTATAGATTCGAATTCTCAAACCTTCAGGAGGTGAAAAGAAAGTTCCTTTTGCCCTTACAACAACGTGAGACTAGCCCTGAAGTTTTCATTAGCTATGTGAAGCTTATATCTCAGAATAGCCTCACATACACTAGTAAAGATTAGCAGGTCATTTGGGCTGATGGCAGAGTTGGGAATAACAGAGGAGGAAATAAAATTTTAAAAGCTCGTGAACCCAAGAGTATGATCTTCAGAGGACAGATTTCCTATCTCTTAAATTCTACGTAAATAGTGAAGTCCTATATGGGGGGATCCTTCATCTGGGGCCTACCTTGGGCAGAATAATGTAGTTGTACCTCATTCTATCATAGCTAAAAGACAAAGTACTTTTTAAGACTTTGCAAAATTTTGTTCATGTTGCTTATCTTTTTAAAGTCTGACTCTCTGCACTAAAATAAGATAGCCTAAACAGGGCTCTTTTCGGAGTAAAATTATTATGAGCCCAGTAGTTTTCCCAGTAAGTAAGCAATCAGAACTTACAAAAATATGAGACAAAGCTTTGCAGATGTAGCTAGAGAAAGGTCAGTCGGTGGACTTGAACTTGTTTTTAGTTTATTTATGTATTCTCCAATACTCTAGACTGTTCTAGAAATCACTAGAGAGAAATAATGGTGGTATTCCATGCCTATGATATATCACAGACTACATTTGGAGGACTGCAGAAAGAAGCAAAAACAGAAGTTTCCATAACGAGTGGTAGAGACATGCTAAATGTCTTCTTTTTCAAACGTTAATTTTTAATTTTTTTTAGAGATGGGATATTGCTATATTGCCCAGGCTATAGTGCAGTGACTATTCACAGGTGCAGTCACAGTACACTGCAACCCTGAACTCCTGGGCTCAGGCAATCCTCCTGCCTAAGCATCCTGAGTAGTTCGAACTACAGTTGCATGCCACCATGCTGGGCTTAAATGCCTTCTTTACTGATCCTTGATGGTAAAGGGGAAGACCATTTTAGAACCCTTGATTCCTCGGACGTAATCCCATGGTACTGCTCTTTAATAAAGATAAATTATAAGGAATTGGATTCTATAGGGAAGAAATGGATGGAAGTTGTATCAAAATGTAATAGTAATGAAATATTAATAGAAAGGCCTAAATAGAATCTGTGGTATAACTCTCAAAATAGTCCTTTAATAACTCCTTTTGAAAATGTCAAGGTTAAGACCTAGAGACGTAAAGTCCTGCCCAAAGTCAATTGTCTGGTTAGTGGCACACAGAGCACTAAAGTTTACATCAGCAGGTTCCCAGTTCAGTACATTTTCTAGAGCTTCTAAAAATTAATGTTAAGATAGTCTTTGCTCTGTTGAAGCATAATTATAAACATCAAATATTTGTAAAATATCTTCTATATAGTAGGATGTTTTTCCTTTTATTTATTAGTAAATTTACCACAATATTAATTTAGTTAGTAAATCAGAATTTTTCTTTCCCATTCATCATTTATGTCACCAGCAGGTAATCCTACTCTGTCCTCCCACCACATCCCATTTCATTATCCCCTGGTCTCCAAAGGGTGGAATCACTTGGGCACTGCTCAAGCTCATGAGATCTTCAAATTTATTTTTAAATTATTTCAAATCAAAAAGTTTTTGAGCTATGAAATTTATTTTAGTAAGATATTGAGCTTTCTTCTAGCCCTTTATCCACTAATTCTACTCTTAGAAATTACTTCCTAAAAAAAAAACTTTTTTAAAAAACCACACACACACAAAATATCCTCTAACTTTGTTCTTTTTTCTTCCAAGTTGTTTTGTCTGTTCTAGATCTTTTGCACTTTAATTTAAACTTTAGAGTCAGCTTGCTACTTCTACAAAGTAGCTGGCTGGGATTTCTATTAGAATGCCTTGAATATACAGATCAATTTGGAAAGAACTGAC